>NC_090940.1:602995206-603298236 GCF_040938575.1 Ambystoma mexicanum
TTATTGATGCTAAAACCCTCTTGCAACTGCTACATATTCCTATGTTTATAAAAGATGGCTTGCATATTACACAAACCATAATAAGGTACGCAAACTAATATATAAATGTTTACATTCATTTGTATATTTCTTTGCGTACCTTATTATGGTTTGTGTACTTTTCAAGCTTTCTTTTTTAAACAGACATATGGAAAAGGTGTACTTTTCAGGCCACGCCCATCATGCAAGCCACGCCCCCAAATTAGGGCTCCCCATACAGTTCTCACCCCACTTAAAGCCCTGGCAACATGAATCAGGGATCTTGAATTGTGATCAGAATGTCAGTGTTGGCCATTACGAGGGAATTTTAAAGTATGCAAACATCAGTGGAGCTTCAAACATCAAAGAAGGTTTTTGAAATCCTGTTTTTTGGATGTTGGCCTTCAAGGTGCACTCCCACATGGCTCTGGTGAGTATGGCTCGACTGTTCTTAAGTTTTGGAGCTCAGGCCTGTACTAAAATATTGCTGATTAACAAAGAGAGTCCTGGGAGTCCCTCTGCCAGACATTAGTCTTGGTTACAAGAGACTTACCCAGAGTCTTTAGCTCACTATCTTTCACAGAGAAGAAATATCCTGGACATTGGGGGCACGTGCTCGGTGTTGTGCTATGACTGCCTTGTGGCTGCCCTCTAGCCTTTGTGGGGGGTCAGTGGGAAATGTAGCAAGGCCTGGGCCTTCCCTAATGGTTGGCTGTCTCTCTATGAATCATGGGACTGTGGAGGTGAAAATACATGTTGCATGTTCTAGAATGACAAAGATCAGAGTTAGGCGAAGAGTTGAGATCTGAGGAAATCGCATGGCGCAGTCCCAAATCACTTTCCCATCTCCTGTGATAACAATACTTACCAACAGTCATTGCTCATGACGCGGGTGCCCATGGCACTATTTTTCAAGTGGTTTGGTAACCTTCCCCACAAATAAAATGTAATTGTCATTTGTGGAAATGATTGTGAGGAACGGGTGGTTAGCCCTAAACTCGGGGAAAAGCGCCATCGGTACACCCTCCAAGAAAGTGGATGCGGCCGATTCCGTGCCTTCTTCGTTTACCTCGAGCACCGCCTTGTGGTCAGCCTGAGAGAACAGAAAGACAGCCTCGTTATACCAAAAAAAGAGGATTCTATGCTCCCCAATATGCGACGCAGTGCTACTGTCAACAAGCATGTCCACAGTGTCGCTAAGGCTTTTTCTCAAGTCAAGTGGCCTGATTACGTGTTTGGCGGTATCCCCCCTGAAAATACCATGGCATTCATTACGAGTTTAGTGGTGCGGGAAAAAAGTGGAGCTAATTCAGTTATCTCAATTTTTGGTACAAACCAAATTACAAGTGTTGGCCGAATTACCACTGGCGGAATTGCACCACCAAATTACACGTTTTGGCCGAATTACCACTGGTGAAATGAATGACTGAGTGGTAATTCCGCTGATTTTTTGAGGAAATGTGGAGGATGTACAATCCTCCACTTTTCCTCCAAACATTGGTGGAATTACCACTTGTAATTCCACCCGTGGTAATTCCGCCATAAAGCCCCAATGGAGTCCTATGGACTCCAGAAAATTGGGATTTACACCACCTACCACCACTTGTAATCCCGTGGTAATTCCACAGGACCAAGTGGTAGTAACTGTAAATCCGTTTGGTGTTATCTCGGAGGATCTACCTCCGAAATACCACCAAACTCCTAATGAGGCTCCATAACATGCAAAGACTGTTGCCGCATCAAGCAAGCATGTAGTAACATTAAGAGTCCACATGATTCTGAGTATTGCGGCTCCGTTAGATAGTCCCCATTTTTTCAGAGTCCACGGGGAAGCGAAATATACCCAATACCCTTACAACCAGTTACCTCCACACAAAAGCAGGTGGAATTCAGGAGTTTCAGGTTCAAAACTCGGAATTTGGCACAGCCGTAAAACATGCAGTGTTTCCAAATACTGCATGTTTACCCATTACCGCCAAGCAGATAATCATGTGTGTGTGTGTGTGTGTGTGCGCATTAGTGGGTTGATGGATGAATGGGTCTGTGTGTGCATGTGTGTGAGGGGTATGTTGGTGGGTCAATGGTGTGTGTGCATGCTTGCCTGTATTTGTAGGTGAACAGAATGGAGGATGAGTCAAGTTTGTGTGAATGGGTTAATAAGTGGGTGGATGAATGGATGTGTGTGTGTGTGTGTATGTGTGTGTGTGTGTGTGTGTGTGTGTGTGTGTGAATGAACAGGCGAGTGTGTAGTTTTAGGGCTGAATTGATGGATGGGTGACTGTGTTTGGATGCACGGATGGACAATACTCTTTTTAGCATCAACAGTTTAAAACCACATTAAAACACATTGGCAATTGCAATTCATACGTCTCATGGTCTCGGGAGGAGAGCTCAGGGGCAACATGCTCGCCTTGGAAGCAAAATGACACGGAGCAACACAGGTTTCGATCCCCGGGTCCGCGCTTAGAAACCTCTGGGTATTAAGCGTGTTATAAATAACACATCATATCATGGACGCTGCAATCAGTGACATGGGTGTAGAGGAACTCAGTCATGGGAGCGACAGTGCTTGCAGTGGTGCCTTATAAAAGTCCAATAAACGTGCATGGAGCGGTTTCAGGAGAGCAGGGAGATGTGAGGTAAAAGGAACCGTGGGTAACGGGGTAACGGGCACAGTGACAATGGTTTGAGGCGCTGTACTACTTCCAGTGCCAGCCCAAGAGAGTGTGAAAGGCTCACCACGCTCTGCCATAGACCAAACAGAATGCAGGGTTCCCTGTGGAAGGTGTATTTCAGGGGCATCTCCGCTGCATGAGACGGCACCTGCACGGACGGTGAGAGTGGAGTCGACCCACTGTTTACACCCCCTTGGGCACACCCTGGTCTACTGGGCATTCAGCAAACCCTGTACCAAGGACTCTGTTGAGGCACAGAGCTAGCCAACTAGCTTCAGAACAAGCAACCTCGAGGCCTACCGAACTGTGCTTTATCAGAGCATGTCTTCCGCTGTTTAAACAATCTGAGACAGTGTGGAATCCAGGCTCTAACCATGAGTAGAAGCCTGCATTATATGTTCAGCTTTGCTCTTGTCTCAACTTCCAGCTGTCTAGCTTATCAACGAGCTTGGAGCAGCAGCTTTAACGTGCCTGTTAAGTCTGCATTCCATGCCTCCCATTGTGATGTGTACATGGGCACTGGTCAATGAGACATAACCAAGGTCTGTCATGGAAAGGACAAGGTACCCCCGACCCTTTGCAAGCTATAATAGTGTTATAGCCGTTAGCATTGGGCTCCAGTATGTGCTATGCTGCATTAAGCCTTGTTATAGGCCCTCGATTTCTGTCGAGGGCCACTAACCTGGGTGGAGGTCAGCTATCACACAGTAGAGCCCTCTAAATGCATCCGGCCGTAGCACATCAATAGAAATGCAACAGGGCCGTAGCGTAGCCGTTTATAAGGTTGGGTTTGGAGTGCACTTGCTAAAGACGTCACTGGGTGTGGGCATTGTCACAGAAAGTGCAGAATGTGTCCCTGGAAAAAAATTATGGCTGCAAAGCCCTTGACGGTGCCAGAGGGCCAAAGCCTGGCATACACAACATCTCTCTGTTAGACCCTGTAGTAATAATCTAAGGTTCTAAGCCAATCAGGATCTTGGGAGGTCCTAAAACCTCACGTAGATTAAACCTTTGGTGACACAAAGTTTGAAAGCATCAAAAACAGATTGGACACAGACTTGCTTGCATTCATGACATGCACTCATAACTCACTGGCCAATTTTGCCTCAAAGGTGAAGAGATTCCCTGGCCTGTGGTCTTCTGCGCGAGGGTATGGGTGGCGCAGCGTGATGACGTTCCAGGCGCGTAAAGAACTGCTGAAGCCGCATGCGCGGGACAACTCTCTGACATACGAAAGACGTTGGCGGTTTCTGAGGTGCCACATTCCTCTGTTCATTTTGAAGTGTTTGCGTGTGTACACAGTCGGGTTACGTTTTATTATTTTACAGAAATTAATTTGGTCACATTCTCCTAAACGGGAAGAGATGGTGGTGAAGGGGCATACCTGCCTACATTTGAAAATAAAAAACCCTGAGATGTATGCCCCGCTGTGGGGACATCACACGATCACGGGAGCGTGTTCTTGCGAGATCGCACATAACGTGATCTCGCGAGCCCACGCTCCGCGGGAAAACGTTCCTGCTTCAGAGCTGGCAGCCCGCCAGATGAAGCGGTCGCACCACAGCGCTGCTCCTGATGAGGAGCTGAGAAAGTGAGAACTTGTAGCAGCTGTACAGCACAGCTTCTAGGGTGTAACACCACAGCCACAGGAGGCTACATGGGGCCCTAGAAGCTTACAGCGTGCCATCATACTGCACATACTTCCCACAGTGATTCAACTGGGGAAGTCCTGAACTGAACTGAACTGTAAGTACGTGCTTGATTTGAGCTTGGACATTGAAGGGTCCACACCGGTTGTCATTCAATAAAGTCGGTTAGAACTCACTACAGCGTCCTGTCGTCCCTTAAGGCCACAACACCCGCCCAGACACAAAGGACTCCGTCCCTCTGCACACGGCCCCGCCCACCTGTCAAAAAGGTAAACTCGGTTGTTGTAGACGTCATTACAAACACGTGTACAGTTTGCACTTTACAGTGTAATGCAATAAACGTGACTGTCCTAGGACATAACCACCAAAATTGCATAGGACGGACGAATGGCATTTGCCTTCCATAAAAGCAACACACGTAGAAAACTAAGAGAGGATATTTTCTTCAAATAGTGTTTTTAAAAATGTCGATTGTGTGCATGTTTTAAACTCCAAGAACCAGTGCAAAGGTTTTCCCTGGAACTTACAGTAACGAAATGGGACATTTCCCCTTAGTTTGTTATTTTTCATGAGGATATATCGTGCAGTGGTGAGGTGTCCAGTCTGCATACCTGATGGCTGGTTCAATCCCTGAGGTCGGCTTATTCATGAATTCAAAGAGGTCCTTCAATGTTTCTCATTTTAGCTGGGGGGGAGCCCACCCTCTGAAAAAAGTGGGTGGACTCCGTCTACCAACGTGTACCCTCAACTTGAGCCCTGGCAAACTGGCCAAAAAGAACAGAAGCTGAAAAAAATGGGTACTGCTTTCGATACGGTGACATTAATGATGACACCGGAATGAAAGGAGTATTCCCCGTTTTTTTGTTTTTTTGCTTCAGCTTTCATTCTTTTTGGCCAGTTTGCCTTATGTTTTAGTCGCCCTTCAATTTAGGGCGACTAAAACATAAGGCAAACTGGACAAAAAGAACGACAGTTTAAGCAATATAAACACGGTAATACTGCATTTGCGCCGTTTCCGGGTGCCATCTAATCCTCCATCCGATTGGCTGCAAAAGACCGATGCGGTAGCCAATCGGATGGAGGATTGGACGGGACCCGAAAACCTGGAGACTCCAGGGTTTCCCTGGAGAAATGGCGAAAAACCCGGAATCTCCGGGGAAAACTCAGAGATTAGGCAGGTATGGAGGGAGGGTGTGGGGGTCGCAGGGATGGGGGGCATGTGGGATGGCTGGTGATGGTGTCCATGTTTAGTAACTGCAATTTAAGATTGGCACAATGTTTGTTTTGCAATATTACTTGCTTCCTGGAGAGTTTTAACAAATTTACATGGCCAATGATTTTGAAGCTCAGCTTCAGTGCTAATCTTCCTATCTATCCTTTCATGAAAATATTTTGTAACTTCTTTTTTCAACTCTCACCGTTTCAAACCTTGAAGCCTATAAGGCGCTTCGAGACACACTGGGTAGGGCCAGCGCTACACAACATCAAAATAAAATACAACAAATCAAGCCCTCCCCCTGTGTCCTCTCCGTCATTCCCAAAGTTTCATGGGATTCAGATAATCTTTTCAAGAATGTCATGGGGTACTTTTAGCTGCGGCACATGCATGCCCTAATGCCATCCTACACAGTAATTCAATCTACCAGTTCATTTAATTTTGAGCTAGTTGAGTGAAGTGTATATTCAGGACAGGCTGAAAATGTGTTGGGGCCCATTTAAACATGATGGTGTGGGGCCCGCTTTCCTTAGAGCTGAAAAAAGTCATGGGGTGCATACACTATAATGGAGCCAAAGAAATACAGCCAAGGGTTAATAGCCGCTGATTATCACGAGACGGCGAGCCAGCAGGGAGCTGAAACACTAAATGCCCACTGAAAAGCTATACAATCTTCTTGTCAGCAAGTGGCCGGTGTGGAGGAGTGATACGTATAACGAGAGGGAATCCCAAATAACACAATAGAGACCGTGAAATCCCTACCTTAAGTTTGGGAGTGGATAGAATATATATCAATAGATGGTAGAGAAATGTAACAACAGTTCATCTCGACTAATAATTAATAAAAAAAATATCAATTTATTAAAAACAATATATTAAAAACAAAATTAAATTTTGACAAATACATATACATTTCATGTGTTAAACAGAGTAAACGGTCCATTTTGGGACTACTAAACTTCTGAAGAACTAGTGAAGATCCTCGATTTTTTCTTGAAAGACTGCAGCCACTCTACAGATGAGGTAAAGCTTTTTTATCCCACCCTGGAAGCAGATATTATCGCTTATAGGTTACTCTCAATGCAGATAAAACTGAACTCATTTTCTTCCCTGCCAACACTCCCTCCTCCCTGCCCTCCTCCTTGCATTCTTTTTCCTCCTTCCCAACTTCCCTTCTCTCCTATGCTCGTAACCTGGGTCTGCACATTGACACCCACCTCTCTCTTTCTCATCACATTTCCCTCACTGCCAGATGTTGCCGTTTCCACCTCTACAACATCCGCAAAATTCGTCCTTTCCTAAACTTCCAAGCTACTAAACTCCTCATCTCCTCCCTCCTCTTCTCCAGATTTTTCTACTGCTCTACTCTTCTCTTTGGAATCCCCTCCTCTCATCTCTCTCCCCTCAAATCTGTCTACCACTCAGCCATTCGCTCCCTCTGCCTCCTCTCACCACACAACTCCATCTCCTCTTCTCTTAACTCACTAGGCTGGCTCCCATTCCACTCCCAGCTCAAATTTAACTTCCTCTACCTAGTCCTCAAAGCCCTCTATGGTCATACCCCTCTGTACCTCTTCTCCCTTCTCTCTTTCTATACTCCTTCTCGTTCTCTCCGTTCTGCAGATCTCTTCCTTCTTTCTACTCCATCCCCCGTTTCCGCTCCTTCCAACTTCTTGCTCCTTTCCACTGGAACCGCCTTCCTCTTCCCGTCCGCACCATCACCTCCTATCCCTTATTTCGCACTTCTCTAAAATCCTATCTCTTCCACTCTCCCCCCTAGCACCAATTCTTTCCTCTCTTACCAACTAACCCACCTCCACCCTCTCCTCCTACCCTCTGTCCCTCTATTAGTACTTAGCCTCATCATAAATGGAAATTGTTCGTTGTACTGTTTTCTGGTTTAGATTCATTGTTAACTATTGCTTGTTGTATTAACTTGTTCCTCTTGTAAATCGCTTTGGATTAAGGCGTTATATAAATTAAAATAAATACAAATACAAATACAAAAGCTCATACCTATTTTTATGGTTTGTCAACCGTCATCCTGATTTTGCGCAGTATTAATTACAAAGCAGGGAAGATCAACAGAGATCAGCCATAAAGTAACAGTGACCCTACATTTTTCTCCTGAAGAAGGTTCCATACTACAGTAGTGAACTGAAACATGTCGAGAGCAAGATCTAGCTAATTGTTTTGGATTAGATCAGTATTTGTATCATATTTGGAATCAGCCACAGTTGAATAGTACGTTCAAAACCTATCCTGAGGCTTTGATGATATATGCGTATAGCTGTAGACAACCTGCAACTCAACTACAGGAATCTTTGTCACTAGCACTTTATTTTTAGTGTTTTATGCTATGTTTAACACATGATATGCACATGTATTTGTCAAAATGTAATTTTGTTTTGAATGTATTGTTTTGAATAAATTGATATTTTCTTGATGAATTATTAGTCGAGATTAACTGTTGTCACATTTATCTACCTTCTATTGATATATATTGTGGAGGAGTGATAACAGTTCTGTATACACAGCTTGTAAGGCGAGCCCTGCTAAGCACACATATTAAGCGCCTGAACAAAAATAATATATTGCTGTCTAATCAGATTGCTGACTGACAACATGGGGGCAGTAGCGGGGTGCCCCCCTGAGGCTTGAGGTCCTTTTCAAGTGAAAGGCCCTAACGCAGCCTTTGAGTGTATCAGTGTCACTAAGATGAACAAGAGCTTAAGAACACCGGAATTAATAGTACATTTAGAGGGCATTATCATGAGTTAACGGCCAGAGCGAAGTGAGGGCATTTAAAGAGGCCCATAGGACATTACCACCTGTAATGGTCTGACAAAGGGGGCATTGTTGCTTTTAGGACATTTTAAACTATGAGGTTAAAATGTCCCTTTTGAAATTAGGAGAGAGACAAAGGACATCTAATGATTATGAAATGTTGGGATGAGTGACTTATTGCAGACATTATTGCCCAGTACCAGACTTCAGTGGAACTGCCAACATTCCAGCGTTTGCATATTGTTTACAAACAACATGGACTACGTCGCAAGTAGCGAACCACCTTCTGCCTCACAGCACATTCACAGAGTGTCCCTTAATAAACCAATGCAGCGCTTCGCATCCTATAGCATATGCAGAGCAAACATTTTACAGTATTTGGAGAGCTGTACAAAAGGCCTACTGATTCTGTCCATGTCTCAGTTGTGACAGTGACAATGGGGTTCAAATGGTGAGGGCAGCCGTGGCCACAGAACCCCTATTTGTTATGGTTCTTCATTACACGCCCTACCCTGCCCTCTGGTATTGGCAGCAATATCGTAGCACTGTTGATGGTCATCCACCATTGCTTCTGTCCCTCTCGAACAGTGGTCTCGCCACATGTTTCTGTCAACTCCAGAGGTTCCTCACTGATGACTAAGCTGGCTATGACTGATTGGAATTTTAGTCCAAAAAATCTGCGAGGCAGAGGTTGCAGACCACTGCTCTAGAGGTTTTTCCAACAGCCCTTCACCAGTTGTGTGTTTTCACAGCAACACAGCCCAGTCTTGACTGTTCAATTTCACAAGTGCCTTCAGGAATCCCAAGGTATCTTATTACTAGTGGTTTTCATAGACATTTGTGATATCGGTGGAAACACAATGCACCATTTCCTGTGATTCAACCTAACGAAAAAGTAGCAGGGCCTCCCCACTCTCTCCACTGTGTGGCGCTAGCTGAACCCGCACTGCCCATGCGCAAATGCATGCCCACGGCTGTTTATTTGGTGACGTATCAGGAAGTCTGTGCTTAATCTTCTGTGCGGAATTCACGACCACAGCATTTGCACTATAGTTTAAGGATTGGAGCACTCCTCTCTCAACATATATTATCACTACATGCTCTTTATGGAAAATGTCAGCCATGCCCCCCCCTAACAATGTTGCTTTATATGTATATTACCCAGAAATGCTTCTTTAGATTCACCAGCGTGCAGACATTTATTTTGACTGTCATGGTAGTAGCATAGCTCTCAGCCATTTGTGTTGCAATGGCGGGTGAAATCACCCGATTTTGTTTTTGGCGGGTGAGACGCCCATTGGAATGAATGGGCGTGCAGGAGGCTTGGCGGGTGAGTCAGCCTTTTACAAGGCGGGTGACAACCGCCAAAAGCGTGTGAGTTGAGAGCTATGGGTAGTGGCTCACATGTTATGCTTTTGCTATGTCATGTTATTTTTTGTGTTGTTATGTTATACTACGAAGCTGTTGTACCATGCCCAGTGCTTTAACTTGGATTAGAAATTGAGGGGGGGGGGGGCTCTCGTTAGGGGGTGTGGCCTAAGTACTGGTGTGCTTAGGGCACACCCCCTATCGAGAGCCCCCCCTTCGCCTAAGGGGTGGGGACGGCTAAAAGAAGCAGAGATGGGGCGCACTGGCATGATTACCTTTGAAGCTACCAGCCCCTCCTTTTAAGGGCGCACCAAATGTGTGACACCAGTGTGCTGCAGCTCACACCCAGCAGGCAGCCTTGTCATTCAAGGAGCCACGTGGTGAAATGCTTTACCACAGGCTCCTTGAATGAAAGTGCTGCCTGCTGCTGATGGCTCTGTACTCTGAAACAGGAGGAGGGATGGACTGCTCAGCTCTCCTGTTGTTTGTTTCCGAGTAAATAGCCATCCGCAGCGTGAGGAGCCCAGGGGCTTCATGCTGGTCGATGGCTATTTACTCAGAAACAAAAGGAGGACTGGGCAGTCCAGCCCTCCTCCTGTTTCAGAGAACAGAGTGATCGAGTGATCAGGCAGCCCGCACTGCAAAGTTGCACCTGCTGCTTGCAGGTGTCTGCACTTCGGTTTAGAAAAAAAGAAAAGGCCATACCTTTTCTTTTCTTCTAATCCGAAGTGCTGACACCTGCAGGCGACTCGTGTGAAGCCGCTACACAGGCTGCCTCAGGTGTCAGCATGGCTGGGGCTTGTCGGGGGAGCGCTCCGGCAGAACCCCGGCTCGGGAGTCGAGCCCCGGCTAGCCCCAGCCCACTTAAAGCATTGGTATACCATGTCTCATTCAATGGTGCAATTATATTCTCCCGGAGGCTGTCTCCGCCCATGTGATCCTCCCTCATATAGCCGCCCCCAGGATCAGGATCGGGTAGTGGCTGCCCTCCCCTGGCCACAAGGGGAGAGGTCATCAACGGGAAAGGAGTGATGATACCATCAGATTCATCACAGTAGGAACATGCTTAGGATAGGGAAAGTTAGGCATTTTCTTTATTGTTTTTGTAATAAAACATTTAAAATGGCACATATTAGTCTATCTCCTCCTGACCTACCACAGGTAGCAATTACAGCTAGGAATGAATTGGATCTCCTATTACAGGAAATTATTAAAAATGATGGAATTGAAACTATAGAGAGTGCGGAATGGATGTCACTAGTAGTTTTGACAAAACAATCCGATGCGAGGGTAAGAATGTGAATAGATTTGAGGAATGGTAATGAATCTGTGGTGGCTGATTGTCCGCCCTTACAGAATTTACAAGAAATGCTAGCATTATAAGGTGACGCCAAGGTATTCAGCACTTGAGATATGACGAGTGTGTATATCGAGTGAAGCTTCATCAGAATTTAAAACGACTGACAGCTTTCATAGCGCCTTATGACTTGTTTGAGTTTAAGCCAATGTCATTTGGTTTGGCAAGTGCCCCTTCAGTGTTTCAAAGAATTATCTATAATTTGTTCAGAGTGGTGGCATTCCAAAATTATATATTAATTTACGGGAAGAATGAGGAGCAGCGTGACAGGATTCTTAATGAAGTGTTGGCAATATTGGAAGATGGTGTAATGATTCTAACAGCAGAGAAATTTAAGTTTGGAGTGAAAGAGGTTGAGTACTTAGGACACAGTATTTCAGGAGAAGGTATGAAACCTAAACAAAATCATACCAATGTTATTCAAGGAGCACCTTCTCCTGTGAATGAGGAACAGCTGAGATAATTTCTCAGATTGACTGAATTTTATTTGAGATGTGTTTTCAGTTATTTGCACACAAAATAGAGCCCTTGAAAAAGTTATTAAGGAAGTGTTTTGTGTTTGAATGGTCAGAAGTAGAAGAAAAATGTTTCCAGGAAATAAAGGAGGATATGAAGTTCGCATTACCACTTAAGCGTTTTGAGAGTGGTAAAGGATGTGTGGTAGGAGTGGATGCAAGCAGTTATGGTTTGGGGGTAACCCTGTTGCAAAAGGATAAAGGTCAATTGCGAGTAGTTGCGCATGCATCAAGAACTTTAACAGGAAGTGAATGAAAGTATTCAGAAATAGAAAAAGAGGCTCTCGCCTGTACATGGGCAGTGCAGCATTTCAGAATGTTCTTGTGAGGAATGGAATTTATGATAAAAACAGACCACAAGCCCTTGATGCATGTCTTGACGCCAGATGGAGGCATGCATTTAGCAGCAAGATTGTGAAGACTGGTGACTAAACTACAAAGGTACAGGTTTAAGATAGAACACATACCAGGTAGGGACAATGTACTGGCGGATTGCCTGTCGGGCCTACTAAAGGGTGGAACAAATGATCTCAGTGAATCTGAAAGTGAGGCTGCTTGGATAGAAAGTGAGAAGCAAATAAGTACAGAAATCGGGTGGCTATGAGAAAAAGTGATTTCAAGAGATGAGTGGCGTGAGGAAGGAAGGTTGAGGTTTTAAATCGAGGAGAATTGAGTTCTATGTGGAAGATTGTGGATTAAATTTGTGTTTAAGGTGAATGTGTACTGCAAGGGGAAGCGTTGATTCCTCCAAGGTCACGGAGGACAAGGCTAATTAGAGTCACACATAAGGGGCATTTGGATATATCAACTACAAAGAGGAACATTTGAGCTGATTTTTGGTGGCCGAGTATGGATTCGGAAATAGAACATGTAGTGAAGTTGTGTGTGCTGTGATGAATCCTTTGGAGTCATCACTAATTCCCCGACAAGAGTCTCCACTCATGTGGCCACCTGATCCTGACCCTGGGGGTGGTATTATGAGGGAGGATCATGTGGGAGGAGACAACTGGGAAAGGTGGTGGCCCCATCAGGAGAGAAACGGTATTATTCACTTCATAATGAAGAAGACTTAATCATTCCTACATTTCTGAAGGCTTGTGGTTGCTATATAAGTCCATTCAGTTTAAACCCCCAAAACCCCTTCATTGAAATCACTCTAGGCAAAATATCATTCATACCTCATATACACATAACACTCCTTTAACATCTCCTGTCTTTTATTATGTTTCCTTAAATAAAGGTCCTGAAAAATATCACATTGGAGGTTATAAAGATCCTGTAAACTCCAGCTCCCAGAAAGCTTCCAGTACTGAGATGAGGATGAGGAAGAAGGAGTTTATGCAGATCAAAAGAAACACACACATGCAGACTAGTTGTTTTTAGGAGGTCCGTTTGAGCTGGAAATTTAAAGATGGTGTCTGCTTTTCAAGAGAGGAAGCCGAGGAAGAAAGAAGCAGACCCGGAGACGAGAGAGGCAGAGCTGAAGAGGGACGCTGTGCGGAGAGGGACTGCGCTGGAGGAAGCAGACACCTCTATCCCGCCGCTCACAGGCGTTACATACCTGTGTGGCACGAGAATGGTGGGGACGCTGCAGGCATGAAGAGAAAGCCGTCGGAAGACCGACAGCGACAGGGAATTTACCGGGAGCACAGTGGTGCAGAAGGACAGCAGTCATGCATGCGGGTGAGCGCGGACTAGCCCTAGAAGCAGAAAGGAGGCCTGCTGTGCATGGGAGACTATCCCAAAGCGGGAACTTCACAGCAACGGTGAGCCACGGCCTGGGATCCCTTCAGTAAATTGGAGAGCCGGGCTATACCATTAGGCCTGGGAGCAATTAAGCAACTATTTTGAATACCAACCATGTGAAGTGAAAAGTCAGAATTTAAACAATTCCCCATACATGAAATGTCAAGGAAGGGAAAGTTGGAATAAGCATTACCCTAAGCAAATGAATAGTAAAGAAGATATAAAAAGGCAGGACTTGAACCAATCCCCATACATGTGATGTCCATGTGGGGAAGCTTGGAACAAGTAGTACCTCAAACCAATGAAGCAGAAACACAGTGAAGGAGTACAACTGTGTTGAATTAAAGAAAAGTGAACTCAAGAAGAAGTCCTGGTGAAAGGAACACACCAGATAGTGAACATTGAGATGCAGGATACCTGGCAGGAGAGTATACCAGGGTATCTGTATGATCCAGGGAGAAAAGATTCCTGGCAGGAGAGTATATCAGGAGATTCATTAAAGTTGTACAAAGAGTGGAAAGATTCCTGGCAGTTGAGTATACCAGGAGATCAATCAAAGTTATATGAAGAAACCTATTTTTTTGTTTTACAAAGTGTATGATAAAGAGGTACACTGCAGATACTGTTGCCATCTTAAACGCCATCTTAAACGAATTATTGTTTGAAAGAGACACTTTGCCATGCTTCAGAAGCTATTATTTGAAAGAGACATTCTTTTTGCTATCCACAGAATTATTATTTAAAAGATACACTTTTGCTATCCTTAAGGATCTATTCTTTGGAAGTGACACCCTTACCATTCTTAAGGAACTGTTATTTGAAAGAGATACTTTTGCTGACCTTAAGGAGCTGTTTTTTGGAAGAGACACTATTGCTATCCTTAAAGAACTGTTATTTGAGTCACATTTGCCATCTTTAAAAGGCTATCGTTTACAAGAGACACTTTTTCCTATAATACTTAAATAATCCAGGGGAAAGGAGAGCACCCTCTGGATCCAAGGACTTCTCCTTGGAAAATACTATTTTTGTTAGATTTTTCTATTTGTCTTACTTTTTAAACACTTTTTTGCCAAAAATAAGCCAGATAAAATTCCTTGCACTTTTAGTGTGAGGGTCAGAGTAGTATGTTTTGGACAGAGGGACAGTTCATATGTTCGACGATGAGACAGAGACTGATCTTTAGCTTTAGTTTTCTAGGTAGATAAATTCTCTTTAAGGTAGGGACAGAAAGGCTTGTATCCAACCCTTTTCGTTTAATAAAGATGTCTGACATTGAAACCATTACAACTTTGTGTCTGCCTCTCATTTCTGACCCCTCACAGTGCTGTGTCAAAATAGTGACAAGGTGCTGGGAACAAGGTTGAGTCAGATGATTCCGGTTGATTTGCCAGCAGGCGGATGGAAGAAAATTGCCATAGACACAGCAGGATCATTTCAGGTATTACCGGAAGATTGAAAATATCTGGTGAGTGTGATAGATTACTATTCTAAGTGACCAGCTGTTCAACCAATGAGAGAAGTGAATACCATGAATGTGATGAGTATTTGCTAATAAGGGAGCACCAGAGAAAATGGTGTCAGACAATGGAGTGCAATTTAAATCAAGAGAAATGGTGGAGTTTTTAAGAGAACATAACGTTGTACTTATGTGTCCTTCTTTATGTCATTCGCAATCTAACGGAATGATTGAAAGATTTAACAGAAGATTGAAAGAACTGGTACAGATGTGCGTACAAAATAACTGGAACTTCAGGAGGGAGTTAGTGAGGTTTATTTGCTTCTTATCGTACTCTGCTACACAGTGTAATTGATGTGACACCCTTCCAGCTAATGCGTGGAAGGTTGCTGTGCAACAGGTTGTGTCTGGGATGGGTTTGAGATGATGGAAGACAATACAAATGGAATGAGGAGATGCAGAGAGATTTTGCGAGTCAGAATGCAAGATAAACAGAGTGAATAGTAAAAGTACGCTGATGACAGACGAGGAGCAAGAATGCTTGGCATACAATGAGGAAATCAGAGTGAAGTCCCACAAGGGTAAAGGAGTGCAGGGGAGCCTGTGTGCATTTGTAAAATGGGGATAGATGGAATAGCAACAGGATTACAATATGTTGCGGTGGAAGGCATCTGAGTGAGGGTGGAATGAGTGGTCCATGGCAGGATCTGGTAGGAGACCAAAGAGTGAATGAACAGAGTAGTGTTCCGGTTAGCGATGAGAAACAAGTAGAAGGACTCAGCACCGGGTAAGCACAAGATAAGGAGGAAATAGATGGGGATCCCAAAGCAGAGGACGAACAAGATCTGTGTTGAGGGGTCCGTCAATGAGGTACAAAGATTACGTACTGTATAAAAGGTCTGTTTTCTTCAAAGTTGTAGTTAATGGAAAAAAAGAAGCTGTGTAACATCGATAGTTGACACAGGTCTTCCTGTGCACGAGACCTGCGTGAACATCAAACGTTCAGCGAATGACAGTTGGGGGAGCAGAGGGTCAACAGCCATTGTAAATTCCGGCCGCCTCTCTCCCCGTTCTTACTTTAAGTTTAAAAAAGTATGTGCCTAACTTTGATGTGTATTGTACTCACTGCCAGGGTGTCGCATTTCTTTCAGCTATCATTTTCATCTATCTTTTACGCTCTGTCACTTTCACACTTTCTTTTTTATTTTTCTTCCTTTTCCTTTCCCACCCATAAGCATCAAAGACTAGTTAGTTGGTTGTGTTTGTAAACAATACCTATTGCATCATCTTGTGAGCCTGAAAGTGTTTGTTCTTTCAGAGCGCCTGCACGTTTGAGTGGGGAGCAAGTCCTGGTGCCATATTCACAAGTCAACAGAGAGGGGTGAATTTGGAGGTTTTTTCTTAGCACATTTTCCATTGAGAGTAGAGGGTAATGTTTGTCAGGTAACCAATCCAACCACAAAAAAACTATACAGAACATACGCCCATCCACTAAACAAAAGAGGCGTACTAATGTTTCATTCCAGACCCTTATGCTATTGGATATTCACTCTAAGGGTAATACATTTAGCTTGGGTGGGATGCTGGGTGGAAAGAGTGATAAGGCTTCGATAGCAGTCATAGGAACGTCTGATATGGTCATATTCAGGGGCCGGGGTACAGTTCATCTTCCTATGAGTTTGTTCAGTTTGCCCTATCTGCTAATTCATTAGCCACTAGATAATTGCATGGATGGCACATTCTGGTGGAAAATTGAACACAGTGGAACATGTCATTACTCAGTTAAATGAGGGAAAGCAAAGAGGGAAAAATTGAAGAAAGGAAAGTGGCAAAGGAGGCAGGGAGGTAGAAGAAATGGGAGAAGGAGTAAGAGGGTGGGGGGTAAGAGAGCAATAGAAAAGGAAAGAGAAAGATTAGTGGTACAAGAAGGACAAAGAGGAGGCAAAGAAAGAAAGAAAAGTGGAAATAAGCAAAGTTAAAGAGAGTGAGATGTAAAGAAAAACGTAAATAAGAAGAGATCAAAGCGAGAAAGAAAATATAATTAGAACGATATTCACAGAAAGAAAGCAGGCAAGAGAAATAAAGAAGGAAACAGAAAAAAGAGAAGAATAAAAAGGTTTTGTATTTCTACTCCCGTTGCACCCACAAGATAGCCTTCTAATTCTACTCCTTCACTACTTATAACATGACCTGAGGTGTTTCTCAGTGATCAGCTCTGGCATCCATCCTCTTCAACGCTAAGATGGTCCCTTCCGCCAAGAGTCTCAACAGTGATGCCCTAGGTCAGGGGTCTGCAACCTGTGGCTCGCCTGATTTATTAACTAGAACTCACATGACCCTGACTATTGACTATGCTTGCTAGGGCCGATGGGAGATGTAGCCCAAAACATCAGGCCTGCTAAAGGGTGCTTATCTCCGACCTATATGAAAACATTTGTGCCCACAATAACCATATTCGCCTCAAATCCAAGAGGCAACTGACACAATAGAGAAGGCCTCGCCGATGGTAGAGACCAGAGGTTGAGGTTCAGCTCACAGGACCTGACAACCCTGCTTCATTCAGTCATTCAGTTTAGTAGCCCATCCGAGTTTGGCCCAATCACACTTTCTTCCAAGAAGGTTCACGTTCTGTGAATCAAATACAATTTGGGACTTTTCTTGGAACTCTTATGTTCATTTTGTGACAGAAAGCTTCTTCTATAAAAGGAGTCAGCAATGTTTAGCTCTCCAGATGCTTTGGCCTATAACTCCAAATCAGCACTACCTGACAGTCAAAAGGGGAGGGGTCATGGGAGTCGTAGTCCAAACATTCTGAAGAGACACAGGTTGCAGAACCCTGTTCTGTTACCTGTTCCATCCTTGTCTGGCAATCTTCTCCTCCTGACTGCACCTTGCTGCCTATTGCTGCAGCCGTACTTCGCATACACCACTGCAATGGCATCTAGAGCACACTCCCAGGTAAGACTTTGGGTACACAGCTAGGCAGGGGCGTTGCTAGGGGGGGGCTAAGGGGGCTATAGCCCCTGATCTTTTGGTTGTAGCCCCAGATAGAATCTCAGGAGCTACAGCCAAAATACTAGCTAGCCCCCAGTCCCAACAGTTCTGACATAAGGTTAGCCCTGGGTCTTTTCCAGACCTAGCAACTCCCCTGCAGCTAGGACAACCCCATTCAGGTTGCCCCACAATCACTCCTTCAGTTAACTTTTTGGGAGAGGATGTCAAGCCTGAAAATGTCACTGGACAATCACTCCTTGTTCTAGAAAAAAATAATTCCATACTGGCATTTGTGGGAAGAAACGAATTTGATAATAAAAAATATATTTCCCCCTTGCCAGTTAGATTTATCTGGCCTTCTGCTTTGCTTTTTAACGCATAGAACAAAATGGAAGTAATCCCCGGGTCTGCAACCTTCAGCTCTCCAGATGTTTCAGACCACCACTCCCATCAGCTAGCAAAGTCAGTGGTGAGGAATCATGGGAGTTGTAGTCCAACACGGCTTGCTGTAGAACATGCATTTGTGCAGATCTCAGTCTGCCAACGGGATGAGAAGGGAGTAACTCTGGGAGATGTCTAAGAAAAAGAAAAATGCCATCAGCAGCTTCAAGAATTCCTCAGGGGGTCGACTACTGGAAGTCTTATATTAAACCTTCTGCAATCAAGACTTTGACCTCCTGGCTCCTGTATTTTAGAAGTTGTGTGGCTTTTTCTGGACTTAAAAAAAGGGCTTAGCTGATACAATACTCACATTTGAGCTGATAAGATCGGGGCGTATCATCCCTGTGCTGGAATCCAGGCACTAGACTGCAATTAGAATCCGCATTAGCAAAGTCAGTGCTTTTGGTTTTTCTTTCGGCAGAAATATGGCCTCTTCTATATGATATGATATATGATATGGCATTTGTAACGCGCCTATAAACAAGCGTTTCAAGGCGCAACAAGGCAAGGAAGGGGGAACAGAGGGAGGACAGAGACAGCGATCTTACTAGGCCAAGTGACATTGAGATCGCGCAAGTGCAGGGGGGGTGGTGCCAGGTGGAAGGTCAGGGGGGCAGTGCTGTACATGGGATCAAAACAATAACAAGAAGTGTGGCCAGGAGGTGGCAAGTGCAAGGATAAGTGCAGACAGAAGGGGTCCAAAAGTGCAATAGGGTGACTGTAGGGTTACAGGTACAGACCCAAGTGCAAGGGTTGCCGGGAGGCAGTGCGGGTGTGCAACTGGGCAGGTAGGGTCCTGGGCCCGAAAATCAGAGGGTAGCCAGGTGACCAGTGCAGTATCAGATAGGAAATCAGCAGGGGAGAGGAAGAGAGAAGGCAGAAGGGAGGTCTTGAGGTGCTTCCGGAACCAGAGATGGTTCCCCTGGAGTTTCAGAGAGGCAGGGAGGCTGGTCCAGAGGGAGGCACCAGGCGAAGAAAGAGATCTACCACCAACTCGTTGCTTGGAGAAGCGACTGACCCTGAGGGAGTTGGTGTTGTAGGTGGTGCAAAGAGATTGAGTAGGAAGGTATTTACGACGAGAGAGTTGGAGGTATTGAGGACCCAGGCCCCAGAAGGACTTGTGGACAATGCAGAGGGTCTTGAACTCAATCCTTGCAGCCACATGGAGACAATGCAGAGATTTCAGTGCTGGAGAGATACGATCCCTGGCCTTGAGGCCAAGGACAAGTCTTGCAGTCAATTTTCTGGATGAGTTGCAGAGGCAGAGAGTAGAAGCAGGCAGATTTAGAAAGAGGTTGTTGCAGTAGTCCATCATAGAGAGAACCAGAGCTCTAGAGACGGTGAGCTTCTGGGGGAAGGAGAGGAAAGGAAGAATACCTCTAACGAGGTTCAGTTGGTAGTTTGACTTCTTAGAGACATCAGAGATGTGAGGAGAAAAGGAGAGTGTGGAGTCGAAGATGACCCCATGGTTCTTAGCCTCACAGGTGGGAGCAGGAAGAGGGCCAAGAGAGGCCAGCCAGAGAGTGACAGGAAAGGAGGGTGCATGTGTGCAGATGAGGAGAATCTATGTCTTACTGGCATTAAGGCAGAGATCGTTGGCGGCACAACACTCCTGGGTAGTAGACAGACAACCAGAGATGAGAGAAGGAGAAGAGGTGGCAGAGAGGAGCCTAAAAACGAGCTGACTGTCATCCGCATAGCACTGAAAGTTGGAGCAGAGAGCGGCAATGCGGTGGGCGAGAGGTGCCAGGTATTGGTTGGACAGCCAGGGAGAAAGGTTAGACCCCTGGGAAACACCACACGTAGAGAGTGAGATAGAAGAAAGGGAGGACCCAAGTTGTACCTGGGAGGGTCGATCAGAGAGGAATGAGGTCCGCCAGGCCAAGGCCTGATCAGTGATACCCAGGTCATCACGGAGACGATTGAGCAGGATGGCATGGTTGACCGTGTCAAAGGCAGAAGAGAGGAAGTGTAAGATGAGGACAGAGGGGAGATTAGAATCAGAGATTCTAATCATAGAGTAGAATCTGTATGCTTACAAAAAAAATACAACTAATACAATGTTTGTGTTGGTCTTTCATGATTTTTACAAAACAAAAGAATACCAGTATTTACTTACAGTCTTAAGCTTTTTTCAAAGCAAAGAGGGGGGGGGCGGATAAGCCCCCTACATACTTTGCTGCAGGGGTATGGGCTTGGCCGCTGCATTGCTTAGAAATCAAGCAGACGTCTCTATGCTTCTGTGGGACGTTTTGATTAAACCGGTAGCTACCTAATAGATGTAATTAACCTGTTCCCTTCCTGAGAAATGATTTATGATTTAGCAGGTGGAATTGTCTGCTCAAAATCACAGTAAAAGTATTTTGACAGCATCCCAATCCCCATATGTTTTGTTGCTTTCCATGCCCTACTTTCATATTACCTTGTCCAGCTTGAGAGGTGGTCCTGCAGCAATGCCGGAGAGATTGGCACGGTGATCAAACACATCTGTGATACCCAATGCAATCATTGCCTCTTTCAGGTTCATGGAAGGTGAGATGGAAAACTTTGGAAGCCATAGTTCTACAAACCTGTGGCAAAAGAAGAAAGCATACGTTTGAGTCAATATCTTTTTTTTTCCCTTGGTAAACCCCCATTGGAAAATATGCAGAGATGTCTGGTATTCGGAGTACAGGTCTAAAACAGGGGTTTGCAGACTTTTAACTCGCCAGATATTTTGGACTACAACGTATAGCCCTTGCCAGCATACTCAATAGTGAGGGATCCTGGGAGTTGTAATGTGAAAAATGTGGGAAGCCGCAGGTTGCAGACCCCTGGTCCTTGATGTAAATTCCAGGCTATGCTACAAGGCTGCACCTCCACCAGTGCCTGTGTGTAATTTCCTGTTGTATCAGGATGGATGCAATGATTTTTTGTTTTTTAGATTTAAAACATGTTTTAATATGATGACATGTTTATGCTCATTTTTTTTAAACGTGTGCGCTATATTGTATGTCTGTGAGCTAGGTGATGCTGTGAGAATGTTGGGTGGAATGTAGCAACTGTGTTGATGGAGATTCCATGAGTGAATGTTGGCCAGGACTTTGTGAACTGGAAAAATGCATACTCCCTGTGTTCCTATCTAGGCCTCAATCTGTAACTGAAGAATAATGTACATTTCCTGCTGTGTACTTACCGTCTCATGTCTGGTTCCTGAGTCCTTGCCCCCATGCTGATTACTTCCAAGGGTAATTAACCAGGACGTGCCTGCTATTGGCACAAGGGAGAGAGGCACTGCACAGGATCTCAGACTTGATTCACCAGTAAAAGCCCACTTTCCATTGTGTGCTGCCAGTGCCTTTCACCACTCTGACCATTTTTCGCTCATCTGCTTTCCTTCACCCACCTCACTCATCCCTACCTTGGCCACCCACACCCTACAGCCCACCGCACACACTTGCCACCCCCTTCTCCCTCATTCCACCTTTCTGTTGGCCACTGCTTAGTCCCTCTGCATCCCCTCCCTTCTCGCAAGATGGGTACCAGTAACATAGAAAATAGACTTGCTTCCTTTTCTTGGTTACACGGTGGCCATCTTTTCTATTTTTAAGGGAAAGCAGGCTTGCACTGTTGACACAGACTGTTTTTCCTTAAAAAATAAACTGGCACCCTGGAGGGATCCCAGGAGTGCTTGTTGCCTTAGGTATCTCACAGGTGGGTGGTCATGGTCGATATTGGCCATGTGCCCTTGCCAAGGCCTTAGTTCACTCAGACCCACAAGGGCCCGGCCTGGGCGGCAATTTCAGAAAAGTCCACCCACAGACCATTTAATGATACATTAGATACCTGAAAGTACTACTCAGCCAATCAAGTGGTACAGAATGCGATAATTACCTGCAAGTGTGGACCCACATTATGAAGCATCTAGTGCTCGCTACACCCGTGGCCTCCACCCTTTCACTCACTGTGCCTCCTCAGTCCTTCCTCTCTGTCACCTTGCAGTCTCCATCTTTCCTGCTCCCTTGCCCGCATGCACCAACTCCTCGCTCTCCTTACCTTGCTTGTCTGCTCTTTTCTGGCTCTGAGCCTCTTTTCGTTGATGCAGTAAATGTGGGCTTGTTTTCATGCAAATGCTGGTGTGACAGATTATTCCCTGCCCAACCATTGACATCCGCACTCTGCCTGTGGCGTGTGTGATAAACCTGAGGGTATCCTCACATCTGCTCCCCCGGGATCCTCTGGTCAGATGGCCAGGGACAGGCCATTGCTCTTGGATCCTGACCTGGGGGCCGACAAGCGAGGGAGGATCACCTGACTGGAGGATCCTTGGGAAGTGGAAAGAGGGTACCTGATGGCGAGACATGGGATCACCCCTTTCCTGACAGTAACCTACCCTCCCCTCCCTTAGCGTTTATCAGCTATTTTCATTCTTATTTCCTTGAGTCTTACAAAAACCACCTTAGTACTAAAAAGAAGAAATGGCCACTATGAGTAATGCAGATTACCCACTGCAAAACCCACTTTGGTACTGTGATGAAGAAGCGAGGATCAGAGGCCTCATCAGAGTCAGGCAGGGCACTTTAATAGGTACAGGCAATATCAGGTAATTAATGGTAATTCGAATCACTTGCAGCCCATTTCTAATCAGGGAGTGTATAAAATGTGGGAGCAGAAGAGAACGAGGAAGCAAGGGCAGGAGTAGGACTGTGAGCAGCAGGAGACTCATAAGGAGAGGTGGTGGTCTAGGTGAAGCCAAGACGAGGGACCCAGAGGAGCTTGGCGCTGCATGTCCCCGAGCCTGGGAACCTCTCAGGTGTGGAACTAGCAGCAGGAGCTGCTGGTGAATGCTGAGCCCAGAGGACACGGTCTGTGTGAGAAAGCCAGCGACGTAGGTGATGGTGAAAGCAAGAGCGAGAACGAGACAGAGAAGCTGCACACCAAGCAAGTGAGTCTCGCCTCTGTGAGCGTCCCTGCTTCCCAAGAGAGAGGAGGAAGCCGCGGGAGCCACAGAAATCTGCTACAAGGTAAGGGGAGTGTCAGAGAAACACTCCGAAGGACTGGAAGCAGCTGATGAACTCCAGTGAGTAATGAGCTGTAGTGCACTACCGAAAAAGCATATATCAAAAGCTGAAGTGAATGGAAACAATCTGTTGAACGAACTAACAATGAATGAACATTTATTGAATACCGAACTAAGCCGAAGTAATACATTGAAAGCAATACAGCAACTTTTAAATAATGAGCCGCCATTTACAAACCTGAGTGATGAATGTCAGAAGGGGTCTGAGGCTTTGACCTTGAGGTTGAATGTGGCGAACAGGGCTAGTGAGTCCATGCTGTGACTCTTTACTGACTTTGACAAGAAGGGCTGAAGTAGCCCACGCAATTCAAATTGAATTGTGCTACTTTCTTGCCAAAGGATCACCTCAAGAATCATTTGCACTAGTAAACCATTGAACATCAGCTGGTGGAAGCCTATGGTGGCGTGACCTGTGATGGGTGGACCGTGTGGTCTGACAATTGCGCCTAGACCATTGGGTTTCCATGTGTCAACTTTGTTAACATCAAAATTCTAGTTGCAATCAAGGCAATTGGCTTCTGGTTGTGTGGCCTGTGATGGGTGGACGTGCAGTACGACAACTGTGTCTATGCCAGAAGCCACAAAGGGGTTTACAAGTGACGAGAGGTGTGAGGTTTTGGTGATACTAACCAAAGGAGGGGTCAAACAGACCCTTTGTTTTCTGACACAACTATTGTGAGAGTGACTCTTGGCGAAGGGAACCCTGAGAGGTAATGTCTGGAGAATCTTTGTCTTGGGGAAGGGAGATATGAGACAACAGCGTTGTATGTACTTTGCTATTGCATTTGAACTTAGGGAAGGGAGACCCCTAAATCTTCGTTTTGATGTGAACTGTGATATTTAGGAATCTACGAAAAGGTAACTTCAGTGCTGGTGTAGTCCTTGTTGAAAAGAAGCCATATTGAAACTGTGTTAAACTTCAATTGGAGAACTTTTAAATTCATGGAAATCTGAATTGACATTCTTTGAACATTTTGGTTTTGGAACACTGATTTTGGTTTTGAGAGCATTTCCCCACTAGTTTTGTTATAGTTGTGAGGACAGCATAGGGTTTTGACACAGAGTTTTGCTTTTGGACTTGCTGACATAGGGCCTCATTACAACCGTGGCATTGGACCATGGTGCTATTAGCACCATAGTCCATGCCGGATTCTGCCATGGTGGATGGCGGATTTACCGCCCCATTCCAAGGTTGGCGGGGCGGTAAATCCCCATTCACCATGGCCCCTTCCCCATTCCCATTTTTGGCCCATAGGGCTCAATGGGAATGGGGAAGGCGCTAATTACGGCACCGTAAATTACGGTGCCGTAATTAGCACCAAGGTCCCTTAGCGGGTTGGACTTTAACGCCTGCAAAAAGCAGGCGTTAAAGTGTGAATCGGGCGTTAAGGGTTTAATGGCGCCACAGCCTTTTATGGTGCCGTTAACCCCTTAACACCAGGGTTGTAATGAGGCCCATAGACTTTCCTTAGTTCATTTAGGCTGGGAAATCCTGCCATAGTATAGAGTTAGTTAGGCATTACACCGCCCTGAATTTTAATAAAGTTGTTGAAACTACAGTTACGTTGTGTGTGTCATCTCTCTTGGTACCATGGCTGTCTGACACGCGCCGACCACCTAGTACCTCGTTTTACCATCCCCTCCCACCCAAAATCTAATCCTGTCTTTGCCTTTTGGCGAGTGCCAATATCTATAATGCCTTCTCTAGAGGAACATTACCAGAGGGTAAGTCTTTCTGCAGACGTTATTATCCCATATTGGTGTTTTTGCTCTCATTGCCTAGTTTTATGGAGCTCTGTGAGTATTGCAGTCAGGGTCTATGCCTGAATTTAGAAACGATATCAAACACTGCTCAACATGGCCAAATTAAAGTGAACTTGAGCCATAAAAGCACAAGTAAGGCCAGTTAAGCACAATGTGTGCTTTCTAACAATTCTAAAATTGATTCTGGACATGGTGACAATAGGCCAAGCTACCAACGTTGGGACTGAAGTGTTAATGGGTCTGATTATGAATCATCGTAGTCTTTGGACCTTTGACCTCTGCAGAATAAAAGGCTTAGACATCACTCTGAGAAGGCCCCATTTTGGGACCTGTGTTGTGGTAGATAGATTTGTTTCCAAATAGGAGAGAAATACTTACAATATGTGCAACATATTAACATCACAACTGGATGCAATATTGTTACAATGTTGCAGTTTGCACATATTTAGAATATTTAATAGAGGGTTGTTAAATATTATTGTTAATGTACTTTGTGTCTAACATGATACATTTTAAATCTGCATACATGTAGCAACATCAAATTGTATGAATATAATATGAGAACACATTATGCAACTTAGTACAATGAAATTTAAAGCACAGACGTTTCATATATAGAAAGACTTTTGAATGGGAAATCCTTTTCGCTAGGTTTTAGCACACTACATGAAAATAATACGTGGACACATTTTTGTTTGAGCTGGTTGGCCGAGGGAGGGGTATTGGTTGGCAAGGAGACAGCTGAAACTGCACGGGGTGTCTATTTTGGCCATAAATAAAAGCACAGGTCCAGGGTTTTTTCAGCCTGGAAAAATTGTTAAGCAGTGGCAGAGAAGCGTCGGCCACCTGGTACTGTCAATCTGGGGGAAGTGGCAAAATTTGTAACCGGATGTCTGGAAGCGAAGAACGGCCGCTGGCCTGTAATAAGGTTAAATGGAGTAGCAAGGAAAAGATTATAAAAGGAACAGAGGCCACATGAAGTGAATTGATAGTTGCATGCAATGAAAAGGTGAGAGAAATAAATGCCAAAAAGAAATATCTAGCGTGTCGGAGTGCATGGAGAAATTATTTCAGTGCCTGATCAAAGGAGTTTCTTTATGAGCTCTCCAGAGCCTCGTACAAAAGTGTCCATACGTAAACCATGCGTGCCAGATTTAGCATTGCAGGTCTATGATCAAGTAGAAAGCTGTACTAAATATGTATGTCTTGGGGGAAGAAACCCTAGAAGAGGGTTGGGCTTGAATCTGCAATGTCATGAAAATTGCATATTCAAGTAAATTGTCCTGTAGTGAAAGGCAGCCAATGGGATTGTGGGGATTAGATTTCCTTGTATAGGGCCACACCATTTGTGTTTTGGGTAATGACTTGTAAGGGAACACAAGGGACCTGTGGGAGTGTGTTAAGTGTCCTGGAAATGTATATATATATACTGTATCTGTTCTGTGCTTGGAGAGAGACTCTGGTTAGTTCCACTTCAAAGAGTTGTGTAGCCTCTCTCCCAGCAGCCGATGTGAAAATAAACTTGGTTTAATGACAACGTGCATTCGCTTCATTTTAAGAAGCAGGATGTTTTGGAGTGCAGAGATCTGAGGTCAACCCTTAAACCTGTCACCCGCAGATCACCCGCAGATCACACGCACATTTCTGAAAAGGGTTATCAGCCCTCAAAGCTATCCTACCAACATTCACAATGTATACAAGTCTCTTATTTGGGATCTTGAAGATTATGTTCCTTAAATTGAAGGAAGCATCAGCACATGACTTCACTTTCCAAATAAGAAGGAAGATCTTTAGGCTACATTATGAAAAGTGTGTGGATCCACACAGTGATAATACATGTTTAAATGTTTTGCTTATTATAGCATACATGTACCATGTGATCGTATTGTGAATAACGTCAATCCACTGAATTATTGTCAGCATTCTTAAGTACCAGTACCCCAAAATGCATCATCCCAAAATATGCTTCCTTCATTTTTAAGTCCACTTGTATGTCTTTCAGTAAATCCTCAATTTAGCACATGTTGGTAATTAGACTCCCTTGCTCCCTGTTAGCTTGCAGATGAAATGAAGAAATATTTTCAGACTGTGGCTAATCACCTACTCAGTAAACCCTTACATCCATCTAAGGGATGCATGACTTAATTTGAGTTTATCTACATGTCATTAGTATGTACACAGCATTTATCCTGAGGATAATGTTGATTCGATCTCTTGGGTTCTGGACTGATTCTGCCATCGGGAAAGAAAATAAAGGGCGCCTGGCAAGGTCCTGATATGCCCAGGTGGGTACATATATTGATAACACAAATAATCAGGATGCGAGATCCTCTGCCATCGACATTACCACTCTTTTGATTGTTTCTTCCATCTTGTGAAGGTTTCCTCTGACAATGCATCCTCCACCACTTTCATTTTGCCAGGTTGGGGCAAAACAATCATCATGGACGCATCTCCCATGTACGGCAGTTGGATCACACTGCATGGCAGCACCGTATCAAATAATACTGGGTGCACTTTAGTTTGGGTCATCATGGGAACCCTGACCGTGGTGCCATCATCCTGAGTGAAATTCTGGGTTGTGGTGGACTCTGAATCGAAGGGATGCTGCCATTTCCCTAAAAAGACAAAAGTAAAATATGACGGGATATTTGTAAATTGAATGGTATACCTGTTCTGATATAGACGCCATATATTTTATTGGTCTCCACCTCGATCATCAGGATCTTTGTGCCAGAGCTTCTTTGTCCCATCACACACATGATAGACATTAGTCATTTCTGATGATGGCTATGTCCTCTGACACAGTTGGGTTATCTGGATAGCATTGCTAAATGAGACATGAATTGTTTTGGACTGCTATCACATGAAAAATGAATTTAGTCTCAAATGTATAAGCATCTATTAGTTTCCAGTATGAATCCCTTTTCGTGGGGCAGGCAAAGCCATGGACTGCTGCAATGGAATTCAATATTTATGTGCAACCTAGCAGTGTGTTATCAAAGTGCTATCAATGCATTTTTATGGCACATGGGCTTATAAGGACTGCTATGATGGGTGTACGGGTGCAGAAGTAAGACTCTGACAGAGAGGGGTCATAGTGTTTGCGATAATTGTTTATTCAAAGGTAAAAAGGAAAGGAACACCCTATCTCACCCTAACTCTAAGAGGGGGTTCCCTGCCTCAACTGAAATAACTAGCGTCAGAATGTCCAAAGCAAAAGTCTCAATGTCCAGTGTCAAAATCCTAACTCTGTCCCTTACACAGTAAAGTAACTAAATAAAGGAGATGTCTTCTTGGGCCAGAGGAATGACTCCCTTCCCGTAGACAAAAAGGCAGTTCTTGTCTTGGAAAGACTTTCTCAATGTGGTTTCAGCCAGTCATTAGCTTTGGGGGAAGTGTCTCGCTTTCCCCAGCCTTCCTCAGGCTTACAACATAGTTCCTTGGGGTCCCAGACCGTGTTTGGCAGCTTTGGCTTCCTCTCACCAGACACTGCACTGAAGAAGAACAGCCTGGATGCTCTCTCAAAGCTGTAGTGGGTTCCTAACCCTGGTGTGCAGTTCTGGTTAACCTCTACCAGATATTGCGACATAGACGTGTTGCCTGGATGCACTTTCCAAGCTGTAGTGGGTCACTGACCCTGGTGTGCAGACCTGGTTGCCTGTCACCAGGTACTGCGACGAAGAAGAATTGCTCAGATGCACTTCCCTAAGATGTAGTAGTTCCTTGAGCCTTATGTGCAGACCTGGTTACCTCTCACCAGATACTGCAGTGAAAAAGATGAGTTTGGATGCCTATCCAAACTATTGTGGGTCCCCGGACCTGGTTGGCAGACCTGGTTCACTAACCTGCCAGATCTTTCCTTCTTTTATGTTAGACAGTCTTGACTTTCATGTAGTCTTTCTCTTGGGTCCCAGACCCTTGTTAAATTATTGCCTTCACTTTTCTTTGATTCAAGCAGTCTCGGTTCCCAGACATGGTAGGTAAATCCAGACCCAGCCTTTTCTGTGTCTGCTCTCTTGGACCACCCAGCAAGCGCCTGCCATCCCAAACCTCTCTCTGGGGCTCACCAGCATTTTCTTGGCAGGTTCTGATCTCCTTTTCTCTTGGTTGGGTGCTGCTACTGTTCTCGTGGCTCGGCTCAGCTTGATACTCGGGCAGCAGCCCTCTGGCGTTCCCGCTTCCCTCACCTCTATCATCCCAGGCCCCTCTCTGTCCGTATCTCCTCTTGCTTTCTCCTGCTTCTCACTGTTCACTCCCGCTGAGGTTTCTAGATAAGACCAGTCTATGAAAGTCTTGTCAAAGCAGGCGCTCCCATGCTCTTGCAGAACCATCAAGGACCACATTGACACCCTTGCTCCAGCCTGGCTGATTTCTGCGATCACTCTTTTGCCATGGGAACCTTCCCCTCCCCCCTTAAGCACTCCCTTGTGCACCCCCTCCTTAAGAAGCACTCTGCCGATCCTTCCTCTCCAGCAAACTATCGCCCGATCTCCATCACTCCTTTCCTGTGCAAACTCCTGGAAAAGCTGGCCATCTCCCAGCTTAATCTACATACTGAATCTGTTGGTTGTCTCCATGACCACCAGTCTGGCTTCAGAGCTGCCAGAAGCAAGGAAACTGCTCTCCTGAACACCAGTGAAGCTCTCTAATCTAGACTCTAACCTTCCTTCTGTCCTCATTCTCCTCTCTGCTTTGGACACGGTCAACCACGCCATCCTGTTCAATCATCTCCATGACAGCTTGGGTATCTCTGGTCAGGCCCTTGCCTAGTTAACCTCCTTTCTCTCAGATCGACCCTCGCAGGTCCAACTTGGGTCTTTCCTCACTTCTATCTCTCTCTCTCTCTCTACATGTGGTGTCTCTCAAGGGTCTAACCTCTCTCCCTGGCTCTTTAACCACTATCTGGCACCTCTGGCCCACCACATCTCTACCTTCTGTTCTAACTTTCAGTGTTATGCAAATGACACCCAGCTCCCCTTCAGGCTCCCCTTAGCCTCCTCTGCTCCTTCTCTCATACCTGACTGTCTGTCCGCAATTCAGAAATGGTGTGCTTCCAGTGATGTCTGCCTTAATGCCAGTAAGACCAAGATCCTACTCATTGGGACACCTGCTCCCGCCTTCCCTCTCTCACTCTGGCCGCCCACCCTGGGCCCTCTACCTGCACCTTCCTGTGAAGGCTAAGAACGTTGGTGTCATCTTCGACTCCACCCTCTCCTTCTCTCCCCACTTCTCTGACATCTCTAAGAAGTCACACTATTAGCTGCACCTCCTCAGAGGTATTCTTCCTTTTCTCACTTTCCCCCAGTAGCGCACCGACTCCAGAGCCCTGGTGCTCTCTAGGCTGGACTACTGCAACAGCCTCTTTCTAAATCGGCCTGCCTCTAGTCTTCGCCCTTTACAACTAATCCAGAACAGGACTGCGAGACTTATCCTTGGCCTCAAGCCCCGTGATCGTATCACTCCAGCTCTGAAATCTCTTCACTGACTCCCTGTGGCTGCAAGGATCAAGTTCAAGACCCTCTGCATCGTCCACAATGCTTTCTTGGGCCGGGTACCACACTACATCAATCTTTCTCTTCCTAAGCATCTACCTTCTCGAGCCCTATGGTCATCCACCTGCAACTCTCTGAGGGTCAGATGCTTCTCCAGGAAGAGAGTGGGGGGTAGATCTCTGTCCTCTGCTGGGTTCTCCCTCTGGAACAGCCTCCCTGCTTCTTTCAAACTTGAGCAGGACCACCTAAGTTTCAGGAATCAACTCAAGACCTTCCTTTTCGCTTCTGTTTTCTCTCTCCCACTCCATTGCTGATGACCCTGTCAGCTGCACTTACTGGTTACCTGACCACCCACTGAACTTATGGGACCAGTTGACCTTGCACTGCCTCCGGGCCTCCCAACCACTTAGGGACTGCATCTTCAACCCTACAGTCCCCTGACTCCCTGCACTTATCAGCCACCTCCCTGGCAGCACTAATGAGTTCCTTTGCACTCTCCCCTCTCCCTCCTCCGCCCCCGGCACTTGCTCCATCTGAATGACACAAGGCCTAGTAAGATTGTTGTTTTGTACCCCTTCTCTTCCCTTCCTTGTCTTGTCGCTCCTAGAAACACTTGTGTACAGGCGCGTTATAAATGACTTATCATATCATATAACCTTGGGTAGCGGCTACACCTCCCTGGCCTCATCGAAAGGGCATCCACCCCACACCCCAGGGAAAAAGTGACGACATCTGGAGATTTGTCACATGGAATTTAATCTTGAATTTATTAGCAGTGTAATAGGGTGCTCTATCGATGTGCTATCAATGAGTTTCATGGGATGTGGACTACTATGAACTGCTAGATGGAACTGAGTCTTGAATTCATGGGCAGACTTGTAGAGTGCCATCAATTGGTTTTCATGGGGTTGTTGGAATATTACAAGCACAGGGGTGAAGGCGTGTTCCCAAAGTTACATAGTATTGAAGGTTTTTTTACAAAGAAAAGGTAACAATTAAGAGTAACTTGAAACATAGTAAAGTTCATATAGTTGTTAAATCAGGCAAATGGTCATCAACCTTTGCCCCTCTAGAAGTTTTGGTCTGCAACTCCGAGAAGCTTTAGCCAGCAAATTTAAAGATATGTAATCGTGGGAGTTGTTGCAAAGATCTGAAGAGCCAAAGGTTGCAGAAACCTAGATTAGGGTTACGTTGAGGTAAGTGCCACATCAGAGCTCCCAAAGCAGGATGGTGCGATGGGTAGTGTTGTCAAGCTCTGATCTGGTACAGGCGAGCTGAATTGGTGGCACCTTGTTGTGATCATCAGTCTGAGTGAACTGGGACTCTTTCCATGTTGCAGTACCAAGCTTTGCTGTTGCCACGAAACCTGTTTGGATTCCTGATTTCTCCCTGGCTACTTGTGTTATGATATGATATGATAGGTTATTTATAATGCGCTTAATACCCAGAGGTTTCTAAGCGCGGACCCGGGGATCGAACCTGTGGAGCTTTGTGTCGTCTTGCTTTCAAGGTGAGCACGTTGCCCCTGAGCTATCCTCCCGAGACTGTTGACAATTCTCTCTCAAAACAAAACACCAGTCACTAGTAGTGTGCTACCTTTTGTTTTCTACCCACTTTTGCAAAGGACACCACACTCGTATCTCCCTTTTTAATATGGCCACAAATATTTCCCGTCCTTTTTTGTTACTACTGGTGTATTTATTGAGCATAGAATTTAGCTTCAGGAAGCAGCAGTGCTTTACAATCATAGGGGGAAGAACACAGTGTGGGAAGCAGAGAAACCCGGAAGTGGGGAGCTAACAATAGGGGGGTTTCCCCATGTAATATATTCTTTCTGGACAGTTTTCCTATCAATGACTCATTGGGCTACACCATTAGTCTTTTTGACATACACGGTAAGAGTTTGAAGCAGGTTTTTGCATCAGCTTTTCCATACCAAAGGATTTTATAGTTTTTGGCAGGTGGAGCTGGGAAATAGAAATGGTTACCTTTCTGCCTGACTACCCACTCTGCCTGCCGAAAAGTAATGCATAAACCGCAGCATCTGATTTAGGTGTAGGCTGTAAGGCATATTATTCCTACCAAATCCACCAGCTTTCTAGGGCCTCATCCTCATGAATGCTATTACTGCCGTATTTACCACTCCGCGCAATCTCGAGATGGGCAGAAAGTGGGAGCTTTACCTCCAGCTTTTTGCTGGAGGTAAAAAACACCCCTTTCCCCCGTTTTCAGCGCTATTAGCGCAGCGCTAATTGCACCAAGCAACCACCATTGGGTGGTGCCAATGGGAATGGCGATTTACCTCCCCACCGCAACTCATCCAGCACGCATTGCGCCGGACCGAGTTGTTGTAGCGCTAATAACGTTGGGCGGTATCCCAGCGCAATTACTGTCCAACTCAGGATGAGGCCGTAGTAACTTATTTCCATAGAAAACCATTGTAAACGTTTCCCACCTTGTGGACGTGGTGGGGGGGCATTTACATTTATTCACAACATGCTGGGCAAAGAATGTGGGTGCACACTCGTCCACGTGTCTGGGGATGCTGTTGGTACTCTTGTTCAGAGGAGAATTGCCTAGCATTTCGGTGCTGGACTGCCCCAGGGCAGGACAAATACTGATATATTTGTAATATTTCTTCCCTGTGAGAGATAGTGAGCTAAAGACTCTGGGTAAGTCTCTTCTAACCAGGACTAATGTCTTCCAGGGACTTCCAGGACCCCCTTGTTAATTTGTATATTCAAGTAACTTTGGGTCTCACCCTAAGTTACTAGGGGAATCCAGACGTGGACCCCTTGCTCACTACTCTGAGAGAGGCACAGCTGCTCCCTACTAATGAGGTCCTACTAGACCGAAACACGTGTCTGGGGATGCTGCTGGTACGCTTGTTCAGAGGAGAATTGCTTAGCATTTCAGTGCTGGAATGCCCCAGGGCAGGACAAAGACTGATATGTTTGGGATATTTCTTCTCTGTGAGAGATAATGAGCTAAAGACTCTGGGTAAGTCTCTTGTAAATGCAAGTAACTTTCAGTCTCACTCTAAGTTACTAGGGGAATCCAGACGTGGACCCCTTGCTCACTACTCTTAGAGAGGCACAGCTCCTCCCTACTGATGAGGTCCAACAGACCGAAACACATGTCTCGGGATGCTGCTGGTAACTCTTGTTCAGAGGAGAATTGCCTAGCATTTCGGTGCTGGACTGCCCCAGGGCAGGACAAAGACTGATATGTTTGGGATATTTCTTCTCTGTGAGAGATAATGAGCTAAAGACTCTGGGTAAGTCTCTTGTAAATGCAAGTAACTTTCAGTCTCACTCTAAGTTACTAGGGGAATCCAGACGTGGACCCCTTGCTCACTACTCTTAGAGAGGCACAGCTCCTCCCTACTGATGAGGTCCAACAGACCGAAACACATGTCTCGGGATGCTGCTGGTAACTCTTGTTCAGAGGAGAATTGCCTAGCATTTCGGTGCTGGACTGCCCCAGGGCAGGACAAAGACTGATATGTTTGGGATATTTCTTCTCTGTGAGAGATAATGAGCTAAAGACTCTGGATAAGTCTCTCGTAACCAGGACTAATGTCTGGCAGAGGGACACCCAGGACCCCCCCTTGTTAATTTGCACACTCGTCCCTCCAGATCCTCATGCATCTTTTGCACGTCATAGTGCAAACTACAGCGCGTACATGTGCACAGATTAGCATGTCCCTGTCTGCAATGAGCGCCTTTATCAAAATGGCCTCTGTAGTGTCTTCACTGACGTTTAAATTGTTACATTCTGTGTGATGTAATGTACTAAGCAATGTGTATTCTTTCATTCTGGAGCATGCCCTGTTCGATACGCTGTGGACCGTGCATCTTGCTTTTGATGTCCTAGGCTCGCCCTCTCTATTGTTCAGCTTTAAAAAATATATATTTTCACTCGTCAAAAGTAAGTCGCAGGAGACTCATCAAATGGTACATATCAACATGAACTTCTGAACAATTAATGCATTTTAGCAAATGAATAATCTGATTTATCAGGTCACCAAGATCTCACCAATAATAAACATAAAAGAAAGGAAAAATAGAGGAAAAAAGGAGACATGGAGAAAAAAAACATATTACATGTACCGCACAGTTATCAACATTGGTTACATAGAGAAAACATTAACCATATGTTTCAAGAAATGATCCCCAAATATCTGTACATTTCTTGGTGTTCCCAGGCTGCCTGTAAATTGCCCTCTCATAGGTGGATATGGTTAAAAATGCATCCACCCAGTCATCAATACAAAATGAGGTCACTGACTTCCATGCCCTTAGGATAATTTTCTTTGCCACCATACAAGGACGTCGGCACCCATGTTCTCTTGGCACCTGCTGTAATAGCGGGCAAAGCCCACGGCAGTGATGTAAAGTCACGACTAAAAAGTACAATTAATAATAATAATTTAATTCCAAGAAAAATGTAGTTTAAGATTTTTAAAAAAAAGAGAAAAACGAAGTTGTGATTCTTATTCATCAAGTGTATTCATATATGGTTTAAAAGGCGGGACGATTAGTTGACTTGGTTTCAACATAACTCGGAATTGAAACATCTTGGGCCTCATTACGACCCTGGCGGTAGGGGGTTAACGGGGCCGGAAGAGCTGCCGGCACCTGTAACCCGCTACCGCCTCATTACGAGTTCTGCTCTTGGGACCCGCTACGGATGCCTGGTAAAAACAGGCATCCTTAGCGGGTCCCGCGAGCAGTCCAGGATGCTAAAAACGGGCTGGTCATTAACATCATTCCCATTCCCATTGAGCCCTATGGGGGCTGAAATGGAAATGGGGATAGTACCGGGTCCAGGTTCCTTGAATGGGGAAATACCGGGCCCTCCAAGGTCGGAATGGCCGGGTATTTCCCCATTCAGGGAACCCGGACCCGAGACCCGGAATGGGGGTAGCCATGCCGCAAAAAGCGGCATGGGTACCTCCAGGGTCGTAATGAGGCCCCTTGTGTTGTTCTTTAGTATTAAGACTCGTGTTCTCTGAGTGAAGTAGCTCTCCTGAAGAATAACCTCCCATAGAACCCAATCTAGGCCAATGAGCGTAAATCTTACCTTTTCCTGCAAATGGAAGGACTAGGTAGGATGGCAGGGAAAGGCACTTTTCTACTTTGTGCTACTATAATTCTCGTGTGATGCCAATTAAAGTTCCCTAGAGGCACTACTGCGCTGAGCGGGTAATACTGGCAAAATCCCCCCCGCGGAGTCCTGTGGGACTCTATGGAATGGGGATTTACCGCCGGCGCTTGCCCTCTTAATATGCCAGTAATACTGGCATGTCAGGCGCCGGTAACGTTATTACCGTTTGCCGGTATCCTGGTGGTAACACTGCCAGGATACTGGCAAACTCGGAATGACCCCCTATGACTCTAAATTGGGGCATTGCTTAATCCGTGCAACGAAATGTACAGAACTGACAAACAGACAGAATACCGGCAAACAATAGTAACGTTACCGGCCGTAAATCTCCATTCCATAGAGCCCCATTGGACTGCATGGGGGTATTTTGCAGGTATTACCGGGAACTGTATTACCATGCCGGTAATACCGGCTATTTTTGCCAGTAGGCGTTGAATTTACCTCCAGCTCTTTGCTGGAGGTAAATACTCCAGATCTACTAGCAAACTTTGCCAGTCCGGTAAAAGTGCCGGTAAACGTTATTACCAGCACTTTATTACCAGACCGGCAAATTTGTAATGACCCCAAATATCTTACAGAAGTGGCGTAAATGCCCGGACTATGCGCGCAACTGCTTCAGCTCTCTCTGACACCGCCCCATATGAGTGATATTGCTAGTGTATACATTTGCTATCCTGATAAATGTACACGTTGTACTCATTTACTTTTAATGTGATTGGTCCACCATAGGGGTTGCCGGCTCATTTTATAAATCTGTCCAGTTCACAAAAGCCACATTTCAATGCACAGTTCACCGGTAGACCTTAAAACAATAGAACCAGCGCGTGTGTTCCAATAAAACATCTTTTTATACCTACCCTTGAATAAGATGTAGTTAACAAGGCCAATTTGTGTGTCCTTATTCAAGTCCTTGATCAAGTCCACAATCTTCCCTTCTGTCTTTTTCTCCACGTAGTCGTTGATCTGCTTTTTGGCTTCCTCAGGGCTACTGAAGTTGGAAGCGCATACCTCGGCATGGTAATGCTTTATGGCCTCGTCTTTGAATTGTTGATGCACTTGGAGGTGTTTGTCCAGGAAGATGGCATTGCCTATGTTCACCGTCAGTTCACTCTTCTTCTTGGCCAGAGTATCGAGCAGGTTTTCAAAGCCTTTGTGTACCTCCTCTTCCTTGTCATCCGTGAGGTTGAAGGACAGCCCTTTCATGATCTGCTGGCGGGTGGTTGTCTTGGCTCCCAGGGCCAACATGGCAAAGGAATGGCCGATACTGGCCGGAGAGAAGTAGATGTTCTTGGAAGGGCTTTCTGAAGCACAATGCTTGTAAAGGTTGAAGGCAAAATTCATGTTTGCCGATACAATATGGGGGCATGTCATGTTGCCAGCATGGTCCTCTTTATGTGCTGGCTTCGGCTTATGCACATGATGCTCGACATGATGCTCGACATGGTGGTCGACATGGTGGTCGACATGATCGGCACATGCCACTGCTATTAAGGCACACGCAAAGTAGAAGAGGGCACCCATGTCTTCTCTGCTACAGAAAAACCTGCAAAATATTTAAGACTTCAGGGAACATTTCTCACTGTGCATTTTCTTAAACAAATAATCTGCTCTGTAAGCATTAATAATACCAACAGCTTGTGTGTTGAAAATGGAACATCCTGATGTAAGCAGTTTGCACATTGGGGGCATTACTACTGTTGTGAGTACTGTCCTAGGTTTGGCCTGGCTAGTGATCTTTCTTGTTTCTAGCTCTGATTGTGACCTTTTCACAATTGACCTCAGGAGAATTGACCTAATTTAATTTAATTATAATCCAAAACCAACCCAATACATATATAAAATAACTAAAATAATATAAAGGTCAATTGTGCAGAAGCTCAATTAGGACCACTATAATTAGGTCAATTAGGACAAAAGGTCAATTTTGGGTAATACCCTTATTGTACCAGGGGACATATCATAATATATAATAGACATTTTGGTTCCATATCTTAAAATTGCGGCAAAAATGGCTGTGTTTACAAAGTATTGCAGCAAAAATACTGTGGTTTTGCCGCCACAATCATGTAAAGGATGCGCGGGACACCCCCGCAACCCCTGGACCCATTATACCATTTAAGAGGTGCGGGGGACACCCTCGCAACCCCTGCTCCCCTTAAATGGTATAATGGGGTACACCTTTACCGGGTCAAACCACGGCATTTTTGCCACAATTTGTTTTACCAGCAACATTTTTGCCGCGATTTTATTACCTGATACCGACTTTTTAACATATAGTCACAAGTATTATAAAGGGCACCCATAGTACAACACAATCACATCATCCCCCCTGCCCTATGTATACTATAAAAAAACAAAAATGGTTGTTATTGTGTCATAATATATAATACTGGGGAAGCGGGGGAGTGAAGGGGGTCCCAGGGGTGACAGTGTTACAATGGAAGTTCAGGCCAATGTTATTTAAACTTGAGGCTGTTTTACAGAAGGATACGTCTTCATTCCTTGGGTTCCAGTAAGTAGTTACTTAAGCTACGTGTAAACACAGAGACCCCCGCTGGACCTTCCACTCCTGAGATCAGCAGCTTCCATTTCACACTCAACATTCCTGTGTCCTGCCCATGGAGGCACAGCATGCCGTCACCAGTCCACTTATCTGCCTCCATGGCTTCTCCTTATGTGGCTCTCCAAATGTTCTGGACTTCAATTCCCACAAGCCTGTCTTGGAAGCAGTGAAGGGAGTTGTAGTCCAAAACATCTGGGATCCCATGCTCTAAGCCTAAGGCAACAATACACAACACAGAGCCCATTCAGGGACTTGGGGTTGCCATGGTTCTGCAGACACTACCGCTGTCAATCCCTCTGTTGCCCCTCACGCTGCATCTGCAACTCCTGGTCACATAGGCAGTATCAGTGGGCACTGGCCCCTTCACTTACAGTTCATACCCCATGCCTTTACGTAAACCCATACACGCCTCCTCCCTTTTTCTCCTTGTCAATTGTAAAGCTACACTTTTTTATCAGCATAGTGGTGGTTTCACCAGTAATAACCAAGCTGGTCCAAATGTCTAGCAAAGCGAGATCAGCAAGAATAATCTTAACATGGACTAGCCAAGGAAGACTTTCCCCACCTTCAGATGTTAGAATATCCACCTTAGAATCCCTGTATGTTCCCAGGTCCAGCAGTTCCCCATAGCCTGGCCAGTACAAGACTGGTCTTAAGTTAATCTCATCTTCAATAGGTTGCAAATCAACCTCAAGCCTTAACTGGGCATTAGAGGGGCCCCGTGGTAATGCAAGTAGGTTTTTCAAAAATGTATTTTGAACAAGTTGATTCATTTGGGTGTTTGTGTATCCCTCGATATATCTGCACCATAAAGGGCGGTAACTCTGGCCTGCAACTCACATATTTCAAAGGCTGGGGATACTGTTCCTTTGCCATGTTTTACAAAGAAACTTCTTATGCCACCACTACATTTAACCACATTGGTGCAAGATTTTTCAATCTAGGATGTCCAGATTTTTCAATCTGGCATGTCCAGACACCAATTTCAGTAAACCGTCTGCCAAGTTAATTATACATATCTACTTGCTGGAATCTATTTTTATTAAACTAATTTTATTCGAAATTTCCAACAAGGAAATGAGAATACAATAATTTAACTCATCAATCAAAACTTAACACTTCTAAATTTAACAACGATTATACCCCAAACTTCCCTCCACCCCCCCAATTAAACCATCCACAGAAAAGCCCAAATTTATCATCAAAATAAAGTAGGGAGGAGAAGGGACTAGAGGAGAAAAAAAGAAAAAGAACTCAACCTTTATATAAGTATAATCAAATTCAGCAAACATATATACATACATAAATATAATCATGAATATACTAAGAATTGAAAATGTACTTATCTTCCAGCATCTTCTCTTTAAGCTAACTCAATCCAGCTCCAAATTTAAAAAATCACTCCAAATTTTCCGAACAACTGCTTCCTTGAACATTGTAAAACTGGTGTTAAAGATACAGGAAAAGGAAGCAGTTTTACTTGATCGAATCTAGAGTCACCTGCCATAATATGCAGCTATCTCCTCTATGAAAGTCCAGGGCATAAGGCTAATATCTTCATCTTTCCAGCATTAAGTCTAAGTCCTAACTCATTGCATTTAGACAAAAAACACCTTAGAGTCTGACTGGGGTAGTAGAGAGGAGAAATGTGCCACTTGCATAAAAGAGAGCAGGGGAAATGTTTGCCCCCATTTTTGGGGACCCAAACAAGGAATCAGCAGGTCCTCCATCACTACGTTTATATAAATACAAAACAGAAGCGGAGCGAGGACACAGCTTTGTCTAACACCCCTATCAACCCCAAATGGTGAAGTGACTTTCCCCGCCAGTCCAAAGCAGACAACCGCCTGATTGTTGTGATATAAAGACTGGACCGCTTGAACCCGGTGTCTAGACATATTGCTGCTTTGTAAAACCTTCCAGAGAGATTCCCGAGGCACACCATCGAACGGTGTCTTTAAGTCCACAAAGATAGCGTAAAGTTTCATTTTCTTGAGGATGGTGCGTTTCACTGCCAGGAGGAATACCCAAAACTCCTTGGTCTACAGTGCTCTTCCCAGCCTGTATCCCTAATATAACCTTTTCAAAAATGTTGCCAGAGCTGCCAAGAAGCAAAATTGGCCTGTAATTCCCAGGATTGTCTCTTTCTCCCTACTTATACATGGGGACAATCTCAGCTTTACACCGTGAAGCGTGGACTGCATTCTCTTTATTCGTTCTTGATTAACTGTGGGTTTATTTGCAAATGGGGTTCAATGTATGTGTATAGTTACAGACCTGATTTGAGAAAGGCTCAGCCAATCCGAAACACGTGTAATCATGAAGAGGGCGTCTTAAATCTGATTGATCATAAATTAAAGCACAATAATACTTAATGGCGCAGAGTCCGGGAGTCTTTTTCTTCAATGTTAAGCATCATATGACGGTTTAGGCTTCATACTGTCACATTCCAGTGAACTGCGACACTGTATTTATTTGACGTTTCAAATAACCCAATGCAAAGGAGTTAACTAAGGATTAAAAGGAGTCTCCTGGCGGATCAACTTTCTATAAAGCCATATCTCTGACTGCATTCTCTTTAATGTCTGCTTTGAGGAGACGGAGAAGCACCGGAGACCAGACATTCAATTCCTCTTTAAAGAGTTCAATAGCCATTCGGTCCAGGCCCAGGGCATTCCTGCTCTTCTGTGATTTAATGGTCTTTTGCACTTCTGAGAGATTTAAGGAGAAAATAACTTCTTCTTCTGAGGGCGACCCAGGCCCAAACGGGCAGGTTGGAAGCAGACTAGATGGGTGCTCGGAAGAAGAACTGTAGCGTTCAGCAAAATGCCTGATACCAAATATCAGAGTTAATACTGCATTGCATAGCATTGTTGCCACTACACTCCTTGCCAGCCACGAACTTCCAACACTTGTTGACGGAATCACGACTAGCTGTCCCCTCGTTTAGCTTGTTCCATTTCAGAATTAGGAGGGAATCCTTCTTGTTTTTTATGAAAGCTTTGTATCGTTTCCTCTCAAGTTGGAGTATGTTCCTATACACCGTAGTTCAGTTTGCAGACAGAATTTCACCCTCGATTTAGTGGCTCTGCACTCGCTATCATACCACCCTTCCCTGGCCATTGCTCTCTTTTAACCACCTTCATTGAACAGGTAACGTATGGCTGTATAGAGGCCAATAACATTTTGAATTCATTGAGGGCCACAGAATGAACACAGTCTTGGTATGCGCTCCATGTGTTTGAGGGCCGTTTCATATAGCCCGGCCTTTGTGATGGGATCCTGCAATTTCTCCCTCTTAATATGTTTGCAAGCATGCCAAACTTGGACAATTCAGATCACAGATTGTTCACTCAACGGGTGACTTTGATTGATAGATTTAAGATTGAGAGTAAGACTCAAAGGTTTGTGTTCGCTCTCACATCGATTTCCACCTCAAACTGCTCAACTTGGCCCCAATCTCTAGCCTGAGACAGGATATAATCAATACGAGAGGCACAATTTACTCCAGTAAAGGACTTACTAGCTGGTCGATCACCTGGAAGCAATTCAAGATCATAGAGTAATCGGATAGTCTCCAGGGCGGATGAGTTATTTTGGGTGGGTCAGTGAAGAGTGTTAGAATCTGCCAGGCCTCATCCTGATCCTGCCATAAACCAGTCATATCTCTAAGTGGTTTGTGCTGGAGATTAAAATCCCCTGCGTCCGCAATATGCACTTTCTTCTTGGCTAGACATTCCCTTTCCTTAATTAGCTGGTTAATTTTCACAATTAGCAGAGGCTATTGTAAACAATGAACACAAGATAAATGTGTTAAAAAGTGTAAATCACACAACCCTGTCGTGTACAGAGATGCTCTAGTTTAACAACACATCGACCCATTTAATTAAACTTCCAAATGGTCGACCACGGGGGCCTTTGATTGCAGAAATGGTGAAAGACTGGTAACCTTGAATTTCAATCTTATCCTGGGCCCTTGTTTCTTGAAAAAATACTAGATTCTGGCCCTGTATGACTTTTCACCAGTTAGGATCAATCAGGTGTCATGGGATCGCTTTCACCATTAACGGCCAGTCAATCCACCCCCTCAAGCCATTACACAAATTGACCGAATTTCAACCTGGCAATCATGGGAATAGGGTATGTGGACTGTTATATTGTGCACCTGTGACAGATCTTAAAAAACACAGGATTCATCCCTCGGTCTTTGGGGGGTGTTTGGGTCTGTTTCTTTTTAACCATAGCTGACCGGGCTCTAATAATGATCGTTGAGACAGCTGGTGGATAGGTGCAATAGTCATTCGCCAGTAGGCCCTCAGCCAAGTGCTTACTATTAAATTAAACTTGAATACAATCATCAGGGCCGCCAGGCATTTCCCTTTTTATACATCGAACTATGGAAGCCTGCGGTGGAAAAGGGTGCGGGTGTTGGCGTCCCACAGGGGTGTTCGCGGACAGTAGGTGCCCTCTAAAGCTCTTGGGCGTGCCTTGCCCTGAACACGAAGTCCGAATTCCGAGGGCGCTAAGCTGGATTGAATGGCATTGGAACCGCTTTGTGAGTATCTAAGTGCCCATGTACATTTATTTGAGGATATTCCGGGCATTCTCCTGACCTATTGCTTTAATGACTCACGGAACACTGGCAATCTACCATTCTGGAAAACTGTGATTGAGAAGGCGGCTGTATTTAGGTTGGGGACCTGGTCGAAGACCCAAGACATTAACCTAAAAGTTTTACCTTGGGGAACACAACTTTTAAACATTTTTAAAGGAAACATTTCTTTAATGGGTTCTATCGGTGTTCCCAGATTTGAACCTTTGTTTTTTGCTCAAACTGCTGTACTTAACTGACCTGGGCTCGGCTCCCATTCACCTTGTGATTGCTATGGACTATTGCACTTCGAAAGCACTTTATATCAGTTTCATTTGAACCTGTTTTTTGTGATACTTGCACTACCGGTAAGCATTTTGTTAAATCAGTATACATAGTTAATGGCCCTCATCAGAAGGTTGGCGGAATGGGTTTACCGGCAAAGCTGCCGGTGCCGGTAAACCCCTTCTGCCCAGCCACAAGGTCTCCTCGCGGGACCCGCAATGGGCGCCTGGAAAAACCAGGTGTCCATACCGGGTCCCGCGAGGACACCAGGGAGCCAACAACGGGCCCGTCATTAACGGGCCCGTTGTTAGCTCCATGCCCATTCCCATTGAGCCCTATGGGGGCTCGAATGGGAATGGGGATTGACCGGGTCCAGGTTCCTCGGACGGGGAATTACCGGGTCCACCAATGTTGCGATGGCCCGTGAATTCCTCATTCGAGGAACCCAGGCCCGGATTGCGGTAAGGAGGCAACCATGCCGCTAAAAGCAGCACGGTTACCTCCAACCTCCTGATGAGGGCCAATGTGTCTTAAGTAATTATATATAGTCTTGCTCTTCGTTTTTCTAACACTTCTAAGCGAAAGGCTGCTAGCCCACCGCTTAACCATGCAGCAGGCAAAAGAGCCTTGAAGTTTGTGGATCGAACTGACGAGGAAAATGTGACGATTAATGAAATTGCTCCGTTATTGCAGGCTATTAATTCCAAGGGGCATCGTTTTAATGGTAAGGCGATCACTAACCTTAGAAAGGGGAGGGCGGGGGAGTCGCAAGACGAACCAAACCGGCCCTAATTGTAGCGTGGTTGTTGGTGACAAACTGGCTTCCCTGCCACAAAAGGAAGTGGGTGCCCCTTCAGGCGCAAGATTGACAAATCCTCCTCTTCGTAAATTTAGTATAGAGGAGCGGCGTAACAAAGCCAAGACCAATTTAGGAACACCTACAATTAGTATGCTTGTTCTTTTGGAAGCAGGGAATATCCTACCTGGTTATGAAGTCCACAATCATCCTATTCAGCAAGATGAGGAACCCCTCAATGTCCCTTTCGAAGATAACTATTTATTAAGAACTGTTCCATCACAGGGAGGTGAGGATGGAGCGAAGATGGGGAGGGGAGTGTGCTCGAGCTTGCTACCACTCCAAGCATAACTTATCCCCCTGACCTCCCCTCCAGTAATAGGATTGATATCTTTTTTACATTTTTTTGTATTTACATTTTTATTCTAAGAAAAACATCAAATTATTAACCAACACAGTACAGAAAAATATCCAACCCACCCGCTTCTTCACAAGATTAGTGTACAAACAAAACTCAATAATATATTAATTGGTGACAATTTAAATTTGAGCATAACTTCCATTTATAACTCCAAAAATCTCTCCAAAATATCATCATACAGGTTGCCTTTCTTATTCCTGTACATTATCACCCTCTCCATTACAGACATTTGCCTTAAGTCCTCCAACCATATTAGAGGAAGAATAGGTCTGATTTCTTGAGAGATCAAGGGACTGCACATAAGGAGATCCCTGTACCATGGCCGTACGACCCTCAATCACATTGGACCGCAGACTTGATTGCATCGATAAAAGGGTGGACAGCTGTGGGGGCTGCAAATTGATTTCTTTGATGGCGGCATCATTGCAGAAAGAAAATGAGGAATTGAGAATTGAACTGAGAAGGCATACTAAGGTAGTGGTGGGGTTGGTCCCACAAGAGCAGATTGTCCAGGAACAAGTTGTGAAAAAGGTAGCGATATGTCAAGACTTGTGGATCGCGTAGTGTAAGTATACCTCCGTCCCTAAGCATCCAACAGCGAGATACAAAAAACTCGCTGTTCGATTATTTGCTTGATTATTAGGGCCACAGGTGGCAGAACAGGAACACCGGGTCCTCTGAGTGGCTGTAAAGGAATGGGCAGGTTAGGTGATGTATTCAACAAACCACGTGTAGTGAAATGACAACAGATGACAATAAGGGCACCTACCAGGAGGTGGAACGAGGACCGCAGCCTGGGAGGAGGAAGAATCAACAGAAGCAGGGAAGCACAGGGTGGTGTCCCTATTCCCTAAGTGAGCTATGCTGCAGCAGCAGGAGTAACCCTGGAGACAAGGGCAGACGAGCTGATGCTCATCGGAAGCACCTGCAGGACAGGAGGGGTCAATGAGACTTGAAAGGGTGGAAAACTGAGTCGAAGGATGGTCTTCACAGTTTCCAAGAACAAGAATCAGAAGTGGTAAATCCTGGTCAAAAGTACAATAACGGGTAATCCGGAGGCAGTCCGTTATCCAAGTCCGAGGTCAAAGTTTGTAGAAATCAGGAGTTGTAGCAACACAGCAGAAAAAGGGCAAGGCAGAAGGCAATCTGGGAAAACGTTGTCTGAGGTCAAGAAGCAGAATCACAATATCCAGTATCCAAACACGAAACGCCAAACGCTGAGTGGAACTACAGCTCAGAAGCAAAGGTACAGCGCGAACAGCCGTGGTTTTATGGTGTTACTATGGATACCGGATCACGTGAACTTGACGCCTGTATCACGTCACAGGCCTCACACTTCGTCATCATCGAGGCGTGACTAGGAGACGGGCGTTAGGAAGTCCGGGATGTCGTGTCATGAGATCTTCGCCTTTGTACCACCAGCCTCATTCCGCGTTGTGTTGCCATAGAGATCCGTGTTGTTGGTGGTCGTGTGGTTAAGCGCCATGGTAGCTGCCAAGGGTGAAGTGGGCGATACCGTCCCGCCCGACGTTTTGGATGCATAGCTTTTCGTGAGCAGTAACCCTTTCTCTGCAATGTCCGTTGGGTAGACCCCTGATGCTGCAGCAAGCTATCGTGGGGCTTAAGCATGGGAGATGCCAGGCGCCTGGAGTTAAAACCTGAGGGATCCTGGGACTGTGAGTGCAGGGACTGTGAATGCATGACACGATACCTGACAATGGTCCTGAGTTTGGTAGGGGCGGCCAGGGGACGTCGACTAAGAGTTATCGCAGTAACAAGATGGGGCCCAACCATGGGGTCATTGAAGTTCAAACCATCCATTTTTCATGATCTCTTGGGCAGGACTATGAAACAAAATCGACTACAGATAGGCCCTTGGACATTCGCCCAAGCCAAGTCATATCATTAGTGGCAGTGTAATGCCTGATTGCTTCTTTTTGATGAATGTACCTAAACCCCAGGACTTAAACCATGGGAATGGGGATAGCTTAATTAATAAAGTTAACCATTGGTTGAGGCTAAATAGGGGATGCTTATCAGTCATTCGAAATGATATTGCATCCTGCGTGAGAATGGCAGGTCCACAAGGTGAGAACTTAATTAAAGTCTGAATGAAAGATTCCAAGGTAGTCCATGATGTATTGGCAATGGAACAGCAGTCCCTTCCATCATGTGGTTTAACCACCAGAATCAAAATGTTGCCACCTTGGGGGCTCCACAAGGCTATGGGGGGAGTTTGGACGATACCACCTGGATGGGAGACAGTGGTTCATTTTACCAAGTCTCCGCCTGCTGTCACTTGGGTCCGTTGAGTGGGAGGTATCTACCTCCGCATGTCCTGGTCAAACCAATAGAACAGGCTGTTACTTGAGCATGTGTCTTTGGTTATGAAAGCTCGAAACCCCCCTTGGAGGGGCAATCTAGGCTCCAGAGCAGTCTTCCAGGAGTTCTGCCGACTGATGGGTCGGGCACCCCGACCTGGGCATGCTCCCGGCACCGTTAGCAAGGGTACTGGAGACTACAGGTTTAGGTGTGGGGGAAAATGGTAAGCACCTATGTCCTGGAAGCCCTGACCATCAAAGGCCTGGCGTATGTATTGTATCCTGGAATATTGCTGGTGTGAATAAGTATATGACTACTAATGATTGATTGACCTTTATTCTGGGACATGGGATCATCAGCTTGCAGGAAACTTGGGCAATTTAGGGACTCTCTTGCAAGGGTACGCTACCTTTGTAATTCCTGCGCAGAAAGGGAATAAAGGCCATCTAAGTGGAGGGCTGCTGACTTGGGTGGACGCGGCATTGCCCACATCGATACAGGTGATGGAGAATGACTCCCCAGATATATTGGAACTGCACTGGAAACTTGGGGACGATTCAAAGATCGTCGTTGTAAACCTTTATAACAGGGGCTTTCCTGGAGCAGGGACTGAGCTCATGTCTAAAGTCACTGAGCGCATTCACTTGTGCTGAATCTACTCATTTGGCTCCCTGAGGATTTTAGTCATGGGCGACTTGAACGTCCCGAATGAGCCCCTGGAGTGTATGAGTGACATCCTGAATGAGGTAGAAAGTCACTGTGATATAGGCAGTCTTAATTCCACGAAATCAAAGAAGCAGTACAGGAATGCCAAGGGTGTGGCTACCCTCTTGTTTTCAGCCAATTTTAGGGCTTGCAATGGGCGGTTCCCTGGGGATAACCCAGCGATGCACACCTTCGAAAATGAGCAGGCCCAAAGCAGAATAGAGTATATTCTGATACATTTTGAGGTATGGCACCTTGCAAAAACTTCAGTGCTCAGCACAGAGTGGAAAGCGATCTCCATCCCTTGGTTCTGGAAGTAAAGGGATCTCTTATGGGCAAGCTAGATGCTGGAGAAACTTCGAATAGGGAGGCAGGCGCCCCACTGGTGTTTAGTGGCCATGCTAGATGTAACATTAAATGGGCAAACCTTGATTTGTCCAATACTTTGCCCCTGGCATATCAGGAAGTTGTTCCATTGTTAGAGGAGTTTGCCCTTAGGAATTTACAGGATCCTGCTTCCGTAATTAACTTACACAAAAGGTTGACCGGTGGGCTGAGCTGAATGCTGTATTGATACACAACACAGTACCAGAATCATGGACCCAGGCCCAGATAGTGCCAATTCACAAAAACAGGGCAAGAGAATTCCCTACCAACTACTGACCATTATCACTGTTCGATGCGTAGGCGGGAGGGGCGGGGGGGCAAAATATACGCAAGAGCCATACTATAACACCTCAAAGCCTGGATTGCAGATAATATTATTAATCATCGTCAAGCAGGATTCTGTGGTGGGTTGAGCACCGTCGACCAGAGTTTACGCTTAAGACTGGTCTGCAACAAGTATGGTGTCCTCAGGAAAATGAGGGTCTATTGACCTCCGTAGACCTGTACAGTGCCTAGATCATGCCTTTGAGAGGTCCTTAGAGGGCTACGAATTCTAACACAGCTTCTGGATGCTATCCAGAACTTGTACTTGGACAATAAAGCAGTGGTCTGTTGGGGCATAAATGGCAGCACCTCAAGAATCTTTAACATTGAGAAAGGGGTACGCCGGGGGTGTGTACTAGCCCCCAAGCTATTCCATACCTTTATTAACGGAGTATTTAATGAGCTCCTGGCCTACCAGACTGATGCCCCACTCTAGCTGGTGACAAGATTTCGGCCCTATTGTTTGCAGACAACGCAACATTATTATCTTTAATCCCTACTGGAACAGGCAAATAATTGGGGATATGTATGGAATTCTGTAGGGAAAATGGTTTAGGACTTAATGTGACCAAAACTAAATCAATGTTTTTGCCGGATTAAGAAAAAGCACAAAGGCCGCAGGGTGGCATTAGATGAGGGTCCAATTGAACAGGTTGATTCTTATGATTATGTAGGTGTGAGGGTAATGTCATCTTGCATTTGGAAATGACACTTGGCTAAAGCAAGGATAACATTGGCCCGGTGTAGTGGTGCGCTCCCGCAATATACGGCGAACATGGAAATGGCGCAGTGCGTGTTACACTTGAAGCCTACAAAGCCCAGGCAAGACAGGCTGCTATATATGGTGCGGAGCTATGGGGTTATGCAAGTGTTAGTTCACTTGCCACTGTAGAAAACAAAAACCTCAAAAATATCTTGGGGTTGCCATCTTCCACACAAAATTTGCTTGTGTTCCTAGAAAAAGCCATGCAGCGGATAGAATTTATTTGTCAACTGCAACCAATTTAATACTGGGCTCGATTGTGGTCAAATTGTCAGCTACTTACATATAAAGATACCTTGATGTACACTGTGAACCAAGCGGGGGTTTGTCCCTGCAGTGGGTTGTGCATGTCAAGGATGTGCTGGGTGACCTGGGTCTGGGAGAGTATTGGGCCAGTCCCAGCAGCTTAACCAGATTCAGCAAGGTAGTGATAAGGGCTGCTGTGGCAAAATTCAGGCGTGATTTGCATGCCTTGGCGACAGGATCCTCTGCAGACATACTATTCTAGCATAAAGGAGGCAGAGGGCTGTGAAATCTACTTAATTTTTATCCGAATTCAGAAAGGGTATCCGTACATATTATCCGCACCAAAAATATCGCCGTACATATGGTCGTTTGTCTCGCCATAGGCAATATTTTTTGGGGGGATAATATGTGGGAGCGGGGGAAGTGGGGGTTTCCCCCGCACATTTAAAAATAATGCAGGAGTTGCAGGGGTATCCCCCACAGGGTCCATGGCCCAATATCGCCGCAAAAATATGGCGATATTTTTGTATCATGATATTTTTGAGGGGATATTAACACATGAAACCTTCAGAAAGACTATTGTACACACTATTGTACACAAAGCTGCAGATGGGAATATTACCAATCGCAGGTCTTAGATGGAATGAAAACATATCTGCTTCATGCCCAATGTGTGGAAATGTGAATGAGAACATGGTCCATTTTCAGTTGATATGCCCACTAACTCCCATTGAGAGTACAAGACTTAAAGCCATCGTTTCTGGCCCGAGGCTGTCGGACAACCAATGAGGCTATTTTAACTTGTCTTACTTCTGCTGATGTGATTGCGGTTTATGCTAGTTGTAATTATCTTTTATGGTCATGGAGAGTGAGGCCAAAGAAGACATAGATCATCCGCTACTTATGAATTATGATTGTCTCGGGAGGATAGCTTAGGGGCAACGTGCTCGCCTTGGAAGCAAGACGACAGGGAGCAACACAGGTTCGATCCCCGGGTCCGTGCTTAGAATAACCAATCATATCATTGACATTTGTGATCCCCAATTTAATTTTTTGATGTATTGCTTTTATGGATGGTAATCTTGAGATTTTCCTTTTTTTATGATATTATGTAATATTGAAATTGAATTGTTGGATGTTGCCTTTTATGTCTGTACCGTCGAAATAAAGCATTATGAAAAAAATAAATGAAAAACTACCGGAGCCGGTAATACCAGCAACGGAATTTCAGACTGGACCATAAACAAGTGCCGGTAGACCCGTATTACCGGCATAGTACGAGCTTGGATTTGCCAATAATGTCTGCTAATTTAGCCGGAAATACTGGCAAAACCAAGGCAGAGATACCTACACCACATAGCAGCTGGTAAATGCACAGAGGTGATCCACCCAGATGCACCCAATGCACACAGGAAGAGTACAAAAGGGCCACCCCTTCCCAAAGATACCTTCCCACACAACCATGCTGCCACTCATCACAGTGTACCTGCACATGGAGCTGCTCCAGGCCAACCTAGAGCTGCAAGTGCTGGAGGACCACCAGAGGTAACAGGAGGCATTCGAGTGGAGGAGGAGGATGCAGGTGATGAGGAGACGTAACGCAAGGCGTGCAGCCATACCCGGTGAAAAGGCCACACCATAGACACACACAAATACTCACCCTGTAGTGCCTCAACAGGGAGACAATCACAGAACTCTTCACCCACATCCAGGAAGACATAGCAAGCAGGATCGGCATCAGGACGTCCATACCACCCCTGGTTAAGCTGGTCTTGGTCCTGCACTTTTTGGCCACAGGCACATTGCAGCACTCTGTGAATCGTGATGCGCCAGTAATTCCAGCTGTCGCCCGGCTAGAAGCGGTAACACACAGGCGAGCCGGTATTACCAGCGTTCTAACGGCAAACTTGTAATGAGCCTCACAGCATTCAACTGAGTGTATTGTATCCAGTGCATACATTTGTTTGTTAGCGATTCCTGGGATTCATACACATTTGGTAGCAGCCTAGGTACATTATACATTATTTTGGTGGCTTCATCCCTATATCTGCTCCCCCGGGCTGCAAGGTGCTTAGAGAGAAGTGTACTATCCCGGCTGGTTCTGCCGCTAGAGCAAGGGCAGATAAAGAGCATGGGGGGTTGAGGGTTGATAACATGCTCATTAATAGTGGTAACCAATGGTCTTATCCAATCTGCCCCTTGAGAACCTCGCTGGACCATTATAGCCTTCGGTTTCGGTTTGGTGGGTGCAGACTTGCTCGCACCTTGGGTTATTTTAACACTGGCTGGTTTGTCGAACTTGGAGCCTTTCTGATCGATAATCTCATCTAATGCCGGTTTACACCCAGGCAAACTATTTCGCTCTATAACCTTTGGAGTTGTTGGGGCATTCAGGCGCAGATGGTCCCCTTTAGAGAGATCAATGTCGACAATATTTCCTTAAATGTTCTAATTTCTGAACATAGACTTTCAAGCAATTCATCATTCTCACTTATATGACCATACAAGTTTTTTATCCCTCATGCCTCCCCCGCCCCCTTTTGATCTTCCTGGAGGTACCGAGAGGCTTATCGAATAACCTTAAAGCAGGTAGGGTTCGATTTTGGCCCCCCCTATTCGTGGTAAGTTTAAGGCTTTCCCTTGGCTCAGCTTGCGGTGGATCACAGAGATCTTCCAAAGGGAGGAATTTATTGGATAAAGGTATGCTGGCATCAATTACCACAGTGTTCCCTCCCTTGTCCTCTCTAGGCAGGGGATCATCCTCGCAGGTTATCAAATCCAGGACGTCATCCATGTTACGGGCCACTATATGGTCTACTGAACTATCACTAACGGGGGGATATGAAGTTCAGTGACATTAGCAACAGCTACAGCCTTAGCACCTGGTGCAGAGGAGGGTAGTTGGTCGTTTTTCCCCCCTTCGGGATGTCGGTCACTCGGCTTTAAAGGACTTTGTGACTTCAAAGTCCCTTTGGCATTTTCACTTAGTCCTGTGGGGTCAGACTCAAACCCTTACTATGTAAAGGAGTTTCAACTCTATATATGCTGTTGTATTGGCAGCAAATTAAGGTTCTTTAGATCTTTTGTCACATATAGTCCTGTTTTCTGAGACCGAGTACCAATTGTCCTGCCTTGAATAGATCGCACAGACTGCGCAACATTCTGTTTTTGGAAGACCCAACAGAAGACTGTTACAGTTGTCTGATCTGGACAAGACCATTGTGATGTTATGATATATTATATTTGTATACAGCCTCCTGCCATATATAGTGCATTGAAGTGCTGTAGGAACCAGAGCCCTTCGGTAGACCCTGGTCTGTGAAGATGAGAGCAAGGAGCGACTCAGTGCATACAACACAAACTGTAGTTTAGGCCCATCCCCTTCATACCCACTGCTCTATGTTGCCCTCTCCGTATCCTGGGGCCTTCTCAATCCCTGCCTCTCCTTTCTCCTGCATTGGCAGGCTCCTTGCAACGTTCTTTGCATGTGAGCATGGTCTACGCCTTCTCTCCACCTGCTGCTCTTCCTTGGCGGCCATTTTTAAGTTTCCAGGTGAATGTGCTTTGTGATCCTTGAAAATGTTTGCGCTTCAAATGTATTGCATTTGAAGTGCATAGAGGTTTCCTGGAAAGTAATCTTACCCCCCAAACAGTTGACCCAGGCGCTTATAGACACAGTTGGCGGTGGTGCACACCCCAGTTTCGTAAACCATATGGCTTTGCTTAACCCGTTGACTTAATACATAAGTGTCCATGTTTGCAGTAGAGATGTTTTAACAAAGACTAGCCTCAAGCCCACTAGGTGAGTGGGCTTGAGGGCAGTTTTGGAAAGCAGGTCACACCATGAGTGATCACCCAACCCCCTCCATATGCCTGCACGCCCTCTATCAGTTGTGCCTTTGCTTTGTGCACTCTGGCCTCTCTAACACTCATACCTACGGTATCTGCTCCCATCTGTCATGAAAAAAGTGAGGGGAAAAAAGTGAAGCGTTAGGATTAGTGCCGATAGGTCACTTGTGCTGGGAATAAAACGGGGAACTTTCTCGAGGTGATGAGGTGACTACAGGGGCCAGCATAGCAAGCAAACCTCCATCCGCATCTCACCGGGAACTTTAGATAGATGCAGTAGGTGTGTTTACCCATTGGTTTGTCTCCTCCCCTCCCTCTTCCTCTAAAACCAGAAGACTAAGTAAGTATTAATCCTTACTTCAGGCCATTAGATCCATCTTTTACCCAAATTCAGAGAATTCTTAGTTTCACAAAATGATGCAAATCCTATGGAGGTGGGAAGCATCTAACAGCTGAGCAGAGCAGTTGAGTCTTTGGCTTCGCCATGGATGTGGGCAGGACAGGCCTCTGTCATCTGCCACTGTGGTTTGTTGTTGCTGCCCCTTAATAATTGTTTCCAAGTCAACACTCAGGCCTCAGAGGTGAGAGGTTGGACAGGCTCTTGGTGTGGTGCCCCTTTCCCATCAGCGCCCAGGGCTGAGTATCATTGCAGTGCCTTCTGCCTGCCTCTTCCTGAGTTTGGGATGACCCCTAAACCCTCCCTGTGAGTGTCTTGATTCGACACAGAATAGAGGGGACACATGTTCACCAACCCAGACAGATATCCATCTTCCCAGTTGGCAGCATTGGCAGGATTGTCCTATTTCTCTTCCCACCTGAATGTGCAGGAGAACCAAAAGCCCTTCTCTAGAGGCTTATTTAAGGGTTACACGAAGCCGCCCAACAAGTAGTCTTGGAAATACAGGTTACATATAAGTCGGCACATCAGTTAGCGAGGAGAGCAAGCAGGTTACTTATGATGCACACAGAGAGCCTGCGGGTTTACACGAAAGGCTTGGTTTTGATGGCCTTACGAAAGGCACCATGGATTCAATTGGCCTAAGGTGTGGTGGGAGGGCGTCCAGTGGGTGGCAGCCATGGTGGGGAAGCTGGTACCTCCAGCACGAGCTTTGTTCGTTTTGGGAACAGTAATCATGTTAGCATATGCTGTTCTGGCTGGCCTGACCCAGTATCATTGTTCTACGTGTCTCCATGGCTGCGGAGCTCTCAGCTTCCAGGGGCCATGCACGAGAAGGCCACCCAGGTCTGTTTTTACTTTGAATTCTTGGACTTGTAATTTCCCTAAAATAAAGAGCCCCAAATTGCAGAAACTAATGTGAAAAATCCAGGGCTGGATGGCCTTGCGACGCATGGCCACAGGAATCGTTAGAGCTCTGTGGCTAGTGGGCATTTTCCTCCTCTCTTGGTGTCCTGTTTGCCCCAACGCTGTGTTCTGCACCGGGATCCTGTGCAAGCGCCAATGTGATTGCTTTGTTCCCATGGGAAGAACCCACATAAAAATCTGGGAACAGCCACTTTAGGATATGCTATGGCTGACTTTGGGACTGCAGATTCACTACCGCAGTAAGTGTCATGTAGCGAGTTGTGGTCTCTTCTGCGCTGCATAACATAGAATCTTGGTGCCTTCAAAATGCCGGGAAGGACGCATTTGTCGCCACCCAAGGCCCATCTGGAGGTCTCTGAGCCTCCAGATTGGCCCTTTGCAACCGGGGCTTTAGCAGTCCCAGCTAGAGTCAGCACGAGTGTCTTCTAGGAGCACATGTAAGGAGCCAACACTTCTATTGGCGTGTCCTTCCTGAATCTCTAAAAATGCAATAATGGGAAGAGTGTTCTTTTGTCCAAAACATCTGGAGAACCACAGGTTGCAGACCCCTATTTTAGATAGAATCCCCTGTACCAATGAGAAGCAAGAGGATGCGAGGGTGATGACGAAGGAGATGCTGAGGAGTTCTGTATTGTAGTCAGCATGCTTGTCAAAAATGAAAGCCGACTTATGAGCCTGAGTTCAGGTAGAATACTCCACCAGTTGATGGTGCATCTGGAAGCCAGGACACAGGGTCAAGTTTCCTTTGAGATTGTCCAAAAGGGTTAAGCCCTTTGATTCATTGAAGAAAGCTTTGTGTGTCTAAAGAAGGGGTAGCCCACCTATCAACCTACAGATGTTTTGAGCTATAACTATCATCGACCCCTGTCTGTGAAGTCAGTGCTGAGAGATCATGGGAGTTGTAGGCCAAAACATTTGGAGGGTAGCAGATTAGATATCCCTTTCTGATGGAAATGATAACAAGCCTAACAGGACATCAGTGCTTTTTGCATGCTTGCCTGTAAGTAACAGCTGTGATGTTTATTTTCTAGGCTCACGTGGTCAGTATATTTAAGAGGTCTTCAGACCCTGGACTCAAGCCTGAAGTCATGTTGATGGACAGATGTCAGAAAACCACAACGGTCGCATCAACCCATCCTTCTGTCCAGGAGCACCTACAATAACTAAGAACAAAGTAGGGTGACTTGGGACAAGACCATTGACAATTGAGTATAGCTCGAACTTCATCAGGGAACAGGGAACTCAATACAGCAGTGGTTACACACTTTCTATCATATTTTAGGCAATTGATAACACTTCTTTACAAGCACAGCGTGACGCCGATTGAGCCACAATTAAATGACTCATGAGTCTGTCACATTTACCCATGGTGCAAACGCTCCGGCAAGAAGAATACACGCCGGAGCTGGGCAGGTGGTCTGCAGTGTCGTTCATGGCTCACCCATCTCAAGCAAAGCCTTCAACCAATTAAGTACATGCAAATCTGCTTACTCCCAGCCTCGATTTCTTTTGTGAACAAAAATCTGATATAGCGGGAAAGGTCAAGTTATTTTGCCCAGTATTGACTCCAATCATATCCACGGGTCTCAAATTGAATCAATTGCAACATGGGAGAGTGACTCCTGTGATTGATCCCAAAGGTGCCTACTGATGGGATCTTGCATTTGGGCTTCCAACAAAGAGGATCATTTGCTTCAAGTTAGTTCCCAGAATGCAACAGACCATCTGTGTTTGACTAGAGGTCTAGAGATGAAGTGCACCACGGTGGCTGCAGGCCAGGTATCTGGCAAGTCTTCAGATAAAGGGTGAGTAAACTCGATTGATGCGGACTATCAGAGCACAGCTAATGCCCAAGGATCAATGTGATCACTACGCATGTTTTACTGCTCATCCCAAAATGTAGATTTTATTTTGTTTTTGTTCTACCCCATTTCATTGTATATATATGCAGGGGGGAGACCCCCCACAGCCACCCCATAACCCCCCCACATTTATTAATAACTTAACCTATCCCCCTCATTTAGAGAGCGGTAAAATCGGGATTTAAAAATTCGATATTTTGGTGTGCGCAGTGATGGCCTGCGCAGTAATGTGATTTGGGTTCCTAGGCATTGCATCGAATTCCTACCATCGACATACCATCATTCCATCTAAAAAAAATGCATCGAAATAAATTGCATTTAATGCATAATTTTTTTCTTTCTTTTTTTTTAATTGGGGGGGGCCCAAGCCTCCCTTTTGTTAAACCTTTAAACCCCATTATAATTAAACCCTTTACCTTTAAAAAAAATGCATTTAATGCTTTTTTTCGATGCAATTTTTTCATTGGTAAGGCATTCGATGGTATTGCATTCGATGCAATGACCAGATACCTGTGATTTGCTATTGTTGGCGTGCACCTTAGTTGCAACCTTCAATACTCAAGAGCCATGCAATTTGTTTTGCTCTCCATATGGACGTTTATGGCCCTACCACGGAACTCAGTAAAGGGGCAAAGAGTCTGCATTTCATGAGCGGTCTAAAATGTGTCATTTTTAAATCCGCCACAACATGAAGGGAACATTTCCCAGAGACGATCAAGTGAAACAGACAGCTGTTCTCTTGCCTACAGCATTTTATCTCTGTACTCCTACCCCAGTCTATTGCTGTAACCTCTTGCTGCACAGCGCTCTGATGCTTCCCAGTATTTCCTAATGCATGCATACATAGGCCCTCATTACAGTTTCATACCCGCCAAACTGCCTTACCGTTTCCACCGCCAAACATCCTGGTACAGGCGGCGGAGATGCCTGTAAGTAGCCAGTCTTATGGGACTCCATGGATGGGATTGCCGGAATTGCCGGCACCTGTTGTACCAGTGCCGGTGATTCTGGCATTTATTTGCCAACAGGTTAGATCACTTCTCTCACCGCCAAACTTGTGTTTCCCCGGTCCGGAAAAAATGCTGGTGCCGGAATGACCGGCATTTCTGCCGGACCGGGGAACTCATAATGAACCCCATACTTCCCTTGTATTGCAATCTTCTCTCAAGTCAAATGCAGAAATTGGATAGAAGTCAGACAAAGCAGCAGTGAAATAAATGCAGGTGGGCCAGTGCAATAGCCTCTGATAGTAAGCTCAACAGAAGTGCCGCCCCAAATGGCTGCACCACTTTTGGGGTGAGCATCCTTCCCCGTGCACTCTTGCACATCTCAGCCTTCCTTCGTTGGAAGGTAGTTTTAAATTCTCTATGCAAATGTGTATGTATGCGCCATCTATGCATTAATTGCCACCTTCATAGATGTGTGCGCCCCAAAACCTCTGCGTGCCAATATGTACACGGAGAGGATATGCCATTTCTTCCCGCCACATGCACAGCACAGAGATGTTCTCCCAAAGCGAACACATGCCCGAATGAAGATAAGTATGGATTGATACCTGTCTCTGGGTCGCCTCCGAGTGCACAGGAGCCCAGCTGCTGATTGCAAGAGTTTAAATACTGCCCCGAGGTGTGTCATCACAATTGCAAACGATATAGAAATTAAGCCGCGGGGAGGAGTAAACAGTGTTGTAATATTGAACCCCATGGAGTAACTTTCATTTTGGACTGCTGACTGGCTAAAAAGCATTTACCTAGAAAGTTACACAATTGTAGGAGAACAAGCCACCCACCTTAAGTGAACATTAGCCAGCGGTATTTGCTCTCTGAAGTCCCAATTCCATTGACCCCCGTGGAATACAAGTTGTGCAAATATCAGATGCACTTTGCGATAGAATCACACTAGTACGCGCTGGCTCCACACAGAGTTGCATAACACTGATGAGGCGTCCAGGAGCAGACAAGCGGTTTATGAACCTGCTCGCACGAGACCCGGTGTGCTCACCACAGGCTAGAAACAGTGGGGGATTCAGCTGGCCACACCAGCAATAGCATACTTTCACCGGGGAGCAATCCACACTGGAGATGCCGCAGGACTGCAGGCCCCCGGTGCTGGTGACACCTGACTTTAAAATGGCGGCATCGGATCTGTGCCTCCGGCTAGCAATCCCCTTAGCAATATCTGTGCCTCCGGCTAGCAATCCCCTTAGCAATCACGCAATTAGGAAACAGGTGGGTGTAGGAACGGCACAACCAATGAGCACAATGCTTAGGATGGGTGAAATACATCTGGAGGAGGTAGAGTCGCAGGTCCATTACGAGTCCAACACCCTGGGCCTAAAGAGGAAAGGACCTACTAATCCTACACCTAATTGGGCAGTCAAGAGCACCTAGACAGTATAGAGGCATTCTTGCCAACCCTACAGATTTAGGCAGCAGGCTACTGTTTTTTAAGCAGTCCTACCGCCTACAGATTTGGGTGACAGATAGTGTTTTTTACAGTGGTAGGTAATTAATGTGACTCTAAGGCAGGCTGCAGGACAAAGCATGCAACACATTAATAAGTCTGTGCAGTGGGCTAGTAGGTGATTACTTTCATTGGGCTCAGACCAATCCACTGACCTGACAGCTACGTGACTCTGTCCTGCACTTTTGCCAGGACAGACCTTAGGTTAACCACCAGTGAAGGCAAGTGGCAGAGCGTAACACCATCACACAGCATCGGCCTATCAGACTGAGGAGGCTATCAGTCTCCATGCCATTCAGTGTTCAACTTGCACTGCAGGAATACATATGTACTGCCCAGGCTGCTGCTACAGAGCAGTGGCAAACGTTGCCTACCAGCTCTCTGTGATAACCTTCTGTGTAATTGAATTTGATGTTAATTTACCATTCAGAATTATACATTTTTAACATTTGAACATCTTTCCATGTTGTGCTGTTTGATGGGTTGTGTATTTTAGAATGCTTCAATGGTGCCAACAATGTATGTTTTGTATTTTCGTGTGATGTCATTGTTATGCAAATTATTATTTTTGAAACTTGAAAAATCCTACATCTTTTTGGTCACAGAATGTTGGTAGGTATGTAGAGGGTGGAAAAGAGTGTGTGAGTTAGGACGGATCCAGTTAGGCGGTGAAACAGGGGCACAGATACCGAAAAGTAGCAAAGAGGCAGTGTAGCGCAGTCCCTGTCAAGGCCTAGACAGGAAGGAAAGCACATTGCCAGAAGCTTACTGGGAGCTCGTGCCAGATTTTGGAAAGACATAAACAAAGAGGTGATGGCTGGAAGGTTTAGAATTAATCTTAACCGCTGGAATTACTCTGGGCAACCCTCCAGACCATCGTTCTTCGCCTGCCAAGCCATTACAGAAGGGAAAAGACCATATGCAAATCAGACTTGGTCCCACCCCAAAAGGGGTAGTCCAGCCCAAACTGCTAGGTCACATCCTTTCTGCACAAGACCACAAGCATCCACAAACATGTTTCGGCCTTGTTAGGGTCACAGATTTTGGAAAGAGACAGAAAAAGATGTAAGAGAATTAAGCGATTTGCAACCCTCCTGGGGTTCTAATACACATTTTTTGCAAAAGCCAGAGAAAGCTAGAGGGGAAAGGCTACTCGTGGCCTTTGCCCAAGACACGGCTGAATCCAGAGGGCCATCAGGAGAAAGAGCACATGCAGAGACCCCTCTGGGCTGCAGACCAGGAGGGCAGTGGCAGAGCCCTGGTGGGGGCAGGGGGGCGACCACCCTCTCTGGTTCCTGCATGGTACGTAGTTCATGCCCACTGCCCCCCCTCATCCTCCCGCTGGTGCCCTAGTATCCGCGCCCCGCCTGGCACCAAAAGCTGCCTCTGATACTGCAAGAGGGTGACCTTTAGCTGGAGGGCGAGAATGTATTTATTGTGAAAAGCAACCCACACAGGAGGGGAGCAGAAATGCCTGCTGGTAATCATTTTGGGTATCCCCCTAAAATCATAAGAGGGCATCATAGCTATTTGCTGGCAGGTGTGCACTGTATCCACATCTGAGGTGCCTAGCAGGGTGACTTTGGCCAGAGGGTCACAACATCTGAGTCAAGGAGCACCCTAAGGCGAAGTTAAGAGACTGTATGGGGGCTCTCCAAACACCCCGTCAATGTGGGCGACGTGGACATAGCCAGCAGGATGTTGGATCCATTGGGACTGCGTTTTCATGGACATGAGCTATGACACCAGGTCTTCTTAGATTAGGCCCTCACGCCTCTTTCTGTTGTACCGCCATTATGACACTCTCAGGCCAGGTGACCTTCTGACATTCTAGTGTTCTTGCCATAAAAGCTGTAGGGGTACACCCAATCTGGTCCTAAAGGTATTTAGCCCAATCAATAAACCTATGAAAGGGAGGGTTAGGTCCAGTGTTTTGCTACATTTGCTGATGTTCACGGTTTGTCTAGCCATGCCAAGTAGGCTGCCTCTTTTATTTTGTTTCTCTCCGCTTAACCCGTCAAACAATCCTCTATGCTTATTGTCCCTGACCTATCCGGCGCCTTCGTTACTGTTAATCATTCTCTCCTCCTATCTTCAATTTCCTCTCTCTGCTTTTCTGGTTCGTACCTCAAGTGGTTTCCGTCCTGCTTGTCAGAACGTACCGACTCTATCTCATGGGCTGGTGGTACCTCTTCGCCCCATCCTCTACTTCACAGAGTTCCATGGCTCAGTTCTTAGCTCTCTACTGTTTTCTTTCTAGATGTTTCCTTTATCCGGACTCATTTGTTCTTACAAACTGTCATCTTACATCTATGCGGACAGAACTGAAATATGTTTCTGAATCTCTCCCTTAACTCTCTCCACAATACTGTTTCCAACGTCCTTTCTTCCGGCCATTCTTGGATAGCCTACTACTTTCATCAAGCTCCATGAAAAAGGACAACAAGAATATGGAGCTGGAATGGAGGAAAGAATACAACTCTGATAAAAAAATACTGCTCCAGAAACAAATCCGAGCTTACAAGAAGGAAATACAAAAAACAAAGATGAGGCATTATGATGACAGAATCACCAATGCAACAAGCACACAAAAAGAAATGTTCAACATCATCAAAGAGATGAGAAACCCACCAGGCTGCGACAACACCCCAAACCCCCCAGAGAAAGTTTGCAACAACCTGGCAGACCACTTCCAGAACAAAATCAACGACATCCAACAAATCATACAAAACAGACCAACCAACCATAACATTCAACCAACCGGAACTAACACAAAACCACAACACAAACTCCAAAACTTTCCCAAAATATCAGCAGAGGCTTTCGTCTTGCTGGTAAAACACAGCAAGAAAGCAGGGTCACCCATGGATCCCTGCCCACCAGACATCTACAAATTGTTAAGACGGATTTCTGAACTCTGTCCTGGCGGCGCAGAAGTTCAGAAGGCCAACCCAATTACTTGGAACAGGGTAACCTCTGGACAAGCCAGACAAATCAGGGTAGCGATCGCAGCGGTCAAGACTAGGTCTAAAGAGGGGTGAGGGTGACTGAAAGCCTGCAATGAGCACACAAAGCAAGGACACTTACAAACTACTCCAAACAGGTGTTATATAAAAAATATATACACATTTATTCCAAGGCCTTTAAAACAATGACCGTAGCGAGAAATCACAAAACAACTCTAGTAAACCAACACATACCATACCAATACAATATATATACAAATACAACAAGTCTCAAGTGTTAGATGCACGAAATGTGTAGTCCACCTAAAAGGGAAGGAAAACAGGCAGTGCGAAATAATGCTTAGACCCAGTCCGCCTTCAGAGGCACCTAACTAAAAGGAAGTCCGAGCCCTACGAAGAGTGGAGCCTTGTGCTGAAAAGTACCTGCACACGCTGGTGCCAACGGGCAAAAGGGGAGTCTCTTCGAGGGAAATCAGGCAGTTCAGTTTAGTGCACAAATGAAGAAGAATAGTGTTCCGCGACTCAAGCGCAGCCTCCACTGTGGGCAGAAGCAGAGCGCGAGTACGGAAAGGCGTGCTGTTTTGACAGAGCGGGGAAAAGCTATGGGCTCCTGCAGGAGGGCGACCAGTTCCTAGCTATGCTACTCACCGGTCCCCGATGCAAGCAGACCCAGGCTTCTCCGCGTCAGTTTCAGTCGCGGGCAGGTTCAGAAGAGCAGGGGACGTCTCGTCGTCGTGTTGAGTCTGCAGCAGCAGAGTTGAGTAAAAGACGTCCCAAACGAAGGAACCCGCACAGTTTGTTACCACAGCAGGGCAACGGAGCGGCCGTGTGTATCTGAGCCAAATGTACACTACTCACTTCAGACCTGGGAACGCCAAGTGTACGAATCGTGTGAGAGTGACAAGGACTCGAAATACTACACAACCTGGCCGCGGTTACAGAGCAAGACTCCTGTGTAGGCTGGTCAGTCTGCTGGATAGCCCAGAGACGCTTCCAAAGGCTTACTAGCAGGAGATGGTGAAGATGCCGAGAATAGCTGTCCCCGCTATTCCAAGGGTCGAAGTACCAGTACAGGCCTTCTGGTTCGATCAAAGGTGAAAAGGGTTTCACAAGGCGACAGCAGTGCAGAGGAGCAGTCCTTCAGCGGGTCACCAGCGATTCCTCAGTTCAGCCTCTTGGTTGCAGGATACTTGGCTCCTGTATTCCTTTGTTCGTGAGAACTCAGGAGATCGACCTGGTAGTGGTGTTTCCAGCCCCCTCTTATCCACGGTTCCCTTCGCTCCAAAACAGAGGGGACCCAATGGGAGATCCGCTCATCAACACTCACACCATACGTGGACCTATCACGGACCACGGTGGTCCCAGGCATTCACACCACCCTAGACTCTCTGGCACCCAGGATGTGTATTGGGACCAGACATCCCAGCCCACATCCTGGAGGCACACACCAGGCATGTAGAAGCCCGCAAAAGCATCCGTGTTTCGCGGGAAAGTACATGCCCAAATAAGGAAGGCCCTGGGTCGGCTCGACCTGGGGAAGGTGAAGGGAGCAAGATGGTCAGCGACCAGGACAAAGGAGCCTCGTGGTCTGGCCATTTTGGGAGCCAGGCCACCATTTTGGGTTAAGTGCGAGAAACGCGCTTAAAACGCCAAAAGGAGCTCAAAACACAAGAAACGATGGCTGCCACCATTCCCATCCGTGAATCACTTGCACCGATCAGTTACAATCCTAAACGAGTATCTAGGGCCCATAGAAGGCTAGAGACCCAAGAGAGCAGGAACTTAGCTTACAGTGCCCTCTTGTGTCATGTTGCACGAAAGCCGCAACATGATAAAAGAAACTACGGAAAACAGCGTTTCCCGGTACTGACTGTCTTAAGGGCATGTCAGTTTCCCCTTAAGAAAGGAGCGAAAGCCCAGAGGAGTGCGGCAGAAGGCTGCACTTCTCTGGCAAAGTCGAGAACAAGGTGAAAAACAACAGCAAAAAGTTTAGGGGTTGACACATGGAAGGAAAATTACCTACAATTACGAAATCTTTCCTAACACTCGCCCGTCCCAGACTATGGACAGGGGGAACTAATCCACCCCTGGATGAGTCTCTTGTTCAGGTCGGTTAAACATTCTGGACAACCCATCAGCATTGCTATGTTGGACACCTGACCTATGCTCAATAGTGAAGTCGAAGCCTTGTAGACTTATGGACCACCTAGGCAACTTTGGATTCTCCCCCTTCATGTTCATTAGCCACTTTAAGGGCTTATGGTCAGTTTGCACAGTGAAGTGGGTCCCATAGAGGTAGGGCCTCAGCTTCCTTAGGGTCCACACAACAGAGAAACATTATTTCTCCACTGTGGACCATCTGAGCTCTCTGTCCTTAAGCTGGTGACTAATAAAACCAATAGGGTGTTCCTTACCCTTCTCATCTACTTGAGATAGTACAGCTCCTATCCCAGTGTCAGAGGCATCCGTCTGCACGATAAAAGGTCTTTGATAATCAGGGGCCCTGAGGACAGGGGCCTGGCACAAGGAGCCTTTTAAGCCATTGAAGGCCTTCTCACACTCGTCGGTCCAAGTTACCTTCTTGGGTTTCTTCGGAGTGGTGAGGGCAGTCAGAGGGGCAGCTATGGTGCCATAGTCTGCCACGAATTTTCAGTAATACCCCGTGAGTCCTAAGAAGGCTCTCACTTGGGTTTGTGTAGTGGGGGTAGGCCAGTCTTGTACTGCTTGTACTTTACTGGGAAGAGGCTGTATCCTCCCTCCTCCTACTTCATGTCCAAGGTAAACCACTGAGCCTTGTCAAATCTGGCATTTACTAGCTTTTATGGTCAAGTGTGCTTTCTGAAGAGCCTGGAGCACAATCCCGAGGTGTTTCACATGGTCTTCCCAGGTGGCACTGAAAACTGCTATATCGTCCAGATATGCAAGACAGAATTCGTCCAACCCATTCAAAACATGATTCACAAGCCTCTGGAAAGTGGCAGGTGCATTCTTCAACCCGAACGGCATTACCCGGAATTGGTAAAGGCTGTCTGGAGTAGAAAACGCTGTCTTCTCCTTGTCATGTTCTGCCAAAGCTATTTGCCAATAGCCAGCAGTGAGGTCAAACGTGCTGAGGTACTTGGAGGCACCCAAAGTATCCACCAGCTCATCTGTTTGAGGCAAGGGGTGTGCATCAGTCTTGGTGACAGCATTCAGAGCCCTGTAGTCCATGCAGAACCTCAATTCAGAAGTGCCTGCCTTTGGAACCAAAACCACAGGGCTGGACCAAGGACTACTAGAGGGTTCAATCACCCCAAGGTCTAACATCTTGTTGACCTCGGTCTTAATATAAGACCGTACTTTGTCTGACATCCTGTATCCCCTACTTTTGGTAGGTACACTGTCTCCTGTTTCTATGTTATGTTTGCACCAAGGTGTCAAACCAGGCGACTGTGAAAACAGGGGGGAAAACTGCCTAAGCAAACTTTTCACCTCAGCCTGCTGATCAGAAGTCAGGTGAGGGGCCACTCAGACACCCTCAAAGGAGCTATCTGAAGGACCGCTTTGGAACAGGTCGGGAGAGGTTCAGACTCCTCTTCCTCAACATCTGAAGCCAGAAGCAGTGCTGCGATTTCGACTCTTGGGACGAAAGCCTTCAGCCTATTCACGTGAAACACTTTTGGAGCCTGTCCAGGCCTTCCAAGGTCCACTAAATAGTTAACCTCACCCAGGGGCTCCACCACTGTGTAAGGGCCTGACCATTTGCCCTGTAAAGCTCGAGGCCTTATGGGATTCATGATCAGGACTTGCTGACCAGGTGTAAAGTTGATGAGGGAAGCTTTCTGGTCGTACCAATGTTTCACCAGCGCTTGTCCTGCCTTCAATTTATCACTAGCCAAGCCCATCAGAAGTACCATCCGTTTTCTGAGCCCCAGCACATAATCAACTACGTTGGTAGTAACAGGGGGAGTGGGCATCTCCCATCCCTCTTTGACTATGGCTAAGGGTCCCCTTACAGGATGACCGAACAGAAGTTCGAAGGGGCTGAAGCCAACACCCTCCTGTGGTACCTCTCGGTAGGCAAACAGTAAGCATGGTAAAAGAAGATCCCATTTTCTTCTCTGAGGTTCTTCCAGAGCCCCAATCATGCTCTTTAACGTTCTGTTGAAACGTTCCACCAGACCATTGGTCTGGGGGTGGTATGCAGAAGAGAACTTGTAGGTGACCCCACATTCTTTCCACATAGCCTGCATATACTTCGACATAAAGTTGCTGCCACGATCCGACACAACTTCTTTAGGGAAGCCAACCCTAGTAAATATGCCAAGTAAAGCTTTTGCAACTGACTTGGCAGTTACAGTTTTCAATGGGATGGCCTCAGGATATCTGGTTGCGTGGTCGACCAGCACCAGGATAAACCTATTGCCGTGGATGTTTGTGGGTCAAGGGGACCAACAATGTCGATCCCTACCCTTTCAAATGGTACTCCCACAACTGGGAGTGGTATCAATGGAGCTTGGATTGTCGAGCCAACCTTACCAGATAACTGGCAGGAGGCACAACTCCTGCAGTGACTTTCTACTTGCACCCCCATCTTGGGCCAGTAGAAGTGCATGGAGAACCTTTGCTTGGCCCTCTTCATACCAAGGTGACCAGCAAGGGGCACTTCATGCGCCAACTGCAGGAGGAAGGGCCTAACAGCAAGGGGAACCACCAACCTCCTATGGTCTCCTTCTGTAGACTCTGTGGGCTCACTATACAGGAGTCCACCTTCCCAATAAATCATATGCGTCCCAGGAGGTTCACACTCAAGCTGGGAGCAGGCCTGTCTCCTTAGGCCTTCCAGAGATGGGCACTCACGTTGGCCTTTACTGAATTCGTCCCTATCAGGACCACCTTCTACTAACAAGTCTTTTAGTTCAGGATGGTCGTTGGGGTCAAATACTTCAGGCATCGCCACCTCCTCGTCAGGCCCGGGCGATTGACCAACTTCCTCCACCGCAGTGTTAGGCGAGCTCGGGGGAATATTCTCTTTCCCTCGTCTTGACTTGTTTACTCCTTTCGCCTTGGGTTTCCCCTTCGGCTGGGGCGGCGTATTGGTCTTGGCCAATGCTGCCCGTGCTTGAGACTGTGTGTAGGGTCTTTCGGCAGTGTCTCCTAAAGCTCTGAGATCATTACCTAACAAGACCTTTCCTGGGACGTTTCTCTGAATGCTCACTGGAATCCTGACTGCTGTACCATTTAAAGTAAGATTTACAGGTATTACTGGGAACATACGGAGTGGGCCGTCAGCCAATTTAGTGTGGGCATCAGAGTAGCTCTGGCAACTTCCTCTGAGTCTACCAAGGTAGAATCCACTACAGTTCGACTGCACCCACTATCCCTAAGAGCTGGAGTATCTACTCCATTGATCAGCTCACTGTCTTTAAAGTGGTGCTTGGTATTATCTGGAATCCTAGCATAAGCCTCTGCGACTTTAGGCTCCCAGGAACCCAGGGAAACTAAAACTACCTCAGCTTCTATCCCGCTGGGAAATGAGTCTGAGGAGAAGGATGCTCCTGTAAACTCTTCGTCGTAGGAGGAGAAGGCCAGATTAGCGGAGTGGACCCCCAAAGGTTTAACCTTACACCGGGGATCCCCCTTCACGTGGTCAGTTGCTCCACAAGCAAAACAAGATCCATTGGGTCTGTTTACATAGGGAGGCTTATTGTAACCAGAGTTCTGTTTCGGAGGCTGACCTCCACTACCCTGTGAGTTCTCTTGTGTCTTACCCTTATTTTTCTTTTTGTGACCCTTTTGAGAAGAAGATTTATCAGATTCTCCACCCTCCTTATCTTTGGACTTTTTCCCTTCCTCCTGCTTACCAGGATGAGTTTTGTCCTTATGGGACACTCGATGTGACACCCATATGTCTGCTGCAATGGCTAGCTTCTTAGGATCTTTCTCCTTCGAATCGGCCAAATGTTGCTTAAGCTCTGGGGAAGAAGATGCAAAAATGTGTTCCAGCATGACAAGATTTATCATGCCTTCGAAGGTAGAAACCTTATAACCTTCGACCCAGCCAGTTAAGTTTTTCAAGGATTCGGTGACATAAGATACCCAAGTACCACCTTCCTTTTTCTTATACTCTCTGAATCGTTTCAAATATTGGGCCGGAGTCTTCCCAAACTTTAAAATGAGAGTTTGCTTTAACATTGCGAAATCAGCTCGCTCAGCCTTCAACATTTCCATAATGGCACTACAGCCAGAATGGGGCAGTCTGCTGAGTAACCAGGCAATCTTATCAGCATTGTCAACTTGTTGAACTTCGCATGCATACTCAAACGCATTCAGCCAGTCCATAATGTCATTCCTTTCCTCATACACACTGAGCAGATCTTTCGGAAACCGTGGATGAGAGGAGGCCCCAGACCCATGTCCAGGACCCTTGCACCCATTGTGCAACCTGAAGCTTGGCCAGTTCCAACTAGTGATCCCTGTCTTTCTGTTTTTCTGCCTGTTCGATTTTTAGTTTGGCTATGCTGAATTCAAGCTCCTTCTGCCTAAACCGCAGCTCTTGCTTCTTGAATTCAAGCATAGCCTCCCCATCAGCACTGGCAGAGGAAACATTAAACATCTCATCCTCCCTGTCCTCGTGGTCGCGGTGGATCAGTGCAGCGGCAGAACCGTCGGTTCTACCACTGAGAGCAGCCCCACCTCCTCCCGCACTGTCCTCAGAAGTTATAGCGTCAAGCTGCGCTTCTTGCCACGCCACGATTCTTTGGATCATATCCAATTTCGTGCCTTGAGAGGAAACACCTCTCTCCGCACACATCTTTTTCAATGTTTTTGATTTGGAAGCATTTAAAGTTAACAAGGTATTTGTTTCCATACTGTTAGATTGGACTATGGCCTTTTTAAAGTTATACTACAACAATTCACTACGTGCCCTGGTAGGAATAACTTGAAATGCCTTAGTTCGTGCGCAACACTGGATACCTTCAGTCGTATCCCACCGCTGTACACCAATTTGTTAAGACGGATTTCTGAACTCTGTCCTGGCGGCGCAGAAGTTCAGAAGGCCAACACAATTACTTGGAACAGGGTAACCTCTGGACAAGCCAGACCAATCAGGGTAGCGATCGCGGCGGTCAAGACTAGGTCTCAAGAGGGGTGAGGGTGACTGAAAGCCCGCAATGAGCACACAAAGCAAGGACACTTACAAACTACTCCAAACAGGTGTTATATTAAAAATATATACACATTTATTCCAAGGCCTTTAAAACAATGACCGTAGCGAGAAATCACAATACAACTCTAGTAAACCAACACATACCATACCAATACAATATATATACAAATACAACAAGTCTCAAGTGTTAGATGCACGAAATGTGTAGTCCACCTAAAAGGGAAGGAAAACAGGCAGTGCGAAATAATGCTTAGACCCAGTCCGCCTTCAGAGGCACCTAACTAAAAGGAAGTCCGAGCCCTAGGAAGAGCGGAGCCTTGTGCTCAAAAGTACCTGCACACGCTGGTGCCAACGGGCAAAAGGGGAGTCTCTTCGAGAGAAATCAGGCAGTTCAGTTTAGTGCACAAATGAAGAAAAACAATGTTCCGTGACTCAAGCGCAGCCTCCACTGTGGGCAGAAGCAGAGCGCGAGTACGAAAAGGCGTGCTGTTTTGACACAGCGGGGAAAAGCTATGGGCTCCTGCAGGAGGGCGACCAGTTCCTAGCTATGCTACTCACCGGTCCCCGATGCAAGCAGACTCAGGCTTCTCCGCGTCAGTTTCAGTCGCTGGCAGGTTCAGAAGAGCAGGGGACGTCTCGTCGTCGTGTTGAGTCTGCAGCAGCAGAGTTGAGTAAAAGACGTCCCAAATGAAGGAACCCGCACAGTTTGTTACCACAGCAGGGCAACGGAGCGGCCGTGTGTATTTGAGCCAAATGTACACTACTCACTTCAGACCTGGGAACGCCAAGTGTACGAATCGTGTGACAGTGACAAGGACTCGAAATACTACACAACCTGGCGGCGGTTACAGAGCAAGACTCCTGTGTATGCTGGTCAGTCTGCTGGATGGCCCAGAGACGCTTCCGAAGGCTTACTAGCAGGAGATGGTGAAGATGCCGAGAATAGCTGTCCCCGCTATTCCAAGGGTCGAAGTACCAGTACAGGCCTTCTGGTTCGATCAAAGGTGAAAAGGGTTTCACAAGGCGACAGCAGTGCAGAGGAGCAGTCCTTCAGCGGGTCACCAGCGATTCCTCGGTTCAGCCTCTTGGTTGCAGGATACTTGGCTCCTGTATTCCTTCGTTCGTGAGAACTCAGGAGATCGACCTGGTAGTGGTGTTTCCAGCCCCCTCTTATCCACGGTTCCCTTCGCGCCAAAACGGAGGGGACCCAATGGGAGATCCGCTCATCAACACTCACACCATACGTGGACCTATCACGGACCACGGTGGTCCCAGGCATTCACACCACCCTAGACTCTCTGGCACCCAGGATGTGTATTGGGACCAGACATCCCAGCCCACATCCTGGAGGCACACACCAGGCATGTAGAAGCCCGCAAAAGCATCCGTGTTTCGCGGGAAAGTACATGCCCAAATAAGGAAGGCCCCGGGTCGGCTCGACCTGGGGAAGGTGAAGGGAGCAAGACGGTCAGCGGATAGGATAAAGGAGCCTCGTGGTCTGGCCATTTTGGGAGCCGGGCCACCATTTTGGGTTAAGCGCGGGAAACGCGCTTAAAACGCCAAAAAGAGCTCAAAACACAAGAAACGATCGCTGCCACCATTTTCGTCCGTGAATCACTTGCACCGATCAGTTACAATCCTAAACGAGTATCTAGGGCCCGTAGAAGGCTAGAGACCCAAGAGAGCAGTAACTTAGCTTACAGTGCCCTCTTGTGTCATGTTGCACGAAAGCCGCAACATGATAAAAGAAACTACGGAAAACAGCGTTTCCCGGTACTGACTGTCTTAAGGGTATGTCAGTTTCCCCGTAAGAAAGGAGCGAAAGCCCAGAGGAGTGCGGCAGAAGGCTGCACTTCTCTGGCAAAGTCGAGAACAAGGTGAAAAACAACAGCAAAAAGTTTAGGGGTTGCCACATGGAAGGAAAATTACCTACAATTACGAAATCTTTCCTAACACAAATCAATCCTCGCACAAGGAACGCCATCAATATATTACCGAAACCTCCTAAATCTCTCACCAGCAACAGGAACTGTACCAAGAACCTTCAAATCAGCTTATATCAAACCAATTTTAAAAAACACAAGTGGCGACGTAGAAGACCTCTCCAACTACAGGCCAATCTCAAACATTCCCTACCCAGCGAAACTCCTGGAAACCTATGCATACAAATTAACCCAAGAACACGTAGAAAAACATCAGCTGCTAGACCAAGCACAATTCGGTTTCAGACCCGCAAGAGGAACAGAAACAGCACTACTATCCATCTGGGACGTCCTAAAAACAAACACGGACTCCGACACAACCTCGGGCCTGATTCTGCTCAACCTCCCTGCAGCCTTCGACACAGTTAGCCATGACACCCTAACCAAAAGACTAGAATACATATGCATAACAGACATGGCACTACTATGGATTAAATCATTCCTAGCAGACAGAACAGATACCGTATTGATAAAGCCCTTCAAATCCACCCCACAAGTTAACACTGTGGAGTACCACAAGGGTCCTCACTATCACCACTGTATTTCAACATCTACCAAACTCCAGTAATCAGAATCTTCAAAAAATACAAAATTACATGCTACAACCACGCAGGTGACACTCAAATCATGTACAAAATCGAAGACAGTCAAGCCGATCACTCAAACCTAATCGAGTATCTAAAAGAAGTCTTTAACTGGATGAACACTAACAACCTGAAAATTTACCCAGGAAAGACAGAAATCATGATAATATCCAAAAACCAAGAGAACAACACCTATATTCCATGGCCAACGGAAATGGGAACCGCAGCAACACCATCTAAGGTAATAAAAAATCTGGGAGCCCTGATGGACAACACCCTAACCTTAGAACCACAAATAAATGCAATAATCATTATCTTTCCTCTCCTTCACTCACAAAACACTCACAATCATCGCCCTCATCATGTCAAGAATCGACTATGCAAACAGCCTCTATCTCGGAATACCAGAATACCTCCTGAAGAAACTACAACGGATCCAAAATACAGCATCAAGACTACTCCTCAAACTATCCAGAAGAGACCACATCAGTCCAGCCCTAAAGAAAACACTGCATTGGCTTGCGGTCAAACATTGCATCACCTTCAAAACAATTTGCATATCACACAGGGCAATCAGCGGACAATGAGCTGAATTCCTACAAAAGAAATTAACAATCTACAAGTCAACGAGACTCCTCTGATCAAGCAACGAAATCTGTCTGGGACAAAAACCATACCTTAAGAAAAAACTTGGAGGCTCCTCCTTCTCCCACTTAGCCGCAAAAACCTGGAACAACATCCCAAAAGAAATAAGAAACACCAAAGACCACCTACAATTCAGACAATAACTAAAAACTTGGCTCTTGAACATCAGCATCCCTAGCCAACTTCCAGCAAACGGCCATACCCGCTCGATAATTACTACTAGAGATCATAACTTTATAAAGGTGCATTAATGTCAGCACTTGCCACACTCAAACTAAGTTGTGGATATTGGCAGGGGCATTGACCGAAGATAGTTGCGAATGAACTGGCACGCAAGCAACCGGTGCCAAAACTTGGGCATGGTTACGAATGTGAGTGGATGACATATGGGAAAGGAAATGTGAGTGTTGGACAGCCCCAGATGTCGACGGAGATGCGCAGATGCTCACGCACCCCACCAAAAGAGAATATAGAAGTTTTAGCACCTTGCTTGCAGTCTAATCAAACTCTAACCAAACACAACCACAAACCAACAACACAACAATCCGCACAAACTTCACTACACTGCAATAACAAACCACACATAGACCCGCACAACAGCACACGACGGATACCGACCATAAAACACCCCAAGCCCAGCCAACAGACTTCCGGGCCGAGGCCACCAACAGCACATCACCACTCTCTTGCACTTTTCCTGCTTAGTCCCACTAACTCACACCCCACCCCTCCCTTTTCAGAGCCACCCCATCCCCTCTCCCAGCACTCTCTCTTTCATTCCCCCCTTTTCGGAACCTTGGTGTTATCCATGATTCCTCTTTATCTTTCTCTTCACATATATCTGACAGTGCTCGCGTCTGCGGTTTTTTTTAAATCTCTTTAACATATGTCGTGCCTGCTCATGCTTATCTTTCCAGGCCACCAAACTTCTCATGTAATATTATGCTCTCATCTTATCTCGTATTGACTGTACCTATGCTCTCCTGCTTGGTATCCCTGTTCTTATCTTAACCCTATATATGCATAGTTCTTCCCATCACAAATATCTGACACTGCTAGCGTCTGCTGTTTTTATCTCTTTAACATATGTTGTGCCTGCTCATGCTAATTTTTCCAGGCCACCAAACTTCTCATATTATATTATGCTCTAATCTTCTCTCATATTGACTATACCTCTGCTCTCCTGCTTGGTATCCCTGTTTCTTATCTCACCCCTCTATATGCATAGCTCTTCTCTTCACATATATATGACACTGCTCGCGTCTGCCATTTACATCTCTTTAACATATGTTGTGCCTGCTCCTGCTTATCTTTCCAGGCCACCAAACTTCTCTTATAATATTATGTTCTCATCTTCTCTCGTATTGACTGTACCTCTGCTCTACTGCTTGGTATCCCTGTTTCTTATCTCAACCCTATATATGCATAGCTCTTCCCTTCATATATATCTGACACTACTCGCGTCTGCCGTTTTCATCTCTTTAACATATATCTTGCCTGCTCATGGTTATCTTTCCAGGCCACCAAACCTCTCATAAAATATTATGTTCTCATCTTTTCTCGTATTGACTGTACCTCTGCTCTACTGCTTGCTATCCCTGTTTCTCATCTCACCCTTCAAAACAATGTGCATAACACACAGGGCAATCAGTGGACAAGGAGCTGAATTCCTACAAAAGAAATTAACAATCTACAAGTCAACAAGACTCCTCAGATCAAGCAACGAAATCCGTCTGGGACAAAAACCATACCTTAAGAAAAAGCTTGGAGGGTCCTCCTTCTCCCACTTAGCCGCAAAAACCTAGAACAACATCCCGAAAGAAATAAGAAACACCAAAGACCACCTACAATTCTTATAATTACTAAAAACATGGCTCTTGAACATCACAGATTCAAGCTGAAAAACTAAACTACCGAACGGTAACACTAAGAAAAGGATGACAAATCTTGGGCTACAGTGACAACACCTAGAACCGAATGAAGAAACTCTTACTTCAACAAGAGAGACAACACTAAGTCGAATAGGAGCCAAGCGACACCCATAAAGACAGAATCCGCATCCCTAGCCAACTTCCAGTAAACAACCACACCCGCTCGATAATGACTACTAGAGATCATAACTTTATATAGGTGCATGAGTGTCAGCACTTGCCACCCCCGAACTAAGTTGTGGAAATTGGCAGGGGCATTGACCGAAGATAGTTGCAAAGGAACTGCCACGTGCCACGCAAGCAACCGGTGCCAAAACTTGGGCATGGTTACGAATGTGAGTGGATGCCATGTGGGAAAGGAAATGTGAGTGCTGGACAGCCCCAGATCTCGACAGAGACGCGCAGATGCTCACGCACCCCACCAAAAGAGAATATGGAAGTTTTAGCGCCTTGCTTCCAGTCTAATTAACTAACTCACTAACAATTTCACCCCTCTGCATACTCCTCTCAAACTCTAACCAAACACAACCACAAACCTACAGCACAACAATCCGCACAAACTTCACTACACTGCATCAACAAACAAACCACACATAGACCCACACAACAGCACACGACGGATACCGACCGTAAAACACCCCAATCCCAGCCAACAGACTTCCGGGCCGAGACCACCAACAGCACATCACCGCTCTCTTGCACTTTTCCAGCTTAGTCCCACTAACTCACACTCCACCCCTCCCTTTTCAGAGCCGCCAGAGGCACCAGGGGACCACTACGGTGGAGTGCGCGGTACAAATATCCATTAACATTAACATCTTAACCCTGCTAAAACTGAATTACTCTTCTTTCTTGCCAATACCCGCCCCTCCCACTCTCCCAGCACTCTCTCTTTCATTCCCCCCTTTCCGGAACCTTGGTGTTATCCATGATTCCTCTTTATCTTTCCCTTCACATATATATGACACTGCTCGCGTCTGCCGTTTTCATCTCTTTAACATATGTCGTGCCTGCTCATGCTTATCTTTCCAGGCCACCAAACTTCTCATATATTATGTTCTCATCTTCTCTAGTATTGACTGTACCTCGGCTCTCCTGCTTATTATCACTGTTTCTTATCTCACCCTTCTATATGCATAGCTCTTCCCTTCACATATATAGGGTTACCTCCGGACTCGTAAGGAGGCCAAAGACAGTGTACACCATTTTCAAATCTAACAAAAAGTTATGAATCCAACAAAAGTCTCAACTGGTCAATATTCACATTTCCAGGGAACAACTCCCATTCCCAGGTTTCGCTCCACCAAAACAAAAGTAAACAAAAAAATAATCAACTTATTGGTAGACCAAGAGGGTAGCTCCTTCCTCTTGTTGTCGCAGTCCACCCCTCTCCCCAAGTGTCTTCCCACCTTCAATGTCCTTCATAATTCTAAGGGCATATGTGTACCTTGGGATTCTCTCTTCCCAATACCAAAACTTAGGTGCGGGTCCCAGACTCACACAATACCTGGTATACTCTCCTCCCAGGTTCTCTTCCACATTCAAAGGGCCTCATCTCGAGTTTGCGCGGTATCCCGGCTGTAATACTGTCGGGATACCACCAGGGCTATTAGCGTTACCGCCAACCCCTCCGGTGCTATCAGCGCCAGATCACGGGTTTGGCAGAACGGTAAGTCCCCATTGGGCCCATTCGGGAATTCCCCATTCCCCATTGGGCCCAATGGGGAATTTTTGGCGCTACTACCATCATTTTTAAACCCTGCCTTCTAGGCCCTGGGAGGGAGCTTCCATTGTTCCTGCATTAATCCTATTAAATGCAGAGGAGGCAGGGCAAAATCCATGCCATCCGGGGGAAGGTATGGATGATGGGTGTAAGCTTCTACGGAAGGCTCTTTAAAGAGGTGTTGTCAAAGGTAGATCTCCCCAATCATCCCCACCTCATCACATTTGCAGGTTGTAATGTCCCAGTGTGCATTTGTGCTGGCCTACTGGAGTGTGTGGGTAGAATGTGAGCCAAAGGCAGGTGGCAGGATGCCAGGTGCACATGTATAAAGCAGAATTGCGACTTGCTCTTCTTCAACTGGCTCCTGGGAAATAGGGAAGGCAGTATTTTTTAATCAATCCTCCCATGTAGAGACTAAGCTTCACCATACAAAGTTGCATGGAAGCAGCAGCTTTGGCACTGTGCTGCCAGGAAACCCCCCTCCAAGCATCCTGAAAACATCTGTCTGCTGCCACCACATATGCAGCAAGGCACTGAGCATAATTCTGCATGGGGTGGATTAACTATTCAATGCATCTGGCACAGTATTATGCCCGTCAGAGTTTTACTGTAGGGCATAGTACCGATATTCATACCCTCTGGACAGGAGATACCAATGGTACCTTCAAACACACGCCTACTATTTCTTCTCTGTTGCAATGGGTTTTATCGGGCCATGTTATTGTATCCCACCAGCCTCGGGTTGACCTCTTGGTGCATGGTTTCCTTTGGCCTCTCCTGGTATCAGGGTTCCTAACATGATATAAGATACAGCACTCATTGGAGGTTCAGGTATCCCCATCTGTGGTTCTGTTCTCTGCCAGTGTCTCTAATATTGACTTCAGCAGACTTTTAGCTTTCTCTGCTCCTCTGTGTCTGGTCCTCTGCATCCTTAATTATGGACAGCGCTTCACATGATTAATCAGATGATACAAAAATAAGAGATGATCATTCAAATACTGAAAAGAACTGTTTTTTTCTTGTGATTCGGTTTTAATTTAACCTCACACAAATGTAGAAAAAAAAACAAGATAACATTTTTCAGAATTCAAAATAGCCAAGCATAAAAACGACCGGTTCACATAAAACTACATACAAAAATACTATTGATATAAGGATTGGATTACCAGATGATGAGCGCTCTGGATGAAAGTATATTAGAAAGGGGGGAGTGATCCAAATAGAGTTGATTAGGATGTGAAGGCTGCTGCACTCCTAAATCGCAGTAGGTTCATCCCACACCTACACAAAAACACAGAAAACAGGAAGTGTGAATAGGTGGTGTGCTGCCCACCTGAAACAAAAATTCAACAGGTATGGTCCTACTTAAATAGTGAAATATGCAATTGGTATATGTCACGTCTGGATACATTCAACCACATGGATTCATGAAAAGAATGAAAAACCAGCACATTTCCTATTCTGAGCTGTGAATTTAATTACAGATCAAAAAGTGGCTAAGGATAAGGCCCAAGTGATTTGCCAACACGTGTTTCGACCGTTGGTCTTTTTCAAGGCAGGGCCTAATGTTACATTTACGTAACATTAGGGCGTAACCTAGAAACACCTGTGTTTCTAGGTTACGCCCGGACATCCAATGTAAGACTCTTGTACTTAAAGGATCTGTAAACATATCACATGTTATTAGGTAACACGTCTCCTTAACACAGTAGGAACCTTGTGGTCTTATATTCTCGTAAGCAAAACAAGGGGGGAGTGTTTGGTTATAGCAAACAATGATATATGGTATCTGGATTCGATAATTCAATGGAACCTTATACTTGGCATGGCAAGAAGTAATAGGCTCAAATGCCTCTCTCGCATTCCGAAATACCCGGACGCATACAAAAATACAGTCAATGTAAACTAGAAAAGAAAAATAAACTCTAAAAATGTATAATTAGTACATCAAAAAGTTAATCACCTAAGTGGACCAAAACATTAGTCAAAAATTGGCAGAATGAAAGCAACAGTGAAACATTTTCCCCCCACATAAGACTAGACCAGAATAGTTCCTTTGAAACAATAGAATCCGTGCATACCCTATATTTAAAGTATCTTTCTCTCTTGGATGTAAGAGCCTGGCAATCTAATACCCAGTGATTAAGGGTTTTGATAGAATCTGTCCGAAGGCAAAAACGACATTCTGCCATTGTTACAGAGGCTGCAGATTGTCCTGTCCAGTGGATGGTTTGTTCCTTATTGGGAAGTTGATCTAATTTAAAGCGCATGTAAAGGGAGCGCATTTTCGGACAGGGGAAACAAGACAAGCACATTGAGAAATTTGGAATTTTCCACATATGCGTGATAGGATGGAATAGAATCGAGAGTACACACATCCATTCATACTTGAAGAGTTTTGTTTTCGTTCCCCCCAGACAATTGAGTAGTTCTTCCTCATTCGATCCTATAGCATTGAGCAAGTCTATCATCATACTCACAAACTTATTGATAGAAAGAATCTGCTTCTCCTTCATAAGTGTGTTTAACGCAACATATAGTGAATTTTGTATGGGTTTGAGAAATTTTGAATAGCCGAGGAGATGTTTCTGCCTTTAAGAGGGGTAAGAGCCAGCTCATGTCGTATTCCAGAGTTCGGAATTGACATTGCAAGAGACAGCACCCCTTTCCAAAGTTGGGCCTTTAGCTTATTCGAAAAGTCCCCCAGATCCAGAAGGGAAAGGTCCAGACCATACAGAAGCACAGGTTCTATGTTCATTAAGTAATAACGCAGTGCAGGAAGGATCGAGAATCTACAAACTTTGTGAAGTAGTCGTTTCATATGAAGAACAAGGGGAAGAACCTTGTCTCTCAGTGAGTGTTGCCACGTAGTAAGAGAAGCCGAATTGACAAGATTGTAACCAAGATATCTAACCGACAAAACTAATTCAATCGTTTCGCCTCCCAAAGTCCAGGACATCGTTTTAGGCTGCTTTTGTTTAGAAAAAACAATGATCTTTGATTTTGAACCATTGGCCATAAGATTGTGTTTAACTGCAAATGGCATAAAGATGTCCAATTGACGCTGGTGGCCAATTGGCGTACAATCAAAAAGAAGGAGATCATCTGCACATGCTAGCCAATGTACGCTAAGAGTACCCATTCTAGCAGGATACATGTCATTCCTGCCCCACAAACTCCTAATATCGCTCAGAAATATATTAAAGAGCGTGGGAGCAAGAGTACACCCTTGTTTAACTCCCACTAGAGTTGGAATGGGTCTAGAAAGGGCACCTTCACTGGTTAAGCAGATTCTGATCGTAGCATTTTTGTGAAGTAGGGCAATAAGATGAACCATATTCGCAGGAACTCCAAATTTCCTGCACGACACACACATTCAAAAGCTGCTGACATGTCCAAAGATGCCATCTAGACAGGCCCTGTGTCATAATTGTTCACATTATGCAAGAGATGCACCATGACTGTAGTGTTAAGGGCGGTGCCCATACTTTGCCTGAATCCTACTTGATACTTAGACAGGATACCAACAAGGAGAATGGAGAAAACCTTACTACTAGAGTCCGTGAGCACAATTGGCCTATATTTATCTGGAACGGTAGGGTCGTCCTTTTTATAAACTGGAATGACTATGGATTGGTAACATCAGTGCCTTGGTGTAAGGCGCTCTATAAATAAACAAATCAATCAATCAATGACTGAGGAATGATGTGAGTAGAAAAGATATGATCAAATAAAGCATTCAAATAAGGAACCCAAAGTTGAAAAGCCTCTTTAATAACACAAGGTGGAATCCCACTGGGGCTAGGGGCCCTGGACGGCTTCAGTCTGATGATTGCCCATTCAATATCCTCAATATCCCAGGGGCATTGACCCATCATGGGCCATCCCAGAGTTGAATCAGGAAAATCAAATTTAGGACCCTGAATGGAAAACTTAGCTATACAGAAATCCACCCACCCATCCTCAGCAATTGAACATTCCCTCTCAAAGCCATTAACTCCTATGAAGTTATTATTGATACCCCAGAACTGTCTAGTGTTTGCATAAGTTATGTGATATAGCATGGTCTGGTTATCTTTGATATGCAGTTCGAATTTGCTTGATTTAACCAGGTTTGTATGGCCTTGACAGTATAGTTCTTTTGGCATTATTTTTTATTTTTTTTTATTTTTATGGATTTATAATGTTTACACATTCCTTTACAATCTTTTTTAGAATTTCTGTCCAGATTTCCAGTCTACCTCCTCATGATCCGATGGGTTTTAAGAAGTGATATGAAGCAGACGACATAGGAATTCCACATAGTTCCACTTGTCACAAGTTCTATGGACAGATTTGATCATGTTACATGGTCATGGTGTGTCAAACTTGTCCACCAAGCAGGGATCGAAGTCCAGCAGGAAATAAAGGAAGGGGAGCACCCTACCTGACATTCAAAGGCTTTCACAAAGGATTCGTCCTCTTGTAACCCTACAGGGCTCAAGTGTGGGTCTGCTTCTATGATTTTGTGAAGTCAATGTGATGTAGAAATTGAATTACTGCAATGGTTTCACTGGTGTTGTCACCCTCCATTAGGCGATACCACCAGCTCTCTTTTTCATAGTGGTAGAGGTAATTGAATATGTGGATCATGTGGATGGTTCTTTCTTTCGTAAAACCAGTACAGTTCAATAGGAGATGTCTCAAGGATTCCTTAAGGTCGACTCTCCCACAGAATCGACATCCATCTGTGTTCGATGTAACTCTAATTGCCCTTATTTCATTTGTTGTCAGAATGTTAAGGCGGGCTCTCATGAAAGTTTGACGATATTGCTTATCTGGGGAAATCTGTAGGTATTTCCTTATATAGTTCATTTTTCTGCTGATTGAGGTTATGTGAGCAGCCAATTTATATGATCCTGCTAGGCCTTGAGTCTTTATCCAATTCCAAATTTCCAACATTGTCGCCACTTTTGTTGGATTATGCACTAGTTTGTCTTCTGAGGATCCTATTTCTTGCAGAGTCAAACTGGAGCTCTCTCCCCAGGACTTTATTGCTTTTGAGTTTGCCTCAAAAATGTCCTTATGAATTATATTAAAGATAGGTGGGAAATCTGGCATGATCATCTTTATGAAGAGCATCAATTTGTTCCTCTCAACAACAGCTTGCAAAGATCCAATACATAATTCCCTTCTTATTACAGGCATAGGATATGAAGGCGGTAGAGTTAGTAGCTCTCTCCAGAAATAGCTTTCTAATTTCAGCCAAACTCTTTCTGGTAGGTTTAGATATGCCTCCTCTCCATAGTTAATGATGGAATCACCTTAGCTCGGTAATATTGGAGAATTGGCCTCATAGAGAGCCGACAGAATTTTCTTTCAATTACCTTGGCTTGCGATGTCAGTTTTTTTACTTTGTGCCAGAGGTGTTCTTGCATCTTATGTTCCGTTGGATCGTTACTCAAGATCACTCCTAAATATTTAAATTCAGGAACAGTCTGAATTTCCACACCTTCCAAATGCCAGGTAAAGTTGATGTTCAGTCTATTTGCTTTTTGGATGGACATTATCTTTGTTTGGTGGTATTGATTTCCAAATTATTCTTTCCAATATACCTGCTCAGGTTATCCAACTGTCTTTGCAGACCTATGGGTGTTTGGTCTAATAGGATTAAATCATCTGCATATAGCAGGCGAGAAATCACTTCTCCCATTTTAGGTGGATAAGATCTAACTAGCTTCTCTGAATCCTTAAAGTCCCATATGTATGCATTGAACAACGTAGGCGCCAAAGGGCACCCCTGTTTAACTCCTCTTGATGTTTGTATGGCCTTGGATAGGGTGCCCAGCTGGTTGAGGCGGACTGACACTGACCTCTCCATATGCAAGGGTTGTATTTGTTCTAGTATAGTTCTTGGGCATTCTTTGGCTTCCAATTGCTCCCAAAGGAGCTCCCGATTGACCTGGTCAAAAGCTTGGACCAGGTCAATGAAAGCCATGTACAAACCCGGTCTTCCTTCCTTGGTCCTTACTTTTAAGATGTTAGTTAAAAAGATATTTGCCACCATTCCCACTTTTTTTATGAAGCCAGACTGGAACGGGTCTCTTAGATTATTTTCTGTCACCCACATTGAAAACATATCCTGCAAAGTAGAGCCATACACTTTGCCAATAACGTCCAAAAGAGCTATTGGCCTATAGTTCTTTGGATGGTCTCTGGGTCCGTGTTTGTAGGAACTATGATGGCTTTTTTCCAAGAAAGGGTGATCGTTTTGGTTTCCGTGATGATGGCAAACACTTGAGTGATGAAAGTAGCCCATTCTTCAGGGGCTTTCTTTAGATGGCGGTTCGCCAGGCCATCTGGCCCAGGGGCTCTTGAGCTGATCAATTTCTTAATTTTCATCACAATTGATGTTGTATCAGTTAGCAAAATCCATTGAGACTTACATTGGGAGATCTTAAGTTCTCTGAATTTGGGTTTTTTAAGAGCTTTGTGAAGTGGTCATTCCACTTATCCTCTCCCACATAGTTGTGGATTGTGTTTGCGGGGCTGCTTGCTAGTGATTTAATCACCAACCAAAATTCTCTTGAATTTCGCCCCTTTAGTAGTCTCAGCGTGGTTTCTGAGTCTTCCTGGTTCATGGAGGCCTTGTGCGATCTTAACCAGTTTTTGTACACCTTTTTAATCCAGTGTACTTCTTCCCAATCCTTTTCATCACATGATTTTTTTGCTACTCGCACTGCCCTTCTCACTTTCTTCCTTTCTTCAACTAGAGTTTTGTCGAAAGTGTGTTTGTTTCCATTTGGGTTCCTCACTGGGATGGAGGACTTGTGTCTATAAACATTTAGACATTGGTCGAAGTCCACCTTCCTCTCACAATTACTTGAAGCTCTCTTAGTGTACGCCAAAGTTAGGCTTTTCACCTCCTCTATGTTGACTCTAAGTCTTATTCTTCCACCTGCTTCTTCAATGTCCATTCTCATCGTTTTGCGTATTTCATGGTGGGTTTTCCAGTCGAATTCAAGGAGATTATGGTCGCTGTTCTCAGTGCGTACAACCTGAAAATTAGTGATGTACATTAAAAGTTCACGTGATACAAAGATGTGATCGGGATTTGCTGAGAGTGAATTCTTTTCCCAAGTTGGAATATGGTTAACAACGTCTTCTTTCAGGAGGTGGAGATTGTGTAGATCCCTTGTTTTCATCACTTTTACCCATTCTATCCCTCTTTTCATCTTTTGAGGTCATTGTTGAGGGATCCTTGATATTTCGTTGTACTTTTGGGTATTCCAAGTTGAGATCTCCCCAGACAATCAGCTGACAAGGATGGTACTCAGACTCAATTTTGTTCATGTTTTTGTTGGTATGTTTTAGGAATTGTTCATCACTTTGCATTAAAGGATTCCAGTAAGCGTTTATTATGATCAGATGTTCTGCTTTTATTGATGTTTTAACTTGCCGGGGTCCTTCCCACTTTAGATGTAATACTTGAAGGTATAATGACGACTCTATTTCCTTGATTACTATCGAAGTTCTTTGTTTGATCGAACCAAAATCAGAAGGCCTGAAAAGGGTCGGCCAAAGACACATTTAGCTGCAGGAGCAAGGTAGGTTTCGTACCCATTCATACCCGGTTGATCTCTCAACCAAGTCTCCTGTAGACAGAGAATGTCAAAGTCACCTAGACACACATCTCTAGGTTTTAGGAAATGATCAAAGCATCTTGTGTTCCAAGATCCAAATTTCAGGGAGGTTATGTATCCTGTTGACTCTTTGAAGGAGTCATCCTTCACTTCCTCATTCCTGGTTTGCTAACTTCAATTGGTCTGATTCAGAGCTTTTGAGATCCATCTCCATTTTTGTCCCTCTTGTGATGGTGTTTTTTCTGTGTCGACCTCTACAGATTTAAGGCAGTCCCGCTCACTTTCTTCCAGAGTGAATGTGATCTTTAATTTGGATAGCGGACCTGAAAGGGGCCCCTAGGGGTCCCTCACGTCTATGGAAACAAGGCAAGTCACCGCACAGGATAGATACGCCAGACACGAGGTTGTGTTCCCAAAGCTAGGGTTTATTGTAAAGAAAATAGTCTCAGTTGGCCAACTCGGTCTCACGCCCCGTGACGTGTATCTCTAGACCTTGAGGGACGCAAGAGAGTGAGTTACGTACATCAGTTACATATATACAAAATGCATATCATACAATCAGCTGTGACATGTTTAACACCCCCCTTTATTGGGTTTCTTTGAACTCGGTGTGATGATGGACACTTTCGATGAATATGACACCTTCAAATATCTATTCTAGTAACAATATGCAATTTTGCAAGTGCGGAGACATCTTTTACTTGTTGAACAGAACACAGTGCTTCTGTTCTTGGAAGCAAGCTGCATATGGGGGAAGAGTCACATTCCAGACCTTGCTATCTATGAGGTGCTATTCGTGTCCTGGGAGCCGACACGCTCTACAGGGCTCGGTAAAGGGGGGCCGTAAGAACAGCATAATTCAAGCCTTTAGCTGCTTTATTCTAACATATTCTACCATATAACGAGACTGGCTGGCAGCTGTGAAATGATTAAATGCCCTGCGGCTCTGCTTCAAGGCTACATTCGGGAGGGAGCTGGGCATTCCTTCCCGGCGCTGCCTACGTTGTGTTTCAACAAACTCTTATTAGTCTCGCGGCCCTGCGGCCTTGTCCTTTCACGTTCAGACAACAATATTAACAGTCGAGCAGTGTAAGCAGAAAATGTGCTGCGAAGCAATTTGAACAGAAAGCAATGAGCAATTGTTAGAAAACAAAATGGCGATCCTTGTTACATCAAAAGGGCCGTTCATTGCTAAACTCGGAAACCTGTATTTCTATTGTATCGTGCATGAGACGGTTGGCCCACGACCACCAAAATACGTTTGCCGTCAATCATGAGAGGTGTGAGTTTTTCTAGACTGACAGACCCAACCCTAAATGGATCTTTAGATGTTGATGTTCCTTCGTTCTGTCTCGCTGAAGGCGTGAGGACTTCTTTTTTTTTTGTTTTGATTTTCCTTTATTGGAGATGCTCAGCCTCCCCTCCTAGGCTTGCTAGTGATACTTAATTTCACAGGCTTTTCCTTTTGGCAAGGTTCACGATGATCGTCCCTTTTCTGATCTCAATGTCTTTCTCCTGTTTGGGTTTTTGTTTGTTGATTCTGTAACAATTCACCAGTTTTTCACTCTTTTGATCTGTCACTGTGTTTCTTCTCTTGCTTCCCTTTAGATCCTCGATAGGTGGATAATTCATATCCCAACATTAGGAAATTATCTGCTGCTTGTAATATCATGGTCAAAACATTTTTCCTGTTAAGCATTTTTCCATCAGCGTTTCCTATTGTTTCCAGTTGAAAGTTTCTGTCGCTCTTGATCTTAAACTCATTCATCCCTATTCTTTTTAGAGGTCTCTTCAGAGTTTCTCGATGTTTGAGCCTTTCTCAGATTTTCCTTCTCCTTCTGTAGTTTATTGTCCCATGTTACTCGTTCACCTCTCTCTTCTCTAGAGTCAGCCCTTCTAATTTTATCAACCTGCTTTATTGGATGTCTACTGGGAGAACTCTGATATCTTGTGTCTCCCTTTGTTGATTTTCCTTGTTGTTTCTTCAAGTCACCATGTCCCCTTCTTTTTATTTTGATTTTCTCTCGTCTGTCAGCCAATGAGAGAAAGGGGGGGAAAGGTGATTTTAGGGCTGCCATTTGTGTTACTTATCGATGACGTATGTAGCCGTTGATGGTTTTCTTATAGACAGTAAACCTCAGAGTCCAACTCCTCTGTTGAGTATTCTGATAAATCCACCAGATCAATTGAGTCTTCTGAATCGATTGTCACGATTCGCTTGATTGTCATTGGAATTAGCGAGGAGTCTCCCTCCATTCTCTGTGACGATTCTTTAAGGGATTATGAAACTCAGTCACGCTTAGAAGCCAGATGTTTCAAGGAATTCCTGAGTGTCCTTTTTGACTTGGCAATCAAAGGATCAAAGTGATTAGTAAGATTTAGCTTAGAAAGAAATCTTTGAGTATCAAACATACGTTGCATGCAAACACTAGCAATCCTGGAGAATACATAATGCAAGTCTGCTCTAGTAAGGGTAGAGGTGTTTCCCCAACCCACCTTATTGGTCAAATCAAACATAATATGTATGAACATACAGCAAAGCATATTGTCCCATCTAAGTCTCCTGCCTCCTTCCTCCTTAGAAATAAAAATTACAGGTAGGAAGGAGTCATGAGCATTATGGGGTAGATCAACTGAAAACACCATGGCCAGGTGGTCTCCTGCACTGAAGTCAACCAATGTACATGGACCCAAGAGAGACATATAAACATAGATATAAACAAATATAGTTGATCTGAGAATGCTGGGGACCCCTATGGCATGTACCGATAGGTAGCTCATCTAAAGGTGGATAGTTCAACAAAACCAATTCCCAGCTCGTCATAAATGAGTCCCAAACACTACCTCTCAGACAGCTGTTGTTCTGGGAAAAATGTACTGCCCTCAGTGCAATTAGAGTTAAAGTCGCTCCCCACTATGGTCGAGTGGGTGAGTCCCTCAATAAGCCAGCCCTCGAACAATTAAGAAAGTGCAGAATGCATAGATTTCAAGGATTGTCTGGTGGGATTCCAGTATCTTTACCAGAAGTTGCTTAATGTTGGTGCAGCGGGTCGAAAGAGCAACTGCCGAGCAGAAATGATCAGAATATACTTGCTCTGAGCTAATTTGAAGAGAATCGTCAATTGCTATAGTCAAACCCCCAGTAGGCCTGCCCCTTACGGCATGAACCACCAGACTACAGTAGGTATGATATCCCTCCAAGTCACAATGTTTGGTCAACATAGTCTCCAACTCGACCCAAGGCCAATCTTGTTGACTAACATTACGGGTCACAGAACTTGATGCAGAATTTCCTAACGTCGTAACCACAGAACTAATGACATTACAGGGGGGTATAGACAAAAATGCTTCAGCATCATCTTTCGTTTTTAATCACCGAAAGTTTGAAGCCTAGGGAAAGCAGATTTTTTCTTTGTTCCCGAACCATAGTGGAGGCAATTTCAGAGTGAAAGGAGCAAATCATTTGATTATTGTTTAACAAATGTAAAGATATCCAGTCAATGTCATCCGAGTTAAGGTATCTCAGAAGAGGAATATGTTTAAAAATCACCAAAATCCTGGTACGATTCATCCGCTTCTTATCAATGATATTGATATTACACTCCCAACCCAACATTCTAAAGGTAAGATCGGGATGATCTATTTGTAGCATGACCAAACCCAAAATAGACTCCTCAGTGGCCACCCCTTGGTTCAAATGAGCCGTATGATTCAAAGGTTGGTGGACCCCAGTCGTAGTTGATGACATGGTTGTAGGTTGGCCGTCAGCTTGGGGCCCACTTGCATCAAAAGTGTCATTTGACACTAGACTGGAATCGCTTGGAAGCTGTAGAAAAGATGTCATTTTTGTGCTTGGTGACACCTAGAAAATGTCAAGATTGTCAGCGTTTCCAGATTATAAGGCTTGGTAGATGCAATCGATTCACTGCCTGGACCCGGTACTGTTGGAAGGCAAGGATACATACCAGTATCTACAGTATTGACTGATCTTGAATTTACTTCATGAGAACTGCTGGTACCTTCCTTTGCTTTGTCAGAACCATTCCCAGCAGCAACCACTTCACTTGCCGGATTACTCTGAGAACCCAAGTCAACAATACTGTCATTAACAGGCAGCTGACGCAAAAATGTAAGTGAAGATCGTTTCGACTTCATGGCTGGCATGTTTTTAGTTTTTTTCCTTTTTATTTTTATTGGGTGGTTTGTTAGTTTGAACCTCTTCAATATAGCTGCTCTCCATCTCAGCTCTAGGAATGCTTTCAATTACCACTGGGGCATTCGATGATACTGGCTTAGGGGAGTCAGAAAGGACAGGTGAAACGCTTAGTCTTGAGGCTAACTCAACAAAGACAGAAAAAGTATTTAGAGACTGTGAATTATGAACATTATTGGGGGCCAACATAACGTCCCCACCGGCAGGTGTGAAATGTCTTCACAATCCATAAAGTCCCGTTGAGGTAGACTATCTTTATTAGATAATAGATGTAATTTAAGAATATATGACTCCACTGCACTGAGTTTAGTTGCACTCAAAGTTACAATGTCCTTAATATTGTCGTACAAGCGAAGCAATAACTCCAAAACCAAGTGAAGAGCTAAAATGGATGCAGGACCCAACATGTCAACTCTCAGCAAGATGTTGGATTGTCTACGCATCTCGATGTTTTAGGCGTACATTTTTTGAAGTTGATTTAGTTCTCCTTAGAGAAACCCTCCTGGATCAACATGGCCTCTGGTAGGTCGGTAACTTCAGTTCTTGCAGGCTTTTTGCAAGATTGTTCTTCGTGTAGCAGATTAGAGACCTCCATGTGTTGGGGACAAACTCCCAGGTAGGTTTGAGGGCTACTAGGAGATTGCAGACTCTTGGAAGGGCCAATGCTTTCCCCCAAAAGGAACATAGACCCAGTCAGACAACAAGTTCAAACCGCAGCTTTATTACAACAAAAGCCAACAGGGATCAGTACAAGGATAGAAGCAATCCAGAGACATCTCAACGTCTCGGGGCTCGCAGGCCAGTTTTGTCCTGACAGTAAGTCAGAATGATGTCACAACCTGGCCCCTCTCCAGAAAACCTATTGGCCCACTGGATTGGTCATCAGGAGCCTAATAACCTATACAATCCCCTATATGAGTTATTCTACTGGCTCTCGCGTGTCAGGAGGCTTGCCTGGTCCATCTCCAAATTACTATCTTTGAACAATGTTGCAGTGTGAGGGTCTTACCATTGGTTCATGCCTATTGCTACCCACCCCTAGGAGTCTGAACTCTGATTGGCTAGCGCTGACCTCCCCAGGCTTGGGATCCGCAACGGTTCTCAGCTCTAGGTGTACCTTCTCAAGGTTATAAGAATGACATAAGAATGACTGTGTGTCGGCATTGTAACTTGTGTGTACCACCTTAGACTATGAGAGTGCTCGTTCATCTCGTGCAATGCTTGTCTCACATTGAAACATCTTTGTTGCAAGCTTCTGTCTGCCGGTGTGAGATCGACTTTCTTTCCCAGCGCTGGTTTCTATTCATTGTCTGAGTCGGCCGGGTCACGTGTTCGGAGACCATAATTTGAAGCTCCTGCAACTCTGAATTATGAGGAATTGTTCGCATTTATTGCAGCTAGTGTTACTGTAGGTCAGGGAATGGTATGTCCTTCATATCTGGTGGCCTTGGCACAGGGTCCTGACTCACACGTTTGCTCTTGTCCAGCCTTACTTCAGCTCAGCTCTTGCTGAGAGGCTTGTGGCCTGCTGTAATTTTCCTAAACCATTATGCCATTCCTACAGTGTCCATGCTGTTCTATATTCTCCATATGTTAGTCACACTTGGCTCTGTCAGGTCTCATAGGTGCTCCCGCAGGTCCATAAGGTTATTTGCATATAAGCATCTTCAAGCTTTACTCAGGATCTATTGCTTCTTGCCGTGTCTGCGTTGCTGCATCAAGCTAATGACAAACTAGAATGGCAATATGTATATGTATCTGTTCTCTAACTATAGAACTGTATGCTCATGTTCTTCATGTATTCAAGTGTGTCTTTGTGTTCTGATGTGCGGATGGCACGTGTGCTTCCTGTCTAAAGCTGCCATGTCGTGTTGTCTCTAACGATGTCAGTAACATGACTTCTCGGCGCTTTAGTCAATACTGTCAATTGAGGTCTCTTTAGTTACAGCCTGGGGCTCCTCCTCCACTGTGGGGTAGACTTGTACCGCACCTGGCCTGTATGGCTGGCTGAGGGGGTACCTTTCAACATACTTATCGATCATTGGAGGACTAGGAATTGGTCCGAAATAGTATGGACATTCACAGTATCCCCTGGCCTTCTTCCGTGTCATGTACCTTATAGGACGGGGAGGAGGGGGCGAATTTGCCCATCCGTCTTCAGTCCTCCCTCTGGTCGACTTGTCGACCACATCCTTATATGACAGTTCTTTTGCTCTGGGCTGCCATATCTTTGTTATTCCTCCAAGGTGTCCATAATAGTTTGTGTGGCTTAGCACACTCCTTCAGGGTTGCACCAAACCCACTGCCCTTCATAGAACTTTAGATCATGTGGATTGTCAGCTTTATGGTCCCTGCTGTAAATAGTTCACATTGTGCAATCTTTGCTCTCCGTTTGTCTCGTTCTGCAGCAATCTCATCTTTTGGTCCTCCTATGTTCACATGCATCATGATCTGCATCCCATTGCCTCTTCTGCTGTTTTTTTGCATTTTGCCATGCAGATCTTGAACCCACACTCTGATGCGGCTCCCAGCACGAGGGCTCCTGCTATCACCTTCAGTCCATCTGACAGCTATGATGGCATCAAAGACCATATGTATACTAGCCAGCTCTTGTCCTTCCCTGTTCCTCGTGCTTCATCCTCCATTTTCACATGCATCTGAGCCAAATGTTCTACTGCATCTGAGAGAGTTTTGTTATCTTCGTCGTTAGCTGGAATAAATGTGCAACAGGAACTTTGCGCAAACTCCTCCTTCCATAGCCACGTGGAGATTAAGAACATATATATTCTGGAGCCCCACAACCTTATTGCTCTGAGCTCTTGTATGGCATTGAACCCATTCACTGTAGAGTTAATCGTTACCATCAGCTCCCACCTAGTGATCTGTAACCCTTTAGCATTGGTGTACGTCTATATTCCTGGTATTACTGATGCAAAGAACATCTGTGTTCTACTAAACAGCCTGTGCTCTGCTGGGATCTACTTTCTCTTGTTGTTGTCCATCTTTGGGAAGATGTCGAGCTTCATATCCTTCTTGGGTAGAACCAAGGAAGGCATGTTGATATGTACAATTGAGCATACTCCTCCCCATTCAGGTGACACCTTCTCATACGCCTTTTATCCACACGCCCAGTAGTGATCCATCAGTACTGCCGTTCCTGCTCTCATTGCCACAAGTTTTTCGATTGTCTTGCAGCCTACGTTCTCGCCAACTTCAACATTGCCATTGTTCTGATAGCACTGGGCTTGGGTCTTCAGGGGAATTATTGGCATTGGTCCAGCTTCATTCTCTACCCATGTCAGCAACTTTGCACTCGCGTCCCATTCCTTCAGGCACTTGTCATTTTCCTCTTGCACCTTGTTTACTGGCGACTGTGCTAGTGTCAGTGCCTTACTTCCCACCACTCCATCTTACCATCCATCGTTAGTGAACACTCGTCCATGTATCTGTGGCCTTTCCCAGCATCCAGGCTCTCCTCCTATCTCCTGCACCCTCGTCTAGGCACATGGCAATTCCTTCAGTGTGATAGTCTTTGTCTCTCCTTTCTCGGGTCCGTCAGTTATGTACTGCAACCCTTCATGCAGCTGTCAGTAATTGTTCATCATGTCTAATGTCTTTATGTAATTATCTTCATATGGGAATGTCCCCTTGGACATCCATCTCAAAGTTGCTGTCCTCCCTTGGAATCTTCCTCGTGTTTGCACCATTGCGAGATATATCAGGCACTGTGCTCTTGCTGCTGGTATTTCAGTTGCTATTACTGTTCTGGAGGCACTCATGGCATAGGGGATTAAAGAGCAGACATAACAGCTCTCCCTGGTGGATTCCTTACCTACTTTGGTCATATGTTTATACCGCATGTTGTTAGATACTTGTGCTGTGTCAGTGAGATACATGTCAGATCCCTTCATGTCTGTGTCAACACTGCGCTTACCTCTCCTTACCTTATCAGCAGTGTCTTCTCGTCCACCTTCTTGGGTCGGGGTAATGTTAGTAGAGGGTACTACGATAGTGCTATAATTGCCAAAATACAAATCCCATCAAGCCACTGGTAATTAACAGACACACCATGATAATAATGTTATTTGTTGTTTCTTTCATACCCACTTACGCTGCTTGATTCTTGCAGCCTGGTGATAAAGTTGCCCGCCTGAAATTCGCGAAAGAAGGCGTTACTGTGTTAATATTCGTCACTACCTTCAAGCTCCACAAACCAAATAGTCACTAAAGGCGAAGGCGAAGACCTCCTCCCAGACCTTTCTTACAGAGGGGTTTCTGGTATTGAATGTGTTCAAGTTGTGCGTATGCTTGGTCCAAGTACTCTACAATAACAAGGGATTATACTTCAGGGGATCATGCTCTAAATTGTCTAGGTCTCCTTATGTAGGGCACAAACAGATTAGAAAAACTTTCAGGGTGATGGATGGGAGGTAACATCAGGACAACAACCTATACAATCTTTTCAACATTCACATCAACCTGCGTGTGCGAAAGGAAAAATAACAAATAAACAGTGTTTCATTCATCAATCTGTACAAGTGTTTCAATTGCTGCTTCTGCTGCTTGGGATCGTCGAACCATGGGGTGACCTTGTCTCCCTAACTCAGTGAGGGCCGCTTGCACTCGTAGTTCATTGAGGTCCTGAATGCTTGCCCTGTCGGTCACGGAAACTCTGTTGCCAGATGAGGCCACTGCTTTGTTGGGCTTGACGTCTTGAAGGTGATTCCAACCTGTCTTCCCTACTAACTTAATAGCTCTGTCTGCCACGGCCTCAACCATGTGAACTGAGGTGCATTCCAGCGCCTGACAAAGTTGCTGCAGGAGAACAATATCTCCCATGTTTACACAGCGCTTTAGTCCATTGTCTTGTGCTCTGTCGCTGCTGTCGATGTCTTTGCGGTGTTCTGGGCCCCCTGGATCCGCTGTATCTGGCAAAAGATAAAAGAAGCACTAGAAACCAGAGAAGTGGTGTATTCGTACATCTCCTGTCCTAACACATCTGCACTATTCTCACAATCTGTCAATGCCCTTGTGGAAGGAGCCAAGCAAGGTACATGCACCGTCCTGTCACCACCTCGTGGGGCGTTAAATGGTGTTCGGATCATGGCTTATTCAGCAATTCAAACAAAGCCAATGGTAAACAATGGAGCCCGTTTTTCTTGGTGCTCTGCTGAGTTTTGGCTATGCACTCCTTTAGGAGTCCATTGAAGGGTTCATGCACCCCATTTGCTTGTGGGTGGTACATACAGGCAAATTTGTGCTTGATGCCTAGCAAGGTTGTGATGTGCTGAAACAGTTCATTGACGAAGTGAGGGCCGTTGGCAGACCTCAGGAAATCACACACGCCCCATCTTGGGAAAACTTCCTTGACCAGAAACATAGTCGCTCTGAAGGGGTCAGCATGTGAACAGGGCCCAGCCTCTATCCACTTAGAGAATGGGCTGACAACCACTCTCATGAGGCAGTAACCTTGGCAAACTTGAACCATGTCCACGTAGTCCACGTGGAGATGTAGAAATGGGCCACAAACCTTGGTATGGCTCCTCTCACAACTCTCAAAGTATGCCCTGCTGTAAACTGTTGGCAGGTCAAGCAATTGCTAACAAAATCAGCTGTATGTTTCTCCAACGCGTGTAGCAATGACCTCCTTCCCAGTGGGTGTTGGACAGTGTAATGGTGCTAATGCTGTTCTCAGCAATGCCAGTGGTATGACCACTTTCCCTGTGTTGTTCTGTCACCACAAGGCATCTGTTGGAGACTTGGAGCACCCTCTCTTTATCATAGCTCCTTCTCCTCCTGGGGTGCAGGTCCCTGCAGTTCCATAATCTGTGTCTCTGGTAGTACATTGTAACCTTCTGTCATCACCATGTTCCTGACTCCTCCCTGAGCCTTTGGTCTCTCCTCCAGTTCCCACAGTTGCCCAAAATACGCTGCACACTTTGCCTCATAATCTGATGCCTCGTTTCCTCTTCCTTTTGTGTGGGCCTGGCACTTCACTAGCGCTAACTGTTTTGGGTATGTAATCACCTCGATCAATTTGCCCAATAAAAGCGCATGCTGCACTTGGGTCCCATCTGCTCTCCTGAAGCCTTTCCTGAGCCACTGCACCAGTTCTGAGTGTACTGTTGATGTCATGTATGCTGTATCAGAATACATTGCCACATACTTCTCTACGCTGTATTCCAGTGCTAATATAAGAGCCACTAGTTCTGCTGTCTGTGGTGAATAATGGGATGGTAGTCACACACTTACAACCACCTTGTTTGTCCCGTCCTCCTACAGTCTTACTACTGCAGTCCCAGTACGTCTGATCCCATCAGTTTGATCAATTGTCGACAAACCGTCAATGTACAGTACCTCTCCCCATGCAAGTGCGTCCTCCTCTACCTTGCATGTCTCACTTAACATCTCTATGTTCTTTGAGCAGTCATTAGCATAGTCCCCTGCTTTGAGAACATCTGCCAGGAATAGTGCTGGGTTTACAGTCTTGCATCTTTCTATCCTCAGTCCTACATACAATGGTATCACTTCATACCCTGATGCTCTCTATGTGGTCAATGTGCTCTTTGGCTTATGCATTATAGCAAAGAGGGTGTGCTCCACGTAAAGGGTGGTGGTACACCCCATTGTCACTGCTGACTTTTCCACTGTGAAGGCTGCAGCTGCCCAATATTGTTCGCACAGATAACGTCCTCTCATCACTGGGTCAAGTTGTCCACTGTAGTAAGTAATTGGCCTATGGCCCATGCTTGTCTTCTGGGTCAGCACTGCCTTCATCACTACACCATCAGTGTGTGAAAACAAGAACTCCTTTATGTAGTCTGGGGTCCATAACACTGGAGCAGTGCTTTTGGCTTCCTTCAGTTCTTCAAAAGTCTCAGTCATGTCTCTGGTCCATGTCAGTGTCTTTGTTCCCCTTTGCGCTTCTTTCAGAGCGCCCAATAGTGGTCTTGTGTATGTGCTGTAGTCAAAGACCCATGCTCAGCAATAATTCCACAACCCCAAGAACTGTTGCATTTCCCTTACTGTCATGAGCTGGGGTGTTTTCCGTATTGTCTCTGCTCTCTTTGGGGCAATGTGTCGGCCGTCCTTAGATAGCATCTGTCCAATGTATAGCACCTCCTTCTGACAGTACTGTAATTTGGTTGTCCACTTTGTACCCTTTGTCTGCTAACACTGTTAGCATGTGCACTGAGTCCTCTCTGCACTGATCCTCTGTCTCGCTACAAATCAAAATGTCGTCTACATACTGTAAAACTGTGCTTTCTGTCTGTATGTTGCTTAGATCATCTGTATCACCCTGTTAATGATGGATCGTGACTCGCAGTACCCCTGTGGCAAACTAATATGTTTCCACTTCGGTTTGGTATATAACGCTGGTTAAATCTTGTGAGTCTGTGTGTAGTGGCACTGCAAAAAATGCATTCTTGAAATCAATGACCGTGAAACATGTGGCTTCCGCTGGAATGCCGCACAGAATTGTCACCAGGTTTGCTGATACAGGATACTCTGATTCGGTCTTAAATCCTGAATAAAACGCTATGACCCCCGTTGGCCTGGTGTATGGGGTACACAGTTGTGTTGCATGGAGATTTTTTTTTTAAACTTCTTTTTATTGGCCTTTCCAATTACACTAGATTCATCATCAAATGTGTATACAACTCTATCATGTATGTATACAACTCTATCAAATATGTATACAACTCTATTTCATGGAGATTCTGATGATACCAGAATGCCTCTCTCAATGAGGGTGTTCATTGTCTCATGGTGTTACGCTCACCTGGTATCCACGGGGACGCCACCCAGCCCTGGTTGGATGATTTGCCCTCTTGAACCCTCTCCCGGTCCCTTGGTAAGGCCTCTGGTGAAAGATGGGTCTGCAACATAGGAGAGCTGGATTCAATACCAGATTGTCTTTATGTTTTCCCACCTCCCTTGGCCTCAACTCCTTCCTCTCCCTTGGGCCTTTTCCTCACCTTAATATTGTAAAAGGTGGATTCTCCGATCTGCTCCTCGTGGCAGGGGCGCGCAGATGTGGGGGGCGAGCAGCGGCCAAGTTACTTCAAAGGTGCAAGCCCCCTGTGGGAATCCAGGCCTGCAGTGACTCCGTAGGTTTGCTGCTTTACAGTCTTTATATGCAGTTCTTATGTTCCTCTTAGTTTGAATAATAATGTCTTGCTTCTTTCCTTTTAGGTATGGGAAGGTATTTTGGTGCTGTCATGCAGTTTGAAGATGAGCATGGGCTGGTAGGTGAAAGCGCGGTGTGTGCGATGTTGTCCGGTGAGTAATGCGCAATGCACTGCACTGTTTTGCATTTTATATTGCTAAACTGTGTCTTTTCTCACCTTGCAGTTCGCGATGTTCCTCGCCGAGTGCCTGTTACGCTCACCTGGTATCCACAGGGACGCCACCCAGCCGGGTTATTCGCTGGTATGCTTCTCAGCTTTGCCCTGATGTGGTCTGCGGGGAAGGTTCTCCCTCAAAATACAGGAGGACTGTGTCCAAGACTAACCAACTGGGCTAAGTATCCTCCATCCACCCCCTTATGATTTCAGTCCCTCTGGTGCCCTCTCCACACCTTGCGGTAGAATTAGGCGTGCTCTCCTTCCTGCCTTCTTTGCAGGGGCGCGTTGTCTTTCATGGGCGAGTGCGGTCCAGTTACTTCACTGACGCCGGCCTGTTTGATATTGTTCAGGTAGGTCTTATTGCTGTTCTTTAGTTTTGTTGCTATCCTGCATGCCATTCTTTGTTTAAAAGGTCTCTTTTTTCTCACTTAAGTATGCAGAGCTTCAGCGCGGTGAACTGGCTTGGTTGAGCGTCGCTGGTAAATGATGGCACATTAAGAGCGCTATGATGCGGTAAGTAAGCGCTATGCGCAGCGCTGCAAAGTCTTGCCTTTGCTGACCTGTGTTTTCCTTCCTTGTAGGTCGCGGTGTTCTTCAGCGCGAGTGGAATGTCCGGAGTGGTCCCAGCTGAGAGGCGACCAGCCAGGTAAGCCTTTTGAGCAGTTCGTAATTTGTAAATGTCCCTACTGCTTTCTTTAATGTTGCCTCTATCTTCCTCTTTCCGGTCGTTCTGTCCAGGAGGCGTGCAGATTCGAGGAAGCTGTTCTCAGTAGCTGCGAGTGTTTAAAGATGAAGACTGCAGGTAAGATGCTGCTGCTAATGATGTTCCTTTTGTCTCCTTGCAGGTTCTGCTTCTCCGAGGTTCGAGGGAATAGCTGGACACGGTGAGCGTCACGTTGCAAGCTGCAAAGTAACGCGAAGCGTGTTGTCTTGCTCGGGTGTGGTTTAAATAGCCCCAACAAAATAGTCCTGGTAAAGTAGTCGATAGGCTACCACACCCCAAACACTATACCGCATAGCTTGATTCTTAGGAACCAAGCTATGTGGATGCCTCCATGTTGGCTGACAATACAATAAAGTAGTTTCCAAGCACATTGTTTTTCATGGTGTATGAGCCTGGCGCCGTAGGCGCCAGGACTGGCCCCATGAGGGCTTTTGAAGAGGATGCCAGGCTCTAGAGGCCCGAGTCCTGACTCCACCTTGCCAATGGGTTTGCCAGAGGGGGTTTTGGGCGAAGGTCGTGACAGCACTCCCCCCTAAGGCCCCTCCCATGGTGTTCCTTCTGTCTAGCCCAGGTTTGGTTGGGAAGTTCCGATGGAATTTCCTGATTAGATGTGGTGCATGGATATTCTCACTGGGCTCCCAGTATTTATCTTGTGGTCCAAATCCTTTCCAATCGACGAGATAATATAGCTTGGTCCTAGAGTATTTAGAGTCCAAGATATCTTTGACTTCGAATTCTGGTTCTCTGTCATCAAGTATGGGCTTACATGGTGTCCCAATCCGTGTGCCGGGTTGCATTGGTTTCAGGAGGGACACATGGAATACCTGGTGGATGTGTAGATTAGGTGGTAAATCCAGTTTTACGGCTGCTGGGTTGATAATTGCCTTAATGGTATAGGGTCCTAAGAATCTGGGATGAAAGGTCCGGGTTCCCTTGATGGGTACGAATTTAGCGGCTAACCAAACTTTGTCTCCTACTTGATAATCAGGGGCCTTTTTCCGGTGTTGGTCGGTGAATCTCTTTTGTTTGTCTTTCACATGAATAAGGTGTTCCTTTGCTCTTTTGAAAGCCTGAGTAATGGTTGTGTGTAGAGACTTTACTGCTGGCATTTTCAAGCTGGCTGGAAGGTCTAGTTCAGAGGTACGTGGATGTCTGCCATAAAGGGTATAGAAGGGCGTTTGTCCCTTGCTTAAATGCAAAGAATGTTTATATGCATATTCGTCTATCCATAGTAGGTCTTTCCAATTCCTTTGTTCGTGGTGCAGCATGCACTGTAAATATTGCTCGAGTGTCTGATTGGTTCTCTCGGTTTGGCCGTCCGTTTGGGGATGGTGACTGGTAGATAGCCGAACGTCAATCTGCGCCATTGCACAACATTTTTTCCAGAAGTTGGAAACAAACTGGCTGCCTCGATCAGAGACCAGAACCGAAGAGAAGCCATGTAGCTTAACAACGCCCTCCCGGAACACTTTTGCTAAAGTGGCTGCGCCTGGGAGGCCTTTGGGAGGAATAAAATGGGCCATCTTTGAGAATAAGTCCACAACTACAAGGATGGTATTGAACCCTTGGCTTGGAGGTAGATCAGTGATGAAGTCAAGGGAAAGAGTGTGCCATGGAACTGGAGGAATGTCCAATGGTTGTAGGAGACCAGATGGTTTTTGTTTCTGTGATTTATTTTGTGCGCAGACACCGCAGGACTGAATATACTGAATGATGTCCTTACGCCAGGTAGGCCACCAAAAGTTCTCTTTCACCTTAGCTAGAGTTTTGGTGATCCCAGGATTCCCTTCAATCAGTGAATTATGATAGTTTGAAATAATATGCTGTTGTAATTCCTTCTTGGGTACATTATATAGGCGATCCCTAAAAAAGGGTAAATGTGTAACGCTCACCTGATTCCCACAGAGGCGCAGGTCTGGCTTCGAGTGCTGATGCTTCTTCAATGGTGAAGCGCAGGACTCTGAAGATGGACAGGAAGGGCCCCTCTACGCTGGCTTCTCTAGCTCGCAGGAATATTCCCCTGTGCGTGAAAAGGGAGTATTACCTACTGACTGAGTTATGCTCAAGCCTCCCACTCTCTTCCAACCCTCCACGATACCCTTCCACGATTCCCCGTGAAGTCTCACCTTAGGGTCAGGAAGGATGAGCTCTCCATCCTGCTTCTGATGCAGGGGCGCGTTGAAACCCAGTTACTTCACTGGATTGAGGATTGATGGGAGTTCAGGTAGGCTTGACTATTCAGGTAAGGCGCTGTAAAAGTTCTGCTGCAAGTTCAAAAGTCCAAGCTTAAAAATAATGTTCATTGTCGTGTTGCAGCAAGCGCTAATGCTTATGTCTTTTTCCCCTTAGGGGCCGGGGTTCGGAATGCCGGAGATGTGGCGCCGACCCGAAGTGAAACGTGCAGTTCCAGTAAATGACAGGAAAGTTCTGGATGAGCGCTCGGGTAATGTCTTTGCATTTGTTCATTCAATGTCTTTGTCTTTTTTCCCCATAGGGGCCGGGGTCCGGAAAATGCCTGGAAGCGGCAAGACCCGAAATGAAATGGGAATGACCCAACAGGTAAGTCTTAGAAGGAAACTGAGCTTTTCCTATTCCTTTCCTTCTCTCACCTTGTTCTTGTCTTTTTCTCTCTAGGCTCTGGGAAGTGGCTGTGGATCCGGATGATCGCTGCTGAAGATGGAGGCGTCCAGGATAGGTGAGAGAAATTCAGCGCTGCAGCGATCGTAGCGAAATGCTTTTAAAAATGATGTCTTCCTTTTCAGGATCGTCGGTGTGATGTCTCCGTGGTGCTGATTTAGCAGGTAAGGTCTTTTGTCTCCCTTTGCAGGTGACCCAGGATACTGACAGGCGTGGCTGAGGTCCAGATGCAGGAGCTGACACGGTGAGCGTCCAGCTGCGAGGAGCAGAACAACGCGAAGCATGAGTTGCTGATCGGGTGTGGTTTAAATAGCTTTGGAAGGAGTTCCAAGTGTGTATCCTTCCACCGATCAGGTATGTATCCTTCCCCGACCACACCCGGGTGGAAAGTAGTCCCACAGGTAAAGTAGTTCCATTCAGGCCTCAAGAGGGCCTGGATGTAGCAGCATGGTCTGCATCAGCTAAGCGCACATTAAAACACTTGAACACATGTCTAGCTTTATGAGCCTGGCGCCTAAGGCGCCAGGACAAAGGTCCAACATGAGCCTGGCGCCTAAGGCGCCAGGACTGCGTCCAAAGGGCCCCAGTTTGGGCCTGCTGGCACTCCCCTGGGGGAAATGATGCCTGCCTCTGGGGTTGCTGGGTCGGACCTGGCTCCTTGGAGGTAGGCATCATGACAGTACCCCCCCTCAAGGCCCCTCCCAAGGTTCTTTCCTCTGGGGGTTTTGGCTTGTTCGGAAATCTCCGGTGAAACCTTTGTACTAATCGAGGTGCGTGGACATGGTTACTAGGCTCCCACGATCTCTCCTGAGGTCCATATCCCTTCCAGTCAACAAGATAGAAGAGTTTCGACTTTACCACCTTGGAGTCTAAAATGTCTTTAACTTCGAATTCTAATTCCCCTTCAATTTGAACTGGATCTGGAGGCTTGGACAATCGGGTTCCTGGTTGTACTGGCTTCAAAAGTGATGCATGAAAAACTGGATGAATACGCATGTTGGACGGTAGATCCAGTTTAAAGGCCACTGGGTTGATTATAGCCTTGATGGGATAAGGTCCTATGAATCTGGGATTGAAGGTTCGCGGGCCCTTGAGGGGTAAATGTTTAGTTGCTAGCCATACCTGGTCTCCTACTTGGTAAGGAGGAGTTTTACTTCGGTGCAAATCAGCGCTTTCTTTATACTTTTTCTTGGCTTGCTGTAAATGACTTGCAGCTTCTTTGAAGGCTCAGGTTATTGTGGAATGCAGATGATTTACTGCGGGCATTTCCAGGGTCAGAGGTGGATCTAGGTCAGAGGTCCGAGGATGGTGACCATACAAAGTATAAAAAGGGGTTTGTCCGGTTCCAGAATGCACTGAGTTGTTGTATGCATATTCTGCGATCCAAAGAATGTCTTTCCAATTCAACTCAGAGTGGTGTAACATGCACCGAAGATATTGCTCGAGAGTCTGATTGGTTCTCTCGGTTTGTCCGTCGGTCTGGGGGTGGTGGTGGCTGGTGGATAACCGCACATCTATTTGTGCTAATCGGCAACACTTCTTCCAAAAATGGGAGATAAATTGACTTCCACGATCCGAGACTAATACGGAAGGGAAACCATGTATGCGAACTATATTCTCCAGGAATTCCTTGGCCAAGGTGGAAGCTGAAGGCAAACCTTTTAAAGGGATGAAGTGGGCCATTTTGGAGAATAGGTCCACAATTACAAGGATTGTGTTGTAACCAGCACAAGGAGGCAGGTCGGTTATAAAGTCCATTGACAGGGTGTGCCATGGTGCTGGTGGAATATCCAAGGGTTGAAGTAGGCCGGCTGGCCTTTTCTTTTGAGCTTTGTTTTGGGCACAAATTCCGCAAGACAGAACAAAAGACTTTATGTCTTTTCTCCAAGAAGGCCACCAGAAGTGGCGTTTGATTTTTTCCTCCGTTTTAGCGATACCAGGGTGTCCTTCCATTAAAGATTCATGATGATAGGCAATAACAAGTTCTTGCAATTCTTTACTTGGCAGAAACAACCTCTCCTGGAAGTAGGGTAAGTCATCCTTAACGGTGTAATGAGGACCCTTTTGACTCCATTCCAGTAAGGTTGAAGAGTCTAGAAGTTGTTTTACTTGCGTTTGGATGTCCTCAATAGTTTGCAATGAAGTTAAGCCTAAGATTCTTTGCTCAGGTATGATGGGCACAGGTTCTAAGCTCGAATTAGGTTCTTCCATGCCAATCCGGGATAAGGCGTCCGCTTTTCCATTCTTGCAGCCAGGGCGATAGGTAATTACAAAATCAAATTCCGCAAAGAATAGAGCCCATCGGAGTTGTCGTGAAGATTGAGCTTTGGCCGTCTTTAAATACTGTAAGTTTCTGTGGTCCGTAATTACGGTGATGGTGTGTCTTGCCCTGAGAAGGTAGTGACGCCAAGCCTTGAAAGCAGATTTGATGGCCAGTAACTCTTTATCGGTAATTGCGTAGTTGATTTCAGGAGGAGAAAATTTTCTGGACCAAAAGGCCACTGGGTGTAGTTGGTTAGTTTTTGGGTCTCTTTGCGACAGGACAGTTCCCATGGCCGAACTGGATGCGTCGGTTTCCACAATGTATGGGAGCTCTGGGTGCGGGTGCTTCAATACAGGTGCAGAGGTGAATTTGGTTTTCAGGTCCTGAAAGGCTTGTTCTGCCTCAAGAGTCCATTCGAAGCGTTTGTTTTTCTTTACGAGAGCTGTGATGGGTTGGACTGTTCGGGAAAATTCCGGGATGAATCTTCGATAGAAATTGGCAAAGCCGAGCATGCTCTGAACTCCCTTCACCGAGCTAGGAGATGACCATTTGAGGATGGCGTCCACCTTTCGCAAGTCCATTCGGACTCCTTGAGGTGTCAGGATGAATCTGAGAAACTCAACTTCTGTGGTATGAAAAACGCATTTTTCGAGTTTTGCAAATAGTCTGTGCTGGCGCAATTTCTCAAGAACTGCCCTAACATGTTTTCTGTGCTCAGATTCTGAAGAAGAGTACACCAGGATGTCGTCAATGTAAACAATGACACAGACATCGATAAGTTCCCGAAGAACATCATTCATAAAGTACTGAAAGGCGGCAGGTGCATTGCACAAACCGAAGGGCATCACTTGATATTCGAAGAGCCCAAACTTGGTGTGGAATGCAGTCTTCCATTCGTCGCCTTCTTTTATACGCACCAGGTGATAAGCTCCTCGGAGATCTAACTTGGTGTACACACAAGCGTCTTTCACCTGGTCGATAAGCTCAGGGATCAAGGGCAGAGCATAACGATTCTTAATCGTTATTTGATTCAGGGCGCGATAGTCTATACACGTTCTAAGGTCGCCCTCTTTTTTCGGCACGAAGAACAGAGCTGAAGAGACAGGAGACTTGGACGGGCGAATAAAACCATTGGCTAGGTACTGATCTAAATACTGACGCAAATGCAGGTTCTCAGGTTCCGTAAGAGCATAAATCCTACTACAAGGTAGTTGAGCATTGGGTACCAGATCGATTTGGCAATCATAAGACCGATGGGGAGGTAACGTGTTAGCCTGTTCTTTCTGAAAAACGTCTTGGAATTCTTGGTATTCTGACGGTAACTGTACAGGGATGGAAGTTGCTGAGGCTAGACCCATAGCTGGATTTCTTGGATAACAAGTTGGTTCACAATCAGGAAAACTTATCATCTTTGCTCGCCAGTCAATTCTGGGATTATGTGTTTCTAACCAAGGAATTCCAAGAATTACTTGAAATTGTGGGGCCTTGATCACATCAAACACGATTGCTTCCCGATGTCCATCCTGACCCACCAGTGTCACTTCAACAGTGGAATGCGTTACAGGCCCTGAGGCTATTTCGGTTCCATCTACTGTAGTAATGACATCTTGGGTTACTTTCGGGCGGAGAGGAAGCTTAATCCTGGAAGCCAATTCACGGTCTATGTAATTTCCAATAGCTCCACTGTCGATGTATGCTTTTATAGCATGCAACTGCTGAGGCTGTTTTGGGTCCACGAGTACCATTGGCATGACAAAATGCAAGGTCAAAGAGTTAGTTTTCAAGCTCGGCAAGCGGACCCCTACGCTTGTCGGGCTAGGTCGTTTCCCGAATCAGGTGTCAATAATTCGTTATCAGTAGCTCCAACCACCTTCTTAGGTGGTTTAACTGGACAATTTCGAAGAAAGTGACCGGAAGTCCCGCAATACAGACAAAGTTGCATTTGCCGCCTTCTCTCTCGTTCTTTCTGCGTTAATGGTCCTTTAACACCACCGATTTGCATAGGTTCTGATACGTCGGTACTCTTGGAGTTAGCGTGGGTTTTGATCGGTATTCGGGTTTCGTACTTGAACCGATCTGCTTTTCTATTTTGAAGTCTGTGATCAAGTTGAACCACCAAGTCTATGTAGTCTGCGCAGACCTGGGGTGGGTTTACTATCTGAGCTAGAACATCCTTAAGCTCTCCGCGCAGGCCTCGATGAAACAATGTGATCCTTTTGTTTTCTGGCCATCCAGTTTCCACAACCAGTCTGTTAAAGGTGGCAATGTAGGGCAGAAGATCCTGATTACCTTGTCGTAAGGATAGCAGTTCGTTATCAAGGGCCTGTCCTTGAGAGTGTCGAGCGAACAATCTTTCCATGCTGGCCTGGAAGCCCTGAAAATTCTGGAGAGTGGGATCATCCTGATTTACCAATGGAATAGACCAATCGGCAGCAGTGCCACTGAGGTAAGATAGTATAAAGGCTACCTTGGTCTGGTCGTTAGGGAAGGCTCCGGGTCTGCATAGAAAGTGTAAACGACATTGGTTCATGAAGACGGCATATTTCTTGGGATCCCCCGCAAAACGTTCAGGCAAGGCCAAAGGCATGTGTAGATTGATTTGTACCGGGTTATTCAAACCCATTGATGTGGAAATGTCTCCGGAATTAGGTAAAGGAGTGTGCCCTGCCTGGGCCTGTAATAACCTTTTGGCTAGGTCATCTGTTCTTTCCTTGGATAGGATCAGTTCTCTTTTGAGAGCGTTAGTCTCCTGGCGGGCTGAGTGCACCTCTGCCCGTAATTCCCCCAAAAGCTGGGCCAGCTGGTCAGTCTCGGAAGTCTCCATAGCGCCCGGGTGGGAAATTGTGGGTAGGCTTCGCGTTCTGTAACGCTCACCTGATTCCCACGGAGGCGCAGGTCTGGCTTCGAGTGCTGATGCTTCTTCAATGGTGAAGAGCAGGACTCTGAAGATGGACAGGAAGGGCCCCTCTACTCTGGCTTCTCTGGCTCGCAGGAATATTCCCCTGTGCGTGAAAAGGGAGTATTACCTACTGACTGAGTTATGCTCAAGCCTCCCACTCACTTCCAACCCTCCACGATACCCTTCCACGATTCCCCGTGAAGTCTCACCTTAGGGTCAGGAAGGATGAGCTCTCCATCCTGCTTCTGATGCAGGGGCGCGTTGAAACCCAGTTACTTCACTGGATTGAGGATTGATGGGAGTTCAGGTAGGCTTGACTATTCAGGTAAGGCGCTGTAAAAGTTCTGCTGCAAGTTCAAAAGTCCAAGCTTAAAAATAATGTTCATTGTCGTGTTGCAGCAAGCGCTAATGCTTATGTCTTTTTCCCCTTAGGGGCCGGGGTTCGGAATGCCGGAGATATGGCGCCGACCCGAAGTGAAACGTGCAGTTCCAGTAAATGACAGGTAAGTTCTGGATGAGCGCTCGGTAATGTCTTTGCATTCGCTCATTCAATGTCTTTGTCTTTTTTCCCCATAGGGGCCGGGGTCCGGAAAATGCCTGGAAGCGGCAAGACCCGAAATGAAATGGGAATGACCCAACAGGTAAGTCTTAGAAGGAAACTGAGCTTTTCCTATTCCTTTCCTTCTCTCACGTTGTTCTTGTCTTTTTCTCTCTAGGCTCTGGGAAGTGGCTGTGGATCCGGATGATCGCTGCTGAAGATGGAGCGTCCAGGATAGGTGAGAGAAATGCAGCGCTGCAGCGATCGTAGCGAAATGCTTTTAAAAATGTCTTCCTTTTCAGGATCGTCGGTGTGATGTCTCCGTGGTGCTGATTTAGCAGGTAAGGTCTTTTGTCTCCCTTTGCAGGTGACCCAGGATACTGACAGGCGTGGCTGAGGTCCAGATGCAAGAGCTGACACGGTGAGCGTCCAGCTGCGAGGAGCAGAACAACGCGAAGCGTGAGTTGCTGATCGGGTGTGGTTTAAATAGCTTTGGAAGGAGTCCCAAGTGTGTATCCTTCCACCGATGAGGTATGTATCCTTCCCCGACCACACCCGGGTGGAAAGTAGTCCCACAGGTAAAGTAGTTCCATTCAGGCCTCAAGAGGGCCTGGATGTAGCAGCATGGTCTGCATCAGGTAAACGCACATTAAAACACTTGAACACATGTCTAGCTTTATGAGCCTGGTGCCTAAGGCGCCAGGACAAAGGTCCAACATGAGCCTGGCGCCTAAGGCGCCAGGACTGCGTCCAAAGGGCCCCAGTTTGGGCCCGCTGGCACTCCCCTGGGGGAAATGATGCCTGCCTCTGGGGTTGCTGGGTCGGACCTGGCTCCTTGGAGGTAGGCATCATGACAAAATGGTCCTTGATGGTATATTGTTCTCCTTGAGTTTGCCATGCGAGGTAGGCATCAGGATTCATTGTCCATTGGATTTCTTTTCGTAGTTCTGCTTGTGTTAAGGCTGTCGTGATACCCAATAGTTTGTCTTCAGGTATAATAGGTACTGGGTCTGGAGTTGTATATACTATTTCATCTATGCCCATGCGAGATAAGGCATCCGCCTTTCCCTTTATGACTCCTGGTCGAAATGTGATTATATATTCATATTCGGCGAAGAAAAGGGCCTGCCGTAATTGGAGCGAGGACTGGGCCTTGGCTGTTTTGAGATATTGCACATTTCGGTGGTCTGTGATGACTGTAATGGTGTGTCTGGCCCCCAGAAGGTAGTGCCTCCAGGCTTTAAAGTCGGATTTGATAGCCAGGAGTTCCTTGTCCGTGATGGCATAATTAATCTCTGGAGGTGTGAACTTTTTCAACCAGAAGGCCACAGGAAGTAGCTGGCTGGTTTCCGGGTCTCTCTGTGAAAGGACAGCCCCCATTGCGAGACTGGACGCATCAGTTTCAACGACATAAGGGAGGTCTGGACGTGGATGTCGCAGGATTGGAGCGGAGGTAAACCTTCGTTTAAGTTCTTGAAAGGCTTCTTCTGCTTCTTCAGTCCAAGCAAACTTTGTATTGTTTTTTCGTAATAGTACTGTGATTGGGTGCACAACCTGAGAGAAGTCTGGCATGAACCGGCGGTAGAACTTCGCAACTTCCAGCATGCTTTGTACCCCTTTCAGAGACGTCAGTGAAGGCCATTTCAGAATGGCATCTACCTTGTGCACGTCCATTCTGATGCCTCCTGGAGTAAGGATAAAACCAAGAAATTCTACTTCCGTGACGTGAAAAAAGCATTTTTCAAGCTTTGCAAACAGGCGATGTTGACGGAGCTTGGTGAGGACTGAACGAACGTGCCTGACATGATCTTGTTCCGAGGCTGAGTATACTAAGATGTCGTCTATATACACTAACGCGCACACATCAACTAACTCCCTTAGGACGTCATTCATGAAATACTGGAATGCCGCAGGAGTGTTGCATAACCCGAAGGGCATGACTTGATATTCAAAGAAGCCGTACTTAGTACAGAAGGCGGTTTTCCATTCATCTCCTTTTCTGACTCGGACCAGGTGGTACGCTCCTCGAAGGTCCAATTTGGTATAAATCTGGGCATCTTTAACTTGGTCTAGCATCTCAGGGATAAGTGGCAAGGGGTAGTGGTTCTTCACGGTGATGTGGTTCAATGCGCGGTAGTCAATACAGGTTCTCAAGTCTCCTTCCTTTTTCGGTACAAAGAACAAAGGACTGGTTGCGGGGGCCTTCGAAGGACGGATAAATCCGTTTGCAAGATACTGGTCTAAATAGGATTTCAAATGAAGGTTTTCTGGTTCTGTGAGAGCGTAGATCCTGCCGCAAGCGATTTGTGCACCAGGAACAAGGTCGATCTGACAGTCATAGGGCCTGTGCGGCAGCAAAGTATTGGCTTGGTCCTTTTGGAAAACATCCTGGACATCATGGTATTCACTTGGCAAGGTATTAGTTGCTCCCAGGGTTGATACTGTCGCTACGGGAGTCATGGGGATACAGACGTCGGGTTTCTCCTCTTGGTAATAGCAGGCAGGGGAGCAGTCACCAGGGAAAGGTTAATTTTTGTGCTCGCCAGTCTATTAAAGGGTTGTGAGCAACCAACCATGGCATCCCTAGTATTAGCCTGAACTGAGGTGCCTTGATGAGATCAAATGAAATAGACTCCCAATGCCCGTCCTGGCACAGCAAGGTTACCCTGGCTGTGCACTGGGTTACTGGTCCAGAAGCGATTTCTGTCCCATCCACGGTGGTTATCTTGTCCATAGTTGGCTTACAACACAAAGGAAGCCCCATCTCTGCTGCCAGTTCTTGATCAATATAATTTCCAACTGCTCCGCTATCGATGTATGCTTCAACGGCATGCATTCTTGACGACTGTTGGTGGTTAATTTAGATCACTGGTATTGCAAAGTGCGAGGTCAGCAACTCTTTCTTCTCACTCGACAAACTGACCTCTACGTTTGTCGAGCTTGGTAATTTTCTGATTCGTTAGCTTCATCCTTCTCTGTGGCCCGACTGTTCTTCTTGGGGGTTTTACTGGACAGTCCTTCAGGAAATGTCCTGGTTTCCCACAAAACAAACAAAGCTGTTGTTGTCTTCTTTTGTCCCGCTCCTGTTTTGTTAATGGAGGCTGTATCCCTCCAATCTGCATGGGTTCTACAGCATTTTCAGGTATACGGGGTATATTTTCCCTTGGTTGAACATACACGGTCTGAGGGTCCGTCTTAGACTGGTCTGCCTTTCGGTCCTGCAACCGGTGGTCTAGCTGCACAACCATATTTATGAATTCTGCACAGTCTCTGGGTGGATCAACCACCTGGGCTCAAACGTCCTTTAATTCGCCTCGTAAGCCTCGATGGAATAACGTGTTCTTTTGTTTTCTGGCCACCTAGCTTCGGCAACCAGTCTGTTGAAGGTAGAAATGTACGCTAACAAGTCCTGATTCCCCTGTCGGAGGGACAAGAGTTCATTGTCTACTGCTTGTTCCTGGGTATGGCGAGCAAAAAGTGTTTCCATTTCTCTCTGGAACCCCCCCAAAGTCATGTAATAGAGGATGGTCATGGGTTACCAACAGCACCGACCAATCTGCTGCACTACCACTCAGGTATGATAAGACAAAAGCTACCCGAGCTTGGTCGTTTGGAAATGCTCCAGGCCTATAAAGAAAATGAAGGCGGCACTGATTGATGAATGCCGTATACTTCCATGGGTCGCCTGAGAACCTTTCTGGTGGTGCCAGGGGCACTGTTCCAGGTAACGTGATCTGTACCGGAGTGGGTGGTATGGCGGGGTTTTGCATAGTTGGATTCCTTCCAGGTAGAGGCGTCTGCCCTGCCTGTGATTGCAAATATTGCCTGCTAATCTCTTCAGTGCGTTCTTCGGTCACTATTACGTCTCTCCAGAGGGTATTAGTCTCTTGTCGGGCAGAATGAACCTCAGCACGAAGCTCTCCTAGTAATTGGGCCAATTGGTCCATTTCAGATGTCTCCTTGGCACCCAGGTGGATTTGTTATGGTATGCTTCGCGTTCTGTTACGCTCACCTGGTATCCACAGGGACGCCACCCAGCCGGGTTACTCGCTGGTATGCTTCTCAGCTTTACCCTGATGTGGTCTGCGCGGAAGGTACTGGCTGAAAATACAGGAGGACTGTGTTCAAGACTGACCGACTGGGGTAAGTATCCTCCCTCAACCCCCGTATGATTTCAGTCCCTCTTGAGCCCTCTCCTCACCTTGTGGTAGAATTAGGCGTGCTCTCCGTCCTGCCTTCTTTGCAGGGGCGCGTTGTCTTTCATGGGCGAGTGAGGTCCAGTTACTTCACTGACGCCGGCCTGTTTGATATTGTTCAGGTAGGTCTTATTGCTGTTCTTTAGTTTTGTTGCTATCCTGCATGCCTTTCTTTGTTTAAAATGTCTCTTTTTTCTCCCTTAGGTATGCGGAGCTTCAGCGCGGGGAACTGGCTTGGTTGAGCCCTGCTGGTAAATGATGGCACATTAAGAGCGCTATGATGCGGTAAGTAAGTGCTATGCGCAGCGCTGCAAAGTCTTGCCTTTGCTGACCTGTGTTTTCCTTCCTTGTAGGTCGCGGTGTTATTCAGCGCGAGTGGAATGTCCGGAGTGGTGCCAGCCGAGAGGCGACCAGCCAGGTAAGCCTTTTGAGCAGTTCCTAATTTGTAAATGTCTCTACTGCTTTCTTTAATGTTGCCTCTATCTTCCTCTTTCCGGTCGTTCTGTCCAGGAGGCGTGCAGATTCGAGTAAGCTGTTCTCAGTAGCTGCGAGTGTTTAAAGATGAAGACTGCAGGTAAGATGCTGCTGCTAATGATGTTCCTTTTGTCTCCTTGCAGGTTCCGCTTCTCCGAGGTTCGAGGGAATAGCTGGACACGGCGAGCGTCACGTTGCAAGCTGCAAAGTAACGCGAAGCGTGTTGTCTTGCTCGGGTGTGGTTTAAATAGCCCCAACAAAATAGTCCTGGTAAAGTAGTCGATAGGCTACCACACCCAAAACACTAGACCGCATAGCTTGATTCTTAGGAACCAAGCTATGTGGATGCCTCCATGTTACTGGCAATGCAATAAAGTAGTTTCCAAGCATATTGTTTTTAATGGTGTATGAGCATGGCACCAAAGGTGCCAGGACTGGCCCCATGAGGGCTTTTGAAGAGGATGCCAGGCTCTAGAGGCCCAAGTCCTGACTCCACCTTGCCAATGGGTTTGCCAGAGGGGGTTTTGGGTGAAGGTCGTGACAGCACTCCCCCCTAAGGCCCCTCCCGTGGTGTTCCTTCTGTCTAGCCCACGTTTGGTTGGGAAGTTCCGATGGAATTTCCTGATTAGATGTGGTGCGTGGATATTCTCACTGGGCTCCCAGTATTTATCTTGTGGTCCAAATCCTTTCCAATCAACAAGATAATATAGCTTGGTCCTAGAGTATTTAGAGTCCAAGATATCTTTGACTTCGAATTCTGGTTCTCTGTCATCAAGCATGGGCTTAGGTGGTGTCCCAATCCGTGTGCCGGGTTGCATTGGTTTCAGGAGGGACGCATGGAATACCGGGTGGATGTGTAGATTAGGTGGTAAATCCAGTTTTACGGCTGCTGGGTTGATAATTGCCTTAATGGTATAGGGTCCTAAGAATCTGGGATGAAAGGTCCGGGTTCCCTTGATGGGTACGAATTTAGCGGCTAACCAAACTTTGTCTCCTACTTGATAATCAGGGGCTTTTTTCGGTGTTGGTTGGCGAATCTCTTTTGTTTTTTTTTCACATGAATAAGGTGTTCCTTTGCTCTTTTGAAAGCCTGAGTAATGGTTGTGTGTAGAGTCTTTACTGCTGGCATTTCCAAGCTGGCTGGAAGGTCTAGTTCAGTGGTACGTGGATGTCTGCCATAAAGGGTATAGAAGAGCGTTTGTCGCTTGCTTAAATGCAAAGAATGTTTATATGCATATTCGGCTATCCATAGTAGGTCTTTCCAATTCCTTTGTTCGTGGTGCAGCATGCACCGTAAATATTGCTCGAGTGTCTGATTGGTTCTCTCGGTTTGGCCGTCCGTTTGGGGATGGTGACTGGTAGATAGCCGTACGTCGATCTGTGCCATTGCACAACATTTTTTCCAGAAGTTGGAAACAAACTGGCTGCCTCAATCAGAGACCAGAACCGAAGGGAAACCATGGAGCTTAACCACGCCCTCCCGGAACACTTTTGCTAAAGTGGCTGCGTCTGGGAGGCCTTTGAGAGGAATAAAATGGGCCATCTTCGAGAATAAGTCCACAACTACAAGGATGGTGTTGAACCCTTGGCTTGGAGGTAGATCAGTGATGAAGTCAAGGGAAAGAGTGTGCCATGGAACTGGAAGAATGTCCAATGGTTGTAGGAGACCAGATGGTTTTTGTTTTTGTGATTTATTTTGTGCGCAGACACAGCAGGACTGAATATACTGAATGATGTCCTTACGCCAGGTAGGCCACCAAAAGTTCTCTTTCACCTTAGCTAGGGTTTTGGCGATCCCAGGATTCCCTTCAATCAGTGAATTATGATAGTTTGAAATAATATGCTGTTGTAATTCCTTCTTGGGTACTTATAGACGATCCTCAAAAAAGGGTAAATGGTCCTTGATGGTATATTGTTCTCCTTGAGTTTGCCATGCGAGGTAGGCATCAGGATTCATTGTCCGTTGGATTTCTTTTCGTAGTTCTGCTTGTGATAAGGCTGTCGTGATACCCAATAGTTTGTCTTCAGGTATAATAGGTACTGGGTCTGGAGTTGTATATACTATTTCATTTATACCCATGCGAGATAAGGCATCCGCCTTTCCGTTTCTGACTCCTGGTCGAAATGTGATTACATATTCATATTCGGCAAAGAAAAGGGCCCACCGTAATTGGCGCAAGGACTGGGCCTTGGCTGTTTTGAGATATTGCACATTTCGGTGGTCTGTGATGACTGTAATGGTGTGTGTGGCCTCCAGAAGGTAGTGCCTCCAGGCTTTAAAGGCGGATTTGATAGCCAGGAGTTCCTAGTCAGTGATGGCGTAATTAATCTCTGGAGGTGAGAACTTTTTCAACCAGAAGGCCACAGGATGTAGCTGGCTGGTTTCCGGGTCTCTCTGTGAAAGGACAGCCCCCATTGCGAGACTGGACGCATCAGTTTCAACGACATAAGGGAGGTCTGGACGTGGATGTCGCAGGATTGGAGCGGAGGTAAACCTTCGTTTAAGTTCCTGAAAGGCTTCTTCTGCTTCTTCGGTCCAAGCAAACTTTTTATTGTTTTTTCGTAATAGTACTGTGATTGGGTGCACAACCTGAGAGAAGTCTGGGATGAACCGGCGGTAGAAGTTCGCAAAGCCCAGCATGCTTTGTACCCCTTTCAGAGACGTCAGTGAAGGCCATTTCAGAATGGCATCTACCTTGTGCACGTCCATTCTGATGCCTCCTGGAGTAAGGATAAAACCAAGAAATTCTACTTCGGTGATGTGAAAAAAGCATTTTTCAAACTTTGCAAACAAGCGATGTTGACGGAGCTTGGTGAGGACTGAACGAACGTGCCTGACATGATCTTGTTCCGAGGCTGAGTATACTAAGATGTCGTCTATGTACACTAAGGCGCACACATCAACTAACTCCCTTAAGACGTCATTCATGAAATACTGGAATGCCGCAGGAGTGTTGCATAACCCGAAGGTCATGACTTGATATTCAAACAAGCCGTACTTAGTACGGAAGGCGGTTTTCCATTCATCTCCTTTTCTGACTCGGGCCAGGTGGTACGCTCCCCGAAGGTCCAATTCGGTATAAATCTGGGCATCTTTAACTTGGTCTAACATCTCAGGGATAAGTGGCAAGGGGTAGTGGTTCTTCACAGTGATGTGGTTCAATGCACGGTAGTCAATACAGGTTCTCAAGTCTCCTTCCTTTTTCAGTACAAAGAACAAAGGACTGGCTGCGGGGGACTTCGAAGGACGGATAAATCCGTTTGCAAGGTACTGGTCTAAATAGGATTTCAAATGAAGGTTTTCTGGTTCTGTGAGAGCGTAGATCCTGCCGCAAGGGATTTGTGCACCAGGAACAAGGTCGATCTGACAGTCATAGGGCCTGTGCGGCGGCAATGTATTGGCTTGGTCCTTTCGGAAAACATCCTGGAAATCATGGTATTCACTTGGCAAGCTATTAGTTGCTCCCAGGGTTGATACTGTCGCTCCGGGAGTCATGGGGATACAGACGTCGGGTTTCTCCTCTTGGTAATAGCAGGCAGGGGAGCAGTCACCGGGAAAGGTTAATTTTCGTGCCCGCCAGTCTATCAAAGGGTTGTGAGCAACCAACCATGGCATCCCTAGTATTAGCCTGAACTGAGGTGCCTTGATGAGATCAAATGAAATAAACTCCCGATGCCTGTCCTGGCACAGCAAGATTACCCTTGCTGTGCACTGGGTTACTGGTCCAGAAGCGATTTCTGTCCCATCCACGGTGGTTACCTTGTCCATAGTTGGCTTACAACACAAAGGGAGCCCATCTCTGCTGCCAGTTCTTGATCAATATAATTTCCAACTGCTCGGCTATCGATGTATGCTTCAACGGCATGCATTCTTGATGACTGTTGGTGGTTAATTAAGATCACTGGTATTGCAAAGTGCGAGGTCAGCAACTTTTTCTTCTCACTCGACAAACTGACCTCTACGTTTGTCGAGCTTGGTAGTTTTCCGATTCGTTAGCTTCATCCTTCTCTGTGGCCTGACTGTTCTTCTTGAGGGTTTTACTGGACAGTCCTTCAGGAAATGTCCTGGTTTCCCACAATACAAACAAAGCTGTTGTTGTCTTCTTTTGTCCCGCTCCTGTTTTGTTAATGGAGGCCGTATCCCTCCAATCTGCATGGGTTCTACAGCATTTTCAGGTATACAGGGTGTGTTTTCCCTTGGTCGAACATACACGGTCCGAGGGTCTGTCTTAGACCGGTCTGCCTTTCGGTCCTGCAACCGGTGGTCTAGCTGCACAACCAGATTTATGAATTCTACACAGTCTCTGGGTGGATCAACCACTTGGGCTAAAACGTCCTTTAATTCGCCTTGTTAGCCTCGATGGAATAACGTAGTTCTTTTGTTTTCTGGCCACCTAGCTTCGGCAACCAGTCTGTTGAAGATAGAAATGTACACTAACAAGTCCTTATTCCCCTGTTGGAGGGACAAGAGTTCATTGTCTACTGCTTGTTCCTGGGTATGGCGAGCAAAAAGTGTTTCCATTTCTTTCTGGAACTGTCACGATGCCCGCTCCCGGGGAGCCGGCTCAGGCCCTGCGTCCCTGAAAGCGGACATCAAGTCCCCGGGGAAGGTCCCAGCAACCCCTTTTAAGGGCCCTTTGGACAGCGTCCTGGCGCCTATGGCGCCAGGCTCATAGAAAACGTCAGTCCTGGCGCCATAGGCGCCAGGCTCATTATGAAAGTGTTTGGGTGCACTTACCTGATGCAGACCATGCTGCAGAACACCGGCCTCCTTGAGGCCTGAAAGGAACTACTTTACCTGTGGGACTCATTTACCACCCGGGCGTGGTCGGGGAAGGATACATACCTGATTGGAGGAAGGACACATTCTAGGAACTTCTTCCAAGGCTATTTAAACCACACCCGATCAGCCACACGTGCTTCGCGTTGTTCTGCATCTAGCAGCTGGACGCTCACCGTGTCTGCTCCTGCATCTTGACTTCTGCCACACCTGCCAGCATCCTGAATCACCTGCAAAGGAAGGGAACAAGAGAACAGAAGAAGGAAAAGGCCTCACCTGCTAAATCTGCATCCCAGAGACATTTCGCCGACAATCCTGAAAAGGAAGACATTTATTTTTAAAAGCACATCGCATCAATCGCTGCAGCGCCGCATTCTACTCACCTTTACAGGGCGCCTCCATGTTCTGCAGCGACCATCCGGATTCGCAGTCGCCCCCCCGCGCCCAGGGAGAAAAAGACAAGAACAAAGGTGAGAGGAAGAAGGGAAAAGAGAAGCTAAAACTCCATGTCAAGACTTACCTGTTGGGTCATTCCCTTTTCATTTCGGGTCCGCGCCGCATCCAGGCATTTTCGGACCCCGGCCCCTAAGGGGAAAAAGACATCAGCGTTAATGAGTGAATGAAAAGACATTACCAAAACACTCATTAAAGACTTACCTGATTTCCACAAGGATTTCACCGCTCACCTCAGGTCGGTGCCTGTTCCCCGGCATTCCGTACCCCGGCCCCTATGGGGAAAAAGACACTAGCATTAGAACATTAATGCATGGACACAAGGGGAACCACTTATAGAAAACTGTCATGATCTCTGCTTCCAAAAGGTCAGGGTTTTCCCAACTCCCTTGGAAGCAGATCCATAACCCAGGTTCCGAGTGCCAACCAGTCCCAATTGGGACCTTTTGGACCCAGTCCTGGCGCTAGTGGCACCAGGCTCATAAATATGCCCAGTCCCAGCGCTGGAAGCGCCGGGCTCATAATGCTTGGGTGGACTTACCTGCAGCAGACCATGCTGCTTACTTGCCTGCCAGTTGAGTCTCTGATCCTCTTCTGTTTGGAACTACTTTTCCTGTTGGGTGGGGCAGGAGCCACTCCCTAGATTCAGAACACTGGAACTCTTCTGGAAAGCAGGAACTCTTTTCTTACCTAGGCGTGGCTGTGGAAGGAGACACCTAAGCACTACAGGAGGCTATTTAAACCACACCTGATGGATGAATCTTGCTTTGCGTTATTCTGCATCCTCAGCAGCAGAACACTCATCGTGTCTTCTGCATCTGATCCTGGGCCTAAGGAAAAAGGCTTACCATCCTGAATCCAGTTTTCAGCAACACCTATAAAGACAAGAAAGAACAGGTTAGCATTACGGTCTTCAGTGACAGCTCTTCACTTACCTGGTCCATCGGCTGTCACCAACGCCTCGCGCTGCATTCCGGCATCTGAAAGACAAAGGCTTACCTACTCTTCGTGCGCTCCGGAGGTCTTCACACTGCATTCCGGCATCTGAAAGACAAAAGCTTACCAACTCTTCGCACGCTCCGGAGGCCTTCGGCGCTGCATCCCGCATCTGAAAGACAAAACAAGGTGCATTTAAAGACATTGGGGAACTTTAATACTCACGTGCCATTACTCCTTTCCACATCTAACCCAGTGGGTATTCCGGCACCCTGCAGCCGCCCCGAACTTGTACCTGCAAAATAAAAAGACAGTTAGAGCGCATCGTGAAGCAGGCAACAAGCGCTTACTTACGTGCTTCCAGGCGCTTCTATTCATCACACGGGCTCCATCTTCAACTCACTTCAGCCCGCCATCCGCCATCGCCGGAACCCTGCAAAACAAGAGACATCATTACTAAAGACTTTAAAGACATTAGAATTACTCGAAACTTACCGTTCGTGCAGTAAACGACGGACAGCAGTCCTCTGAAGTCAAGAGGCCTGCTCCCCTTATCCAGTGAAGAAACTGGTTACAGCACCCTGCCTCGAGGCAGATGGAGAGCACGACGTTCACTTACCTAAGGTGAGAGCGTTAACCTTTGGGGTTCTACAGGAGAAGAGAAAGGGAAGAAGAGAGAGACATTCAATAACCCAGTTCATTAATCCCACATTTTCTATCTGCAGACATCTTACCCTTCGAGCCAGACATACAGTGCACAGAGGTCCAGCCCAAAGAGCCAGCCGTGGGTTACACATCACCTTTGAAGATACGGTATACGCCCAGTCAAGACCGGCGCCTCTACGGGAATCAGGTGAGCGTTACAAAAACTTACCTGGAAGCCAAGCAAGTTTGGTTCTCACCCATCCAAAAATCCAGTGACGTAACTGGATACCAACGCGCCCCTGCATCAGAAGCAGGATGGAGAGCTCGTCCTTCTAGACCCTAAGGTGAGACGCTACGGGGAAGCACAGAAGGGTTTTGAGGAGGGTGAGAGGGGTAAGTGGGAGGCCGATTGTATTACCCCGCAGACAGTTAACCCCATATTCTCACCTACAGAAGGAAACTTCTGCGAGTCAGACAAGCCAGATCTGGGGCCCGGTCCAGTCCGTCTTCCGAACCCTGCGCATCACCTTAGACGAGGACACAGCAGCGCGAACCAGGCCAGCGCCCCCGTGGGAGTCAGGTGAGCGTTACAGAACGCGAAGCCTTCCTACAAATTCCCACCCAGGCGCTATGGAAGCTTCTGAGACTGATCAGTTGGCCCAATTACTGGGGGTATTACGGGCCGAAGTACATGCCGCTCGTCAAGAGACTAATGCCCTCAAGAGGGAATTAATAATATCAAAGGAAAGAACTGATGACCTGGCCAGACAGCTTTTGCAAGGTCAAGCTGGACAAACTCCTCTACCCTGTTCCAGAGGGAACCCCACTCCTGTGGTTCCCAGTAACCCTGTGCAGATTAATCTACCCGGAAACATGCCGCTGGCCCCACCTGAACGCTTTGCTGGGGACCCCAAACGATTCGCCGTATTCATGAATCAGTGTCGTTTGCACTTCCTATGCAGACCTGGGGCCTTCCCTAATGATCAGACCAAAGTAGCCTTTGTATTGTCATATCTCAGCGGCTGCGCTGCCGATTGGTCAGTTCCACTGGTTACTCAAGATGACCCGATTCTCCGTGATTTTCAAGGATTTCAAGCAAGCATGGAAAGGTTATTTGCTCGACACTCTCAGGGGCAGGCTCTGGATGACGAACTTCTATCCCTGCGACAGGGCAATCAGGACCTCCTATCCTTTATTGCAACCTTTAATAGACTAATTGTGGAAACGGGATGGCCAGAGGATAAAAGAGTCACGTTATTTTATCGAGGTCTACGCGGAGAACTTAAAGATGTCTTGGCCCAAGTCGTAAATCCGCCCCAAGAATGCACAGAATATATAGACTTAGTGGTCCAATTGGATCACAGACTTCAAAACAGAAAAACAGATCGGTCCAGGTTTGAGACCCGGGTGTTGGTCAAGACCCATGCTAACCCCAAGGGAGTTGATGTCTCTGAGCCTATGCAAATTGGAGGGGTTAAAGAACCCTTAACTCAAAAGGAACTTGAAAGGAGGCGGCAGTTAAAATTATGTCTTTATTGTGGGAACTCTGGACACTTTCTACGAGATTGCCCGGCAAAACCGCCCGAAAAGCGGTAGGAGCCGCTGATAAAAACCATGAGGACTCTGTTTTCAGGAAACGACTCAGCCCGACAAGCTTAGGGTTCTGCTTGCCGAGCTTGAAAACTAACTCTCAGACCTCGCATTTCATTGTGCCAATGGTTCTCGTAGATCCAGAAAAGCCTAAGCGGTTGCATGCAATAAAGGCATACATCGATAGTGAGGCTATTGGAAACTATGTGGATCGTGAATGGGCCTCTAGGATTAACCTCCCTCTCCGTCCTAAAACCAGCAAAGATGTCATCACCACAGTCGATGGAACTGAAATTGCCTCTGGACCGGTAACACATTCCACTACTGGGGTGACTTTTATTGGTCCTGACGGCCATCGGGAGGCAGTTGTGTTTGATGTAATCAAGGCTACACAGTTTCAGGTTATTCTTGGAATTCCTTGGTTAGAGACACATAATCCTCGAATTGATTGGCGAGCTAAGAGAATAACCTTCCCGGATTGTGCACAAACATGCTACCCAGAAAAACGGAAGATTAATCTAGCAACTGTAACCTCTGCCTCCATGCAATTACCTCCGGAATACCAGGACTTTCAGGACGTCTTCCAAAAGGAACAGGCCAACACGTTACCTCCTCACTGATCGTACGATTGCCAAATCGATCTGGTGCCCGGTGCACAACCCCCTTGTAGCAGGATTTATGCCCTTACCGAACCTGAGAACCTGCATTTGAGACAATATTTGGATCAATACCTCGCCAATGGTTTTATTTGCCCGTCAAAGTCCCCGGCATCCTCGGCTTTGTTCTTCGTGCCTAAAAAAGAAGGCGACCTTAGAACTTGTATCGATTACCGCGCATTGAACCAGATAATGGTTAAAAACCGTTATCCTCTGCCTCTGATTCCTGAACTCCTTGACCAGGTGAAGGACGCTTGCATATACACCAAGTTAGATCTCCGGGGGGCATATCATCTGGTGCGAGTAAAAGAAGGCGACGAATGGAAAACAGCCTTCCGTACAAAATATGGATTATTCGAATACCAGGTAATGCCTTTCGGGTTGTGCAATGCGCCTGCTGCCTTCCAATTCTTCATGAATGATGTCCTTTGGGAACTTATCGATGTTTGTGTTGTCGTCTATATCGATAACATTCTAGCGTACTCCTCTTCGGAATCTGATCACAGAAAACACGTTAGGGCAGTTCTGGAAAAGCTGCGCCAACACAAACTATTTGCTAAACTGGAGAAATGTGTTTTCCATACCACAGAAGTTGAGTTTCTCGGTTTCATCCTGACACCCAAAGGAGTCCGAATGGACTCAAGAAAAGTGGATGCCATCCTCAAATGGCCATCACCTAGCTCTGTAAAAGGGGTTCAAAGCATGCTCGGCTTTGCCAATTTCTATCGCAGGTTTATCACGGAATTTTCACGCATAGTACAACCCATCACTGCACTCTTGAGGAAAAATAAAGGTTTTGAATGGTCTGAAGAAGCCGAGCAGGCCTTCCAGGATTTAAAAGCTAAGTTTACCTCTGCACCTATATTGAAACACCCACGTCCAGATCTCCCGTATGTCGTCGAAACTGACGCATCCAGCCTAGCCATGCGAGCAGTTCTGTCTCAAAGAGATCCTGAAACCAACCAACTGCATCCCGTAGCGTTTTGGTCCAGAAAATTCTCGGCACCAGAGATTAATTACGCAATCACTGACAAAGAACTGTTAGCCATAAAGTCCGCTTTTAAAGCCTGGCGGCATTACCTGCTTGGCGCTCGACATACCATCACAATGATCACCGGAATTTACAGTATTTGAAAACCGCCAAGGCTCAGTCATCATGGCAGCTCCGATGGGCTTTGTTTTTCGCTGAATTTGATTTCGTGATTACCTATCGACCTGGCTGCAAGAACGGCAAAGCAGACGCCTTATCCTGAATTGGAATGGGAGAATCTGATACAAACTCAGAACCAGTACCAATAATTCCCAAACAGAGAATTCTAGGCATGACTTCGTTACAAACGCTTGAAGACATTCAAGTCAGAGTGAAACAACTCCTGGACCCTACAGTCCTACAGGATTGGATACAAAAGGGATCAGACTTTACCATAGATAATGGTTTACCTTATTACCAAGGACGCTTATTCCTGCCGCACAAGGATTTACACGAACTAGTTATTTCAGGTTATCATGATACATTAATAGAGGGACACCCCGGTATTGCCAAGACAATGGAAAAGGTGAAATGACAATTCTGGTGGCCCTCTTGGCGAAAAGATGTTAAATCTTTTGTGATGTCCTGTGGTGTTTGCGCCCAAAATAAAGGTCAAAAGAAAAGACCAGCCGGTCTCCTTCAACCTCTAGACATACCGCCAGCACCCTGGCACACCCTATCAATGGATTTTATTATGGACTTGCCTCCTTGTTCGGGATACAATACCATTCTGGTAATTGTGGATTTGTTTTCCAAAATGCCCACTTCATTCCTTTGAAAGGTTTACCTTCAGCTTCTGTCCTAGCCAAAGAATTCCTCGAAAATATTGTTCGGTTACATGGATTCCCATCTATACTAATCTCTGACCGGGGAAGCCAATTCATTTCCCACTTCTGGCACAAATGTTGTCAAATGGCACAAATCGACGTAAGATTATCGACCAGTCACCACCCCCAGACCGATGGTCAGACCGAGAGGACAAATCAGACCCTTGAGCAGTACTTACGGTGTATGTTACAGCAATCTGAAAGCAACTGGAAAGACATTCTTTGGATAGCCGAATACGCATATAATAATTCGGTACACTCTGGAACTGGCCATAGTCCTTTTTATACCTTGTTTGGACATCACCCTCGAACCTCAAACCTTGACTCACCTCAGAACCTCGGAGTGCCCGCAGTAGAACATCTGCATTCTACCATTACCCGAGCCTTCAAAGAAGCAACCACGCATTTACAACAAGCCAAGAGAAAATATAAGGAGAGTGCTGACCTACATCGGAGTGAAGCACCTCTGTATCAGATTGGGGATCAAGTGTGGTTAGCTACCATACATTTACCGCTCAAAGGGCCTGGAACTTTTAACCCAAAATATCTGGGACCTTATTCTATTACGGCAATAATTAACCCAGTAGCGGTTAAACTTGATTTACCAGCTAATATGCAAATTCACCCTGTTTTTCATGTGTCACTTCTGAAACCAGTGGTCCCCGGAACCCGACTACTCAAACCTCCAGAACCTGTTCAAATAGATGGGGAACAACCTTGGGAGGGGCCTTGGGGGGGGAGTGCTGTCACGATGCCCGCTCCCGGGGAGCCGGCTCAGGCCCTGCGTCCCCAAAAGCGGACATCAAGTCCCCGGGGAAGGTCCCAGCAACCCCTTTTAGGGGCCCTTTGGACAGCGTCCTGGCGCCTATGGTGCCAGGCTCATAGAAAACGTCAGTCCTGGCGCCATAGGCGCCAGGCTCATTATGAAAGTGTTTGGGTGCACTTACCTGATGCAGACCATGCTGCAGAACCCCGGCCTCCTTGAGGCCTGAAAGGAACTACTTTACCTGTGGGACTCATTTACCACCCGGGCATGGTCGGGTAAGGATACATACCTGATTGGAGGAAGGACACATTCTAGGAACTTCTTCCAAGGCTATTTAAACCACACCCGATCAGCACACGTGCTTCGCGTTGTTCTGCATCTAGCAGCTGGACGCTCACCGTGTCTGCTCCTGCATCTTGACTTCTGCCACACCTGCCAGCATCCTGAATCACCTGCAAAGGAAGGGAACAAGAGAACAGAAGAAGGAAAAGGCCTCACCTGCTAAATCTGCATCCCAGAGACATTTCGCCGACAATCCTGAAAAGGAAGACATTTATTTTTAAAAGCACATCGCATCAATCGCTGCAGCGCCGCATTCTACTCACCTTTACAGGGCGCCTCCATGTTCTGCAGCGACCATCCGGATTCGCAGTCGCGCCCCCGCGCCTAGGGAGAAAAAGACAAGAACAAAGGTGAGAGGAAGAAGGGAAAAGGGAAGCTAAAACTCCATGTCAAGACTTACCTGTTGGGTCATTCCCTTTTCATTTCGGGTCCGCGCCGCATCCAGGCATTTTCGGACCCCAGCCCCTAAAGGGAAAAAGACATCAGCGTAAATGAGTGACTGAAAAGACATTACCAAAACACTCATTAAAGACTTACCTGATTTCCACAAGGATTTCATCGCTCACCTCGGGTCGGTGCCTGCTCCCCGGCATTCTGTACCCCGGCCCCTACGGGGAAAAAGACACTAGCATTAGAACATTAATGCATGGACACAAGGGGAACCACTTATAGAAAACTTACCTGGAAGCCAAGCAAGTTTGGTTCTCACCCATCCGAAAAACCAGTGACGTAACTGGATACCAACGCGCCCCTGCATCAGAAGCAGGATGGAGAGCTCGTCCTTCCAGACCCTAAGGTGAGACGCTACGGGGAAGCACAGAAGGGTTTTGAGGAGGGTGAGAGGGGTAAGTGGGAGGCCGATTGTATTACCCCGCAGACAGTTAACCCCATATTCTCACCTACAGAAGGAAACTTCTGCGAGTCAGACAAGCCAGATCTGGGGCCCGGTCCAGTCCGTCTTCCGAACCCTGCGCATCACCTTAGACGAGGACACAGCAGCGCGAACCAGGCCAGCGCCCCCGTGGGAGTCAGGTGAGCGTTACAGGAACCCCCCCAAGTCATGTAATAGAGGATGGTCATGAGTTACCAACAGCACTGACCAATCTGCTGCACTACCACTCAGGTATGATAAAACAAAAGCTACCCGAGCTTGGTCGTTTGGAAATGCTCCAGGCCTACAAAGAAAATGAAGGCGGCACTGATTGATGAATGCCGCATACTTCCATGGGTCGCCTGAGAACCTTTCTGGTGGTGCCAGGGGCACTGTTCCAGGTAACGTGATCTGTACCGGAGTGGGTGGCATGGCGGGGTTTTGCGTAGTTGGATTCCTTCCAGGTAGAGGCGTCTGCCCAGCCTGTGATTGCAAGTATTGCCTGCTAATCTCTTCAGTGCGTTCTTCGGTCACTATTAGGTCTCTCCAGAGGGTATTAGTCTCTTGTCGGGCAGAATGAACCTCAGCACGAAGCTCTCCTAGTAATTGGGCCAATTGGTCCATTTCAGATGTCTCCTTGGCACCCAGGTGGATTTGTTATGGTAGGCTTCGCGTTCTGTTACGCTCACCTGGTATCCACAGGGACGCCACCCAGCCGGGTTACTCACTGGTATGCTTCTCAGCTTTACCCTGATGTGGTCTGCGCGGAAGGTACTGCCTGAAAATACAGGAGGACTGTGCTCAAGACTGACCGACTGGGGTAAGTATCCTCCCTCAACCCCCGTATGATTTCAGTCCCTCTGGCGCCCTCTCCTCACCTTGTGGTAGAATTAGGCGTGCTCTCCGTCCTGCCTTCTTTGCAGGGGCGCGTTGTCTTTCATGGGTGAGTGAGTTACTTCACTGACGCCGGCCTGTTTGATATTGTTCAGGTAGGTCTTATTGCTGTTCTTTAGTTTTGTTGCTATCCTGCATGCCTTTCTTTGTTTAAAATGTCTCTTTTTTCTCCCTTAGGTATGCGGAGCTTCAGCGCGGGGAACTGGCTTGGTTGAGCCCTGCTGGTAAATGATGGCACATTAAGAGCGCTATGATGCGGTAAGTAAGCGCTATGCGCAGTACTGCAAAGTCTTGCCTTTGCTGACCTGTGTTTTCCTTCCTTGTAGGTCACGGTGTTCTTCAGCGCGAGTGGAATGTCCGGAGTGGTGCCAGCCAAGAGGCGACCAGCCAGGTAAGCCTTTTGAGCAGTTCGTAATTTGTAAATGTCTCTACTGCTTTCTTTAATGTTGCCTCTATCTTCCTCTTTCCGGTCGTTCTGTCCAGGAGGCGTGCAGATTCGAGGAAGCTGTTCTCAGTAGCTGCGAGTGTTTAAAGATGAAGACTGCAGGTAAGATGCTGCTGCTAATGATGTTCCTTTGGTCTCCTTGCAGGTTCTGCTTCTCCGAGGTTCGAGGGAATAGCTGGACACGGCGAGCGTCACGTTGCAAGCTGCAAAGTAACGCGAAGCGTGTTGTCTTGCTCGGGTGTGGTTTAAATAGCCCCAACAAAATAGTCCTGATAAAGTAGTCGATAGGCTACCACACCCAAAACACTAGACCGCATAGCTTTATTCTTAGGAACCAAGCTATGTGGATGCCTCCATGTTGACTGACAATACAATAAAGTAGTTTCCAAGCACATTGTTTTTCATGGTGTATGAGCCTGGCGCCAAAGGTGCCAGGACTGGCCCCATGGGGGCTTTTGAAGAGGATGCCAGGCTCTAGAGGCCCGAGTCCTGACTCCACCTTGCCAATGGGTTTGCCAGAGGGGGTTTTGGGTGAAGGTCGTGACAGCACTCCCCCCTAAGGACCCCCTCCCATGGTGTTCCTTCTGTCTAGCCCAGGTTTGGTTGGGAAGTTCTGATGGAATTTCCTGATTAGACGTGGTGCGTGGATATTCTCACTGGGCTCCCAGTATTTATCTTGTGGTCCAAATCCTTTCCAATCAACAAGATAATATAGCTTGGTCCTAGAGTATTTAGAGTCCAAGATATCTTTGACTTCGAATTCTGGTTCTCTGTCATCAAGTATGGGCTTAGGTGGTGTCCCAATCCGTGTGCCGGGTTGCATTGGTTTCAGGAGGGACACATGGAATACCGGGTGGATGTTTAGATTAGGTGGTAAATCCAGTTTTACGGCTGCTGGGTTGATAATTACCTTAATGGTATAGGGTCCTAAGAATCTGGGATGAAAGGTCCGGGTTCCCTTGATGGGTACGAATTTAGCGGCTAACCAAACTTTGTCTCCTACTTGATAATCAGGGGCTTTTTTCGGTGTTGGTCGGCGAATCTCTTTTGTTTTTCTTTCACATGAATAAGGTGTTCCTTTGCTCTTTTGAAAGCCTGAGTAATGGTTGTGTGTAGAGTCTTTACTGCTGGCATTTCCAAGCTGGCTGGAAGGTCCAGTTCAGAGGTACGTGGATGTCTGCCATAAAGGGTAAAGAAGGGTGTTTGTCCCTTGCTTAAATGCAAAGAATGTTTATATGCATATTCGGCTATCCATAGTAGGTCTTTCCAATTCCTTTGTTCGTGGTGCAGCATGCACTGTAAATATTGCTCGAGTGTCTGATTGGTTCTCTCGGTTTGGCCGTCCGTTTGGGGATGGTGACTGGTAGATAGCCGAACATCGATCTGCGCCATTGCACAACATTTTTTCCAGAAGTTGGAAACAAACTGGCTGCCTCGATCAGAGACCAGAACTGAAGAGAAGCCATGTAGCTTAACCACGCCCTCCCGGAACACTTTTGCTAAAGTGGCTGCGCCTGGTAGGCCTTTGAGAGGAATAAAATGGGCCATCTTCGAGAATAAGTCCACAACTACAAGGATGGTGTTGAACCCTTGGCTTGGAGGTAGATCAGTGATGAAGTCAAGGGAAAGAGTGTGCCATGGAACTGGAAGAATGTCCAATGGTTGTAGGAGACCAGATGGTTTTTGTTTTTGTGATTTATTTTGTGCGCAGACACAGCAGGACTGAATATACTGAATGATGTCCTTACGCCAGGTAGGCCACCAAAAGTTCTCTTTCACCTTAGCTAGGGTTTTGGCGATCCCAGGATTCCCTTCAATCAGTGAATTAGGCTAGTTTGAAATAATATGCTGTTGTAATTCCTTCTTGGGTACATATAGGCGATCCCTAAAAAAGGGTAAATGGTCCTTGATGGTATATTGTTCTCCTTGAGTTTGCCATGCGAGGTAGGCATCAGGATTCATTGTCCGTTGGATTTCTTTTCGTAGTTCTGCTTGTGTTAAGGCTGTCGTGATACCAAATAGTTTGTCTTCAGGTATAATAGGTACTGGGTCTGGAGTTGTATATACTATTTCATCTATACCCATGCGAGATAAGGCATCCGCCTTTCCGTTTCTGACTCCTGGTCGAAATGTGATTACATATTCATATTCGGCAAAGAAAAGGGCCCACCGTAATTGGCGCAAGGACTGGGCCTTGGCTGTTTTGAGATATTGCACATTTCGGTGGTCTGTGATGACTGTAATGGTGTGTCTGGCCTCCAGAAGGTAGTGCCTCCAGGCTTTAAAGGCGGATTTGATAGCCAGGAGTTCCTTGTCCGTGATGGCATAATTAATCTCTGGAGGTGAGAACATTTTCAACCAGAAGGCCACATGATGTAGCTGCCTGGTTTCCGGGTCTCTCTGTGAAAGGACAGCCCCCATTGTGAGACTGGACGCATCAGTTTCAACGACATAAGGGAGGTCTGGATGTGGATGTCGCAGGATTGGAGCGGAGGTAAACCTTTGTTTAAGTTCCTGAAAGGCTTTTTCTGCTTCTTCGGTCCAAGCAAACTTTTTATTGTTTTTTCTTAATAGTACTGTGATTGGGTGCACAACCTGAGAGAAGTCTGGGATGAACCGGCGGTAGAAGTTCGCAAAGCCCAGCATGCTTTGTACCGCTTTCAGAGACGTCAGTGAAGGCCATTTCAGAATGGCATCTACCTTGTGCACGTCCATTCTGATGCCTCCTGGAGTAAGGATAAAACCAAGAAATTCTACTTCGGTGATGTGAAAAAAGCATTTTTCAAGCTTTGCAAACAAGCGATGTTGACGGAGCTTGGTGAGGACTGAACGAACGTGCCTGACATGATCTTGTTCCGAGGCTGAGTATACTAAGATGTCGTCTATGTACACTAAGGCGCACACATCAACTAACTCCCTTAAGACATCATTCATGAAATACTGGAATGCCGCAGGAGTGTTGCATAACCCGAAGGTCATGACTTGATATTCAAACAAGCCGTATTTAGTACGGAAGGCGTTTTCCATTCATCTCCTTTTCTGACTCAGACCAGGTGGTACGCTCCTCGAAGGTCCAATTTGGTATAAATCTGGGCATCTTTAACTTGGTCTAGCATCTCAGGGATAAGTGGCAAGGGGTAGTGGTTCTTCACAGTGATGTGGTTCAATGCGCGGTAGTCAATACAGGTTCTCAAGTCTCCTTCCTTTTTCAGTACAAAGAACAAAGGACTGGCTGCGGGGGACTTTGAAGGACGGATAAATCCGTTTGCAAGGTACTGGTCTAAATAGGATTTCAAATGAAGGTTTTCTGGTTCTGTGAGAGCGTAGATCCTGCCGCAAGGGATTTGTGCACCAGGAACAAGGTCAATCTGACAGTCATAGGGCCTGTGCGGCGGCAATGTATTGGCTTGGTCCTTTCGGAAAACATCCTGGAAATCATGGTATTCACTTGGTAAGGTATTAGTTGCTCCCAGGGTTGATACTGTCGCTCCGGGAGTCATGGGGATACAGACGTCGGGTTTCTCCTCTTGGTAAGAGCAGGCAGGGGAGCAGTCATCGGGAAAGGTTAATTTTCGTGCCTGCCAGTCTATCAAAGGGTTGTGAGCAACCAACCATGGCATCCCTAGTATTAGCCTGAACTGAGGTGCCTTGATGAGATCAAATGAAATAAACTCCCGATGCCTGTCCTGGCACAGCAAGGTTACCCTTGCTGTGCACTGGGTTACTGGTCCGGAAGCGATTTCTGTCCCATCCACGGTGGTTACCTTGTCCATAGTTGGCTCACAACACAAAGGAAGCCCATCTCTGCTGCCAGTTCTTGATCAATATAATTTCCAACTGCTCGGCTATCGATGTATGCTTCAACGGCATGCATTCTTGATGACTGCTGGTGGTTAATTAAGATCACTGGTATTGCAAAGTGCGAGGTCAGCAACTCTTTCTTCTCACTCGACAAACTGACCTCTACGTTTGTCGAGCTTGGTAGTTTTCCGATTTGTTAGCTTCATCCTTCTCTATGGCCCGACTGTTCTTCGTGAGGGTTTTACTGGACAGTCCTTCAGGAAATGTCCTGGTTTCCCACAATACAAACAAAGCTGTTGTTGTCTTCTTTTTTCCTGCTCCTGTTTTGTTAATGGAGGCCGTATCTCTCCAATCTGCATGGGTTCTACAGCATTTTCAGGTATACGGGGTGTGTTTTCCCTTGGTCGAACATACACGGTCTGAGGGTCCGTCTTAGACCTGTCTGCCTTTCGGTCCTGCAACCGGTGGTCTAGCTGCACAACCAGATTTATGACTTCTGCACAGTCTCTGGGTGGATCAACCACTTGGGCTAAAACGTCCTTTAATTCGCCTCGTAAGCCTCGATGGAATAACGTGGTTCTTTTGTTTTCTGGCCACCTAGCTTCGGCAACCAGTCTGTTGAAGATAGAAATGTACACTAACAAGTCCTGATTCCCCTGTTGGAGGGACAAGAGTTCATTGTCTACTGCTTGTTCCTGGGTATGGCGAGCAAAAAGTGTTTCCATTTCTCTTTGGAACCCCCCCAAGTCATGTAATAGAGGATGGTCATGGGTTACCAACGGCACTGACCAATCTGCTGCACTACCACTCAGGTATGATAAGACAAAAGCTACCCGAGCTTGGTCGTTTTGAAATGCTCCAGGCCTACAAAGAAAATGAAGGCGGCACTGATTGATGAATGCCGCATACTTCCATGGGTCGCCTGAGAACCTTTCTGGTGGTGCCAGGGGCACTGTTCCAGGTAACGTGATCTGTACCGGAGTGGGTGGTATGGCAGGGTTTTGCATAGTTGGATTCCTTCCAGGTAGAGGCGCCTGCCCTGCCTGTGATTGCAAGTATTGCCTGCTAATCTCTTCAGTGCGTTCTTTTGTCACTATTAGGTCTCTCCAGAGGTATTAATCTCTTGACCGGCAGAATGAATCTCAGCACGAAGCTCTCCTAGTAATTGGGCCAATTGGTCCATTTCAGATGTCTCCTTGGCGCCCTGGTGGATTTGTTATGGTAGGCTTTGCGTTCTGTAACGCTCACCTGGTATCCACAGGGACGCCACCCAGCCGGGTTACTCGCTGGTATGCTTCTCAGCTTTACCCTGATGTGGTCTGCAGGGAAAGTACTGCCTGAAAATACAGGAGGACTGTGTTCAAGACTGACCGACTGGGGTAAGTATCCTCCCTCAACCCCTGTATGTTTTCAGTCCCTCTGGCGCCCTCTCCTCACCTAGTGGTAGAATTAGGCGTGCTCTCCGTCCTGCCTTCTTTGCAGGGGCGCGTTGTCTTTCATGGGTGAGTGCGGTCCAGTTACTTCACTGACGCCGGCCTGTTTGATATTGTTCAGGTAGGTTTTATTGCTGTTCTTTAGTTTTGTTGCTATCCTGCATGCCTTTCTTTGTTTAAAATGTCTCTTTTTTCTCCCTTAGGTATGCGGAGCTTCAGCTCGGCGAACTGGCTTGGTTGAGCCCTGCTGGTAAATGATGGCACATTAAGAGCGCTATGATGCGGTAAGTAAGCGCTATGCGCAGCACTGCAATGTCTTGCCTTTGCTGACCTGTGTTTTCCTTCCTTGTAGGTCGCGGTGTTCTTCAGCGCGAGTGGAATGTCCGGAGTGGTGCCAGCCGAGACGTGACCAGCCAGCTAAGCCTTTAGAGCTGTTCGTAATTTGTAAATGTCTCTACTGCTTTCTTTAATGTTGCCTCTATCTTCCTCTTTCCGGTCGTTCTGTCCGGGAGGCGTGCAGATTCGAGGAAGCTGTTCTCAGTAGCTGCAAGTGTTTGAAGATTAAGACTGCAGGTAAAATGCTGCTGCCAATGATGTTCCTTTTGTCTCCTTGCAGGTTCTGCTTCTCCGAGGTTCGAGGGAATAGCTGGACACGGTGAGCGTCACGTTGCAAGCTGCAAAGTAACGTAAAGCGTGTTGTCTTGCTCGGGTGTGGTTTAAATAGCCCCAACAAAATAGTCCTGGTAAAGTAGTCCCTAGGGTACCACACCCAAAACACTAGACCACATAGCTTGGTTCTTAGAAAGCAAGCTATGTGGATCCCTCCATGTTGGCTGACAATACAATAAAGTAGTTCCCAAGCACATTGTTTTTCATGGTCTATGAGCCTGGCGCCAGGACTGGCCCCATGAGGGCTTTTGAAGAGGATGCCAGGCTCTAGAGGCCCGAGTCCTGGCTCCACCTTGCTAATGGGTTTGGCAGAGGGGGTTTTGGGCGAGGGTCATGACAGCGCTGTGATGTTCCAGCAATGATACTGACCAGGAGATGACTACCCAGGTAAGAATTGTGTGGCTTTCTTCGTTCGGGAGGAAACGTGAGTAAACGCTTATTAATGCTGTCTTTCTTCCGCCTCTTTCCAGGTTATGGTATTCCAGGATGCATGCGGTGCCGGATGATGGAATTCGTACCTTCATGTGAGTGGAACTGAAGTCGGCGATGGATTGAAGACAGGATACTATTCCAGGTAAGTTTCGTAGTGTTCTTTCTCTCTCTGCAGGTCCTTGGTTTCAGGTGAGCTGGCATCAAAGAACTGGACAAGGTGAGCATTGCGCTGCCCACAGCAGAATAACACGAAGCGTGTTCTGCTGTTTGGGTGTGGTTTAAATAGTCCCAGGTAAAGTAGTCCAGGTAAAATAGTCCCAGGCCTGCCACACCCAAAGTAGTCCAGGTAAAGTAGTCCCAGGCCTGCCACACCCAAAAGACTAGACCGCATAGCTCAGTTCCTTGTAACTGAGCTTTGTGTGTGCCTCCATGTTGGCTGAACCCCCCAAGTTAAATAGTCCCAACTAAATAGTCCCATTCTAATGTTGGTCTTCATGATGGTTATGAGCCTGGTGCCAAAGGCGCCAGGACTGACTCCAAGAGAGTGTTGGATAAGGTTTTAAGGCCTTTGACCTGGCCCTAACTGGATGGCTGACTTGCCAGTGAGGGCCAGGGTTAAGTGTCATGACACATGGATGCCCTCATCTCCTTCTTTGGTTAGGGGATACTGCTTTACTCTTGGCAAAATTGCTCCTGGTTTCAGTTTAATCTTCACCCCCCCTATGCTCTTTATGCAGCCCACATCATGAGGACTTGTGGTCCATAAACTTTCCGGTACCTTGGCCATGTCCTCTTCCCAAAATGAGTGTGGCGTCTCCAGCGCCATTGCCATTCTCTGTGGCACCTCTGTGTAATGGATCTGTAACCAAAATGTTATTCTCATTTCATGGGTGAGGAGCCGTAACAACACTTCCTGGATATGCGAAAAGGCAGCCAGGAGTACACTGAGTGTGGTGGCCTGGAAGCAGTAGGAGAAGAGAAGATACAAGGGGGGGTGTGTACAGAATATCGCGAGAAAACCGATACGGGGTAAACTAACGTTAAAAAAGCATGCAGGGAGAGCTGCCAGACAGTAAGGAGAATTTGAAAAACCTTGAGAAAGACCGAACAGAAGAGTTTGGAAAAAGATGGGTGACAGAGGACAAAATTGAGTAATAAAACGTGGCAGATTACCGACAGGGAGGTGAACAATGGGGCTTTTGAGGCTCTACACAGAAGCCCAGCACCCCACTCGTACTTAGAGATCCTCAATAATTGGGATTCATTGGTTGGACAGGCACAGTCAAGAGTGGAACACAAGGACAGAAGATCAATAGAACATTTGCAGAAAAGGTTTTTATATTTCTTAGAACAAAGTTTTTTTTTTAAAACAAGTGATGTTGAGAGGTTAAGATACAGAGACACAGAATTTGTGAGCCTGTTTGGATGAGAACAAAATTGGTGGAAACTGCATCAATATCCCTCTGAAGAATTTCCTGAAACCCTTTTTAGTTTGAGTGAGGAATGAAACATGTTGGGAAAAGAATGAAGAATGAATGTTGAATGGGTATAAAATGGTATTAGAGTAGAAAGTATTACAGACACGGAATAGTACTCCGGTTCTTAGTAACAAATTGAGTGGTATATCTGGTGTAGGGATTCTGACCAAAAGATTGGGGCTGACTTGAAATAGTTCCAAGCCTCCCTTTGTCGTCTTTTTTGTCTCCTTTTTTTTGTATTTTGTTGCTTTTGCTCATGTAGCATTAAGACACATTTATTAAAATAAAAAGTTTTATTTTTCTAAGAAAACATTGAATTGAAGTCAGTCCTTCTAATGTTTCCCCACTTGTAAGTGAGAGCTGCCATTTTTTGTCCCTTCATCTAAAAGAACTTAAGACCACCAGATCGCAATTTAGTCTATCGCCACTCATTTCGAACACCATCTCCAGTTCCTGTCTCTCTTCTCCAAACAGTTCCTCATCTGTCACCATTGTCAGCCTGCACCCTTCTGCAACTGCAGTTATTTCTCTCTAGGCCCTCCCTGTGTCATCCGTTGCTTGTACGGCAATCCAGTCCTCTCTTGCCAACACCACCTCTATCTCTATGCATACTATCGTTCCCTCTGGCTCGTCCAATGGTGTCCATGGCCTGAACAGATATTCATTCCCTGCAATGCCTGGAATCCATGCAATGGCAATGTCAGTCCCATATTGAAACATCTCTTGGTCCACTGGTACCCCCTCTGTACAGTGCATCCACAATATGATTGGACAATCTGTTTTACATTTAGCATGTATATGCCTGGTGTTCAGCACACTACGCCCTTGCCTGTGAATGAGATGGTCATGTTTAGTCTGCTCATGATGTCACTTCCCAGTATGTTTACAGGTGTCTGTCGAGAGTAAAGTAAAGGTAGTGATAAATTGTGATCTCCTATAGATAGTGAGATGTTATCAGTAAAAGAACCCCAGAGAATCCTTGAGTGTTCATGGCGTCGCCTGACAATATAAATGTTCCTTCCCTAATACATGACCTAGTCACCCCACTGTCAACAAGAAAGGAACATTTTTTGTCACCTATCACCACCCCTATGCGAGGTACCTCTGCAGGGTTGGGTGTGATCGACACAATAGGACACATCAAGTTCGTCTTTGGGCTGTCCTATTGAAGGTAACCCATTTCCTATAAAGAGGTTGTGCCCCACCATAGTAACTCCTCCCAGTCGTCAAACTGGTACTGTTGCCACTGTGTCCATGTGTGCTGGCGTCTCATCGTCCTGTATTTGTGCTAGTTGTTGTGTGCTCCCCCTGAGCTGTGGTGCTTGTAAATTCTCTGGTAGTGGTGCTGCCATCTGTGGTATCTGTGTCTGTACCTGTGGCTTTGCTAGTGCGTGTGGTTGTGTTTGTGGAATCTGCTCTACTGATATGTGCCTTGTATCTTCCCTTGTGGCTGTTTATCCTGTACATAATAATCTTCTTGTCCCCCATGATAATGCTGCTGGCCCTGCTCTCCCCAATTCTGTTGTGTCCCTCTAAATCAACATGCCCGTGAAATATATCCTAGATGGCCGCAATTCCAGCAACTGTGGCAGCTCCCTCCCTTGTCCTGTAAACCCCCATAAAAAGTCCCCTGGGTTCTCCTGCATCTGCAATCCGTATCCCTGAAATCCTCCTGGATGCATTTGTGGCCCAAAGCCACACCCATTTGCAAACCTCCTCTTCCTCGGAATCCATGTGGTGGGCTGCCCCACAACATGTACCCTCCTCCCATGGGCAGTGCAAACTGTTGTGGCTTCTGGTACTGCTGCAGTGTCTGTGGGGTGGGGCTGGTTATAACCGCTCCTTCCATTGCATACTTTGATAGCTTTCGCTGCACTAGTTTCGCCTCATCTTCCTTCCTATCTTCCGCTTTTTGCTTAACCTTCTCCTGCCACAATCTATAATGGGGTACTATTGTGAGCTGCTTTTCTGGCCATCCCTTCGCTTAGATCCCCACCAATTTCTGCAAACTCTTCTATACTGGCTCTGGTAGTCCCTGCACTAAAATATGATAAAATATTGCTATGGTTTTGTGCCAAGGCTCTCGCCTTTTGAGGCACCAAAGCTCTTGAATATCCTGAATGTACTCCACAGGTTCTTCGTCATCCTTCATTTCGCGTGACGTAATCACCCCAATGTCTGACGTGTCTGGGTATTGTATTCGTAATGCTTGCCAGAGTGCTGCCCTGTAGTTTGCAAATGGCGCCCCATCGTGCTCTGTGTTCTGCATCGTCACCTCTGGGAACCCTGCCCTTTTCGATACGTCTTCATCTGCATCTCCTAATATTGATACTAATAGTCCCTTTACATCACCCATTGCTAGTCTGTGACCAGCCATCATCTCACCATCTCATAAATCCATTTCTCCACTCCTGCATTCAATGATGGTAATCTACACTTCACATTCTCCTTGTCTGTGTGCTTCCATGGCATGTACTGAGGTCTCACCCATCCTATCTCTAATAGAGGCATCTGTGAATATGCCACCCCTCCTCCGGTGTCCTTCGGTACAGTCTAATTTGTCGAGGCACTCTCTCGTCCTCAATGTGCATATATCTACTAGTTCTAAGGTGGGCACTCTCCTGTTATCATCATAAACTCTACACAATCGTCCCCTTGAGCAAGCTGTGGCTGTCTCCCCCCTCCTTTGTCCTGGGAGATCCCTTAGTCTATTATCATATGTGTTGTGTGTGGTGTACAGGTCGTTCGCCTTTTGTGGCTGCTCTTCAGAATCAACCCCCCCTTCTCCTTGTCTGTGGGTCGTAAATTTCCATGATGCCCACTTGTCTGCCCCCGTGGACTGTGACTGTCTTTGGTCCCCCCTCACCTCCCTGCTGTGTTTCTCGTCATTGTCGGATCCTGTGTCCATGTTGCTACAAAAATCATTAGCAAAACTTAGTCTCCTAGATGTCAAGTCTGTGTTGGGTTTCATGCTAAGGTACATGTCTACTAAATCATACTTGCTGGCTCCTACCCAGGTCCCTAAGCCTGCTGTTGCTCTCCTACCTCGTGAGTATGTGCTATCAGGCTCAGCCCGTCTGTCCTCCTCGCATCTATTCTGTTTTCTCACTGCCCTTATTGCTCATTCGTCTTCCTCCCTGTGCGATCGTTCTCTTGTCAGTCTTGTCAACTGCGACTTCCTCTGTTACCCTCTGCGTCTTTCTTGCTCTGCTATCTCTTGCCGTCCCTCCGCCCTCTCCAGTTCTCTCTCCCTTTTCGCCCTCATCTCCCTCTCTGCTCTCTTCCTCTCCTTTAGATCCCTCTCTATCCTTTCTTCCTGTTCCATTTCCAAATGCTCCTTCTCTTCTTCCCTTCTTTGTTCCCTGTCTACCCTCTCCAGTTTCTCCTCTCTCCTTCTTTCTCTATCCTTGCGCGCTAACCTCACTTCCCTGTCCTTCGCCCTCCTATCCTCCTCTTCCATTAGTTCTGCACAGTCTGTTGTGTCGCTGTCCCTCCTCAGGCCTTCTATCGCCTCAGTCATCCCTTCTGCCTCCCCATTAGTCTTTCCTTGGAGCTTTAAGAGTACCTGCACTGATATCCATTCATTCATGCTTATGCCCTCGAACTCCTCCTTTGTGCGCTGCTGCACCTCATCACTCACCCCTACATCAGTAGGTGGCTGTCCTGCACTCTTCTGCTTATCTTCTTTAGTGTATGGTGGTGGCTTATATGTCAGATTTAAATATCCCTCTGCTGCCCTTAGTTCCCTCATTGGATACATTCCCTGTTCATCATCTGTATCATCAGATACTACACTCGTTGGGGAAGGGGGAGGTGCAGAGGGATGGGTCCAGTGGTCCTTCACCTCCTGCTGGCTTAGCATCCACTGACTCCTCGCGGCATCCCCCTCTCCCTCCTGAAACATGCACCACAACTCGAATAGTGCCATGTGTTTTGTCAGTTTCTTCCCCTTGTAGGTACTGTTACGCTCACCTGGCTCCCACAGGGGCGTCGATCGGACCCGGACAGCTGCGGTCTCCTCCAACGTGACACGTAGTGCAGAGATGACAGACTGGACTGGCCCGCCTAATCTCGTCTGCTTGACCCGTAGAAGTATTCACCTTATGTTTTTTAATGATGAGCTCTCCATCCTGCGTGGAATGCAGGGGCGCGTAGATACCAGTTACTTCACTGGTTCGAAGGCGTTGGAAGAGTTCCGAATGAATATTGACTCTGAGGTTCCTGGCGAGGACCAGTAAGTATAAAGTTCAAAGAGTTCAATGGAGGTCATTACGACCCAGGCGGTAAGTACACCAACTTTATCACCATGGTGTAAACTACGTTTACACCATGGTGGATGGCGGATTTACCGCCCCATTCCAAGGTGAGTGGGGCGGTAAATCCCCATTTCCCATTTACCCTTCCCCATTCCCATTTTTGCCCCATAGGGCATAATGGGAGTGGGGAAGGCGCTAATTACGGCACAGTAAATTACGGTGCCGTAATTAGCACCAAGGCGGTTTAGCGCCATGGATTTTAACGCCTGCTAAAAGCAGCCGTTAAAATTGGAATCAGGCGTTAAGGGTTAACCACTGGTTCACCTCACCTGCCAATCCCAAGGCCTCAATACTAGCTTGTCACTGTCTCAAGCTCACTGTGTCCTCTATGCAAACCGAAGGGTGATGTTACCAAGCTACCAAACAATATAGGTAAATCAAATACCGCACGCACACTGTAATAGTCTGTAACTCCCAAACCCACACAAAACCCCCACAGCTGTCTTCCTGCTCTCCAGGCAGATTATACCAATATTCTCTTGTGATCAAAAGTGCACCCGTTGCATTGCCTAACGTGTAAAACACCTTTCTGCAGTAGACTTAACCAGTTGACTCAACTTCCGCAATCTAGGCCATCTCCCGTGCTAACCCTCACGGGGATACCATCATCTATGACCTGAGCTAATATGCACAACCCATAGGAATACCTTATTTGCATAACTCTTGTCCCTGAAGTCAATAGTCTAGGTTATTCACCAGAACCTTTTACCTCTAAGGCTGAATGTGCCCCAAACTTAGAAAAGGGATGTCTACCTCTGCTCCTCTCCCTTCTCACTGCAACAATACTAATCAACACTTCACCACTACTAGACAATACTTCACCAATTCTAGTGGGAAGTTCATTTCAGGATACGAACACTTTTACCTGCTGCTGCTGCTGTGTGTTAAATCAGCGCTGGGAGTTTCTCTGAACTCGCGCCTACTGAACGCTCGCTTCCAGGAGGGGGCGGAGCATTGCGGCGGTCAGGTGACTGCTCACGTGACGCTCTCTGCCCATAAGAACAGGGCCAGTCCACCCTTGCGGCGTTAAGCCCGTCAGGAGAAAGCCCAGTGACTGTTGAGCGACTGTTAGGCGCTGGTGGCTCGAAATAGTTTGGGAGACTGCAGAGTTTATCTCTTTGATCCCAATCGATCTCATTAGGCCCTGAGTGTCCAGGATGGAGCCGGGACCCTCAGGGCTTTTATTGACTGAAGTCGCTACTCAGTGTCAATCTAGTAGTGAAGATGGGGGAGTACATCCGCTCACCAGACGGCAGTGTCGTTTTCTGGCCGCTGGAGGAATCGAGCCTGTCGAACTACTCACAACATCCCTGGTAAGTGATTACAGATCTCGTAAAAGAACATGTACCTCAATCTCATCATCTAGTTCTGAAAATTTCTTTGATTGCCAAGTAAACAACTCGCCCCCGCATGATATCACTAGAACACAGAAGACAGTCCATACCCCCTGTTTTCTCTATGGCACAATCCTAGCAGAAGATACTGTAAGGACTATAAATCAAACTGTGTCCGAGATGCATCCGGAGGTTCATCCGGTAGCATTCTCAGAATTTGATTCCGCTGTCACGGAGTGTGACATAGACCCAAATATCCATCAAATGGTTGCCACAATAGAAGTTCACCCATATGAAGATGTAGAGCAGACGGTGACGAGATCTTTATCAGTCACAGGGAGCTGCACGCGGGATCAGGACAAAGATCATACGAAAGCGAAGGAGTGCAATCAAGCTGAAAATGTTGGCACTGTAGGACAGTTACTTAGTAGCCATGAGCTACACTTGCATAATCCTAGCCCTCCAACTCGAGCCGAGAAAAGCGATCTGGCAGAAGATAATAGTAATATGGCAGCTGATCTTGAAACCGACATTGGTAATTGGGTAGTTGAAACACAAACACAGGAATTATCAGGTACTACTGACAATACTAACAAGGAAGCAAGGAGCCCAAACCGGCGAAGCTCGATAGCCACAGCTGATAAAATACTCAAAGACTTAATCGAAATAAACACGAGATTGACAAGCCAGCAAACCTCTCATAATGAGGTAAAAACATCATCAACGGGATTTCCAACAGCGCCCGAGAGAGTTGTAGAGGCAAATATGTCTTTACCGAGGAATTTGCCAAAGCAGTTACCGAGTACATGGGAAGATGTTGAAAAACGGCACCCGTGGCTAAAACCCATGACGAAAAGAAAAAGATCCAACTCTTCAAATGATGATCTAACTGATCTACTGTTTGTATCCTAGAAGAGACATACTGAAGAAAGACATCTAACTGGTCGAGACGAACTTGGGGACGAGCCATATTTAACATCAGTCCTGACAGCTGGTCCTAATATAGATAAAATCTCTACCAAAGGAAGCGATCTCTGGAAGCCAAAGTCAAAAACACTCAGTAAGAAACCAAAGACTGCAAGGAAAAAAAAGAAACCTCAGATTCAAAACATGGCAGAATGCCTAACTAGAGAAATTACCAAAGAATTAAACACATTAATAATGGCTGTGCATACGATATCGATGTCACCATACATGAAGCTATACGAACAATTGAATGACAATATGAAGGACCAAACAACACTCCTGGCCATGATGAACACCAAAATGCGAACCGTAGAGCAAGACCTGACGAGAACCCAACAAATGCTATCAAATGAAAATATAAAATCTGAGGCAAATGTGAAGATTGTACTGGAACATACAAAGAACAGCGCAACTGATAAAAAACTGCTTGCAGAAGTATCGCGAGAAGCGATTGCCTTGCTCAAACAGCAAAAAACGAATCCCATTTTTATGGAGCAGACAGTGAAACAGAACGGCGAATGTACTGACGTGCGCGAGGAGATAATATCTGTACTTAATATACTAGAAGAGGTCAAACAAACTGTGGAAATTGAGACTGATAAAGACTCAAACTTAAATACACAAAAGACACGTCAGGCCAATGGGTGCATGAATGAGCCTCCGTCCAAATGTAAACAAAAATTAAAAAGAACCAAAGAAATTGAGAAAGGATTTATCACTACTGATAATACAGATCTAGTCCATTCTCCGGCAGCCTCTTTGAAAAAAGTCCAGGAAGCTTCACTGGAGCAATATGTCAGGGATTGCCCCATTGAGGAAATAGATCTGACCCAGTCCAATAAAGACCTGCCATCAATAAAACTGCCAGACTTTAAAGCTATCTCGCCGGATCAGGTACATCCCAATCGACCTGAAAGATACTGAAGCAGCCTTACAAAAGCAGCCCATATTGACGGAACAAGACCTCTTAAATCCAGCCCCAGGCAGCGACTTGAAAGATACTGAAGCAGCCCCACAAAAACAGTCCTTAACTAGTGCTAAAGCTGCATTTCCAATCTTCGAGCTGAAAAAATCAGAGATCCAAAAAAAAAAAACACAGAGGCGATGATAGCCGCGAAAAAAACAAAGAACATGAGAAATCGTAAAAACCAACAACGATCCAGCGTGCGTTCTTTTCTAAGAAATATAAAAGGCTTCATTATTACAACAACTACTAAACAACTCTCTGGAGCCGTCACTAATGATCACCCTAGCACACAAAAGCCAAATCCACCTGCTGAGCAACAGGTGAGCCATGAAGGTGAAAAAAGCACAATGACGGAGAAGGAAAAATTCTCTAGAAAATCTACTAGATCTCTTGACATACGAGCAGGGCGAAAATGAGAGCTGGTTTGAGACTCCTAATTCAATCCCATATGAAGAGTCGATAACAGTAGAAGCTGTAACTAGCATTGACCTCAGATCAACATCGCATGAAGAGAAATTATCAGAGGGCAAGAAAAATTGCAAGAAGCCCCATATCCCCCAAGATATTCCAACTGGTATAATCGGTGGGGCGATAATGAATGAATCTGAGCATTGGCAAAAATGTGTCATCAGGCAACTAGTAAAGCAAGATAGTTCCCTTCGAAAATTTACAGCGAAAGCTCCAGCAGCATGCATAACGCTAGAGGAGAAAAGAGGGATAACCATAGCCAGCAACAACCGAGAACACTCCACCTCAAAACGTCCATCCCGAAATCAGGATCTGTGGAAGTATGAACAAGAATTTGAGGCTCTGGAAGCCAAGATGGCCTTAATGAATGCCAGACTTATCGCCCCTAAGATTATTACGGAAATACACTCCAGAGATAAAGATGCTAACTTAACTGAGTCAATTCCGCCACCACAGTCGCAGAGACTGATGATGGAATTACAGATACCTTTTGACTTACGCCAAGCAATGTCTGAGAAAACCCAGACCAACGCAAAAATAAATAAAATCCCCAAGAAGGAGCCCCGTCCTCAAAATCAGCACCCCACGAAACCAGGGAAATATCTTCTACGAGTGGAGCGAATAGTGAGAGAAAAAGATGGTCTCTTACTAAATAGGAAAAATGTGATGAGACTAATACATCACATCCCGCAATTTAGAACAGTGACCTCTGAAGATATCCAAGTGCTCGAATTTGAGGATGAAAAATATAATGACCGTGTGATACTCCACATAGCCTCCAAACTCATTCGAGATTCCCTCTTACAGACTAGTGATATCTTCAACTCCCTAGGGTTTGACATAAATGAGATTGGTGACCTAAAGGAGAGACAATTATCAAGGAGAAAAATATCCTTCTCTGACAACAAACAAGCGGAACATAAAAGATCCGCAACCGAGGTAGAAGAAAATGTCCCAAAAAACAAACATGTCTCCCCTGAGAGGGAAATTGATGAGAACGAAGAATAGAAGATTGTGCCAACTAGAACAAGAGGTAGATACTCGGATGTCCAAAGTCCGAGGAAATTCGATTTGAGAACTGAGGACCTCGACTGGACATGGGTTGCGAAAACCATCAATAACCACGATATCAGTTAATGCCAAAAATACGAGTCAGGAAAGATATGCATAGCATCAAGGAATACAAGAGGCTATATGCATTTGCTGAGTGAAATCCCAAGTGAACTAAAAGATATTGATTTATTATGCCTACAAGAGACATGGCTAACTGATATTCCTATTGCAGATGGTTTTGAGATTGCTTTCAATCAGGCAATAAAAAAGAACAAGGGACGTCCCATGTCAGGAATGTTGACATTAGCAAAAATTAAAAGTGGCATACGTATCTTATCCACAACTAATGTTTCATCGTACATACAAATATCCAGGATCAAAATACCGACGAGTGCAACGAAAAACGAGAATTTACTTATGCTGATAAATATTTATTGGCAACATGCCGCAAAACAAAGCTGAGGCATTCATCGAATCTGTTTCGGAAATTATCAGCAACATTAAGAGGACATAAATATCTTAATATGAGGAGACCTCAACATAAATTGCCTGCCAAGTGGACGAGACGGGAAGGAAACAGACAGAGATTATGCGACCGATCTGTGGGTAAACGAAATGAAATCATGGAACCTACAGATGTTGAATGGAGAAGTGGTGGGAGATATTCCGCCTCGTGCAACTTGGCGAAGAAATGAGCAAAGCTCCACAATAGATTACATATTTGTAAACGAAAGATTGAAAAGTGAAGTCGCACAGTTAAAAATCATTGAAATGAAACATAGTGACCATAGCCTAGTAAAAATATACTGGGAGACTCACCATCTAAGAAATCTCCCTGATACTGCCAAAAATGATCTAGCGGATGAACCGGGCCGTAATCGTTTACGACTAAACGCGACCAAAGTGAACTCACTGCTAAAATCATTAGAAGAAACCACAGTGGTAGAGAAAATTGAATATACAAACTTTCTAGAGAAATATCGAGAGAAGAAGTTCTCCAAAACCAGATCAAACTTCAGGAACCAACATGTATGGGATGAAGAACTCAATGACAAGAAAAAAAAACTGAATAAAGAACTAAGACGGCTCAAAAAGAAACCGGATCTGAGCAATGGAAGCACAGCAAAAACTCTGAAACAAACCTACAAGAACTGGCTTCTCAGTCATAAACACATCATGCTGCAACGCGATGCGGAAAGCATGATGAAAACGTTAACTAATAGAAATACAAGTGAATTTTGGTCCTACCTGAACAACATCTCGACTCCACAAGGTGCCATTATAAAAAAACACAATACCAGAAGAACTATGGGTGAAGCATTATGCGAGAATATTTTTTAATAATGAAATTAAGATAAAAGAAACCACCACATCAGAGAACGAGTGGTCAATTACAATAACCAAAGAAGATATCTCTAGAAACATCAAGAGATTAAGTACATCAAGAGCCCCAGGACCTGATGGGTTAACGAATCAGATGCTAAAACAACAGCCCGAGTTATGGACGGAGGTTTGTTTTACGTTGTTTGCAGCCATTCTAAAGAATCGAAAGATTCCTATATCTTGGAAAAGCGCTACAGTCATACTGATTTTTAAAAAGGGGAAGCGCACTAACACAATCAATTACCGTCCCATAGCGCTCCTTGATGTGGTGGGGAAAATCTTTACCTCGCACCTTCAAATCCAACTAACAAACTGGATATACGATTCCAAACAATATGATCCACATCAATCAGAATTTGTTAAAGGGGTTGGATGCGGTCTGAACTTGACGATTCTGAATTTCTTAAAAATTGAAGCGATCCGCCAAAATAAAAAAATCTATGTAGCGTTTGTGGATCTATCAAGTGCCTTCGATACAATTGATCGAGAGTTACTATGGAGTAAGATGAAGAAATGGAAATGTCCCGAAAATCTTCTCGAACCCATAAAAGCACTCCACACAGACACACAAATTAAGGTCAGACTAGACTCCAATGGAACATTGAGTAAGGCTATACAAACTAATCAGGGCGTGAAACAAGGCTGCCCTTTAGCAGCCACGTTGTTCGCCCTATTCTTATCCGATATTGGAGAAAGCTTAGAGTCTACAATCTCCGATCCACCAAAAATCAATGGATCACAGATAAAATGGATGCTCTACGCTGATGACATCGTTATATTAGATCTAGCACCAATTGGTCTGACAAGAAAATTGAGATCTCTAGAAAGCTATGTGGAGAAAAACAAACTAAAGATTAATTCTGCGAAGTCAGAAATAATAATCCTGCAAGACTTAACAAGAAACAACAAACAAAACAAAAATCGAATACCTAAATGGAGTTTACATAATGACAGCTTGAGATGTGTGAAAAAAGCAAAATATTTAGGAATGTGGATCAACAGCAACATAAACGATGCCCCTTGGGTAGAGAATGTAAAACAGAAATGCAAACAACTATCAAGTCAAGGAGTGATTATAAATAAAAGATTTGGGAAATTCTCACTTCTACCTGTTGTGGCCTACTACAACCAGAAAGCGCTACCAACATTGATATATAGCGCAGAAAGCGCACTGGGAGTACCTGCAACCCAATGGCCAGAACTGGAAAATCAATATTGGAGGCGAGTATTACATCTACAAAAGGGAATCTCGAGTGCCTGCATTAGATATGGACTCAATCTAATATCTATGCAAGCCCGAATACTATGGAACATGCTATCTGTATACAGGAAGATAACCATACCTGATTGCTCCCCCCAGTTTAAAATACTACAGGATGCCCTTATGGGAAACTCGGAATCAGTTCTGTGCAAATGGGTAATTGGATGTAGAAATAAGCTAGCGGAGTTGGGCATTGATCAAAGAACCTTGGAAACCAATCCAGACTTCGTTAAGAAAAAGTTATGGGAATTGGATTGGTGTAAAACAGTGGATGATCGAAATCGACATAATCTGATGAAAGATGCCGCAACTGAAGCCAAGGATCGGAACATAATGTTGCAATATCTGATGAAATCACCAAGTGCTAGACATCGTTTTCTGTACATGAAATTTCTAATGAATCTATTCAATACAAGGGTAAGCTATGCAATAAGAACTCGGAACGTGGTAGCAGTATTAAGCTGCCGCTTCTGCAATAAAGAGCAGGAGACGCTTAAACATCTTACATTGTATTGCGAAAGTTTGAAAGATATGAGATCTGTGCATTTAGGATATTTAGTAAAACAATATCCTATCCTGTGTGGAGAAGAATTGTGGCGAAAGTTGTTCAACCTGCGAGAAAAAGACATCTTTGGGTTGACTAATTTTCTACAAAACTTGGAGTCAGTGTTATAAACTTATATTAACGTGAGTAGCACTGCAGAGAAACACGCCATAGATGTGTCATGGAAGCAGAGACTGAATAAGGGAGAATAATAAAACCTGGAGGATTATAACATCTGAAGAAACATAAACTGATAAACCAAACAAGGACTGGAAAATTGAACCGGGAAGGCTAACAACAAAGGACATTAAAATTGTTGCATAAGCCATTGATATTAAGATGTACCATAATTTATCTCTGCTTTTCTGACACCAAGTAACTGTAAGCTGGAAACTCTTTTTCAAAAGTTTATATAAACTAAATGAAAAAAAAAAATTGAAAAAAAAAACCCACCAATTCTCGACAATACTCCACTATACTATGCTGTTGGTCTGGATCAATACTTACGTTCTGTGCTGTGCCTGTGCTGCTCGGCTTCTGGCTCCCCGTGAAGGCGCCATACTCCCAATTCTGGTCTGCATGGACAACCCGCGGATCCCGGGCAGGATCATTTCCAAGGGGCTCCTGACGACCTGTAAATGAGCGTACTTTTTTCCGTCTTTCTCGAAATATGCGAGGGTCCCGCAGACTGTCAGGTTCGGCGGCGACTGAGTCGACTTCGCGCCAGGCTGGCGCAGCCAACCATCCTCTGCTACCATCTTGTTGGGGACAAACTCCCAGGTAGGTTCGAGGGCTACTAGGAGTTTGCTGATTCTTGGAAGGCCCAACACCTTCCCCGAAAAGGAACATAGACCAAGCCAGACTGCAAGTTCAAACTGCGGTTTATTACAGCAAAAAACAACAGGGATCAGTACAAGGATAGAAGAAATCCACAGACATCTCAATGTCTCCTGGCTCGCAGGCCAGTGTTGTCCTTAGATTATGTCCGAATGACGTCACAACCTGGGCCCCTCTCCAGAAAACCTATTGACCTACTGAATTGGTCATCAGGAACCTAATAACCTATATAATCCCCTATATGAGTTATTCTACTGGCTCTCGCATGTCAGTAGGCTGAGCCTGGTCCACCCCAAATTACTATATCTATACAATGTTGCAGTGTGAGGGTCTTACCATTGGTTCGTGCGAGGAGTCTGAACTGTGATTGGCTAGAGCTGACCTTCCCAGACCTGGGATCCGCAATGGTTCTCAGCCCTCAGTGTACCTTCTCACAGTAATACGAATGACTGTGTGTCGGCATTGTAACTTGTGTGTACCACCATAGACTATGAGAGTGCTTGTTCATCTCGTGCAGCACTTGTCTCACATTGTAACATCTTTGTTGCAAGCTTCTGTCTGGTGGCATGAGATTGACTTAATTTCCCAGCTCTGGTTTCTATTCATCATCTGAGTCAGCCGGTGGCACGTGTTCGGAGATCATGATTTGGAGCTCCTGCAGCTCTGAATTATGAGGAATTATTTTTATTTATTGCTGCTGGTGTACTGTTGTTCATGGACTGGAATGTCGTTCGTATCTGGTGGCCTTGGCAGCGGGCCCTGTCTCACATGTTTGCTCTTGTGCAGGCTGACTTCAGCTCAGCTCAGCTCTTGCTGAGCGGCTTGTGGCCTGCTGTAATTTTCCTAAACCATTTTGCAGTTCCTAGAGTGTCCATGCTATTCTATATTCTCCATATGTTAGTCACACTTGGCTCCATCAGGCCCCATGGGTGCTCCTTCAGATCCATAAGGTTATTTTCATATAAGCATCTGCAAGCTTTACTCAGGATATCTTGCTGCTTGTGGTTGCTGCGTTGCTGCATCAAGCTAATGACAAAATAATAAAAGCAATGGCAATATGTATATGTATCTGTCCTCTAACTATAGAACTGTATGCTCGTGTTCTTCATGTATTCGAGTTAGTGTTTGTGTCCCGATGTTTGGATGGCACGTGTGCTTTCTGTCTAACGTTGCTATGTCATGGTGTCTCTAATGACATCAGTAACATGGCTTCTCTGCGCTTGAGTCAATACTGTTAGTGAGGTCTCTTTAGTTGCAGCCTGGGGTTCCTCCTCCACTGTGGGGTAGACTTGTACCACACCTGGCCTGTATGGCTGGCTGAGGGGGTACCCTTTCGACATACTTATCGATCATTAGAGCACTAGAAATTGGCCCAAAATAGTATGGGCGTTCACAATATCTCCTGGCCTTCTTCCATATCATGTACCTTATAGGAGGGGCAGGAGGGGGTGAATTTGCCCATCCCTCTTCGCATGTCATTACATAACCTCAAAAAGGATTCATTTAGAATGGGAGCCTATCCCTACTATCAGGTTGAGCAAGGTCAAAGGGCACAGCTGGCACCTGTTCGGAAGTCTAGTTTTCCATATTTGGGGGGAGTAGAGACGTATTGGCCAATGGAACCATAGTGACTGAAAAAGACTCTGATGCCAAACCCTGTGCATAAGTAATGGCTTCCACATTATGCACCGATGACGAATGCCCCTCAGATTCACCCAAGCAGCCCATCTGTAGCATAGATTGTGGGGACAGGGGTAGCAATGCGGCATTAACAGCAGTTTCTATAATGCCAGCTGAAGGGACAGCAGGTTGAAAACAGCTAGTATCCTCCACACAGACCTTAGTGTTCTGACCATGGTTTTAGTTGAACAGACAACCACAGAGGATGTGGAGGAAAAGCCCAGAGTCAGAGGCACACTTTCTTGTCCCCCTTTGTCTTTGAGAAATCTCAGCAAAGTTGAATAAGATAGTTCCAAGTTCTTAACTTAGATGAATGCTGAAACACAATAAATTGCTATGTACGAGAGCTTCAAGGGGAGCCCGCAGTCACTCTCGTAAAGAGCAGCACTAGGCAAGCAGCCAAATATGAACACACTATGACTCAAGGTGTTAGGATTGGTAGTCTAGTAAAAATAGCAACATGACAGAAAGTTCGATGAAACCCAGTGCTTCCTACCTTATATCGTTCAAGTCTTCTCTGTCTTTTCGGTCGGCGTGGACTGCGCAGACTGCAGAAACAACTCTGAAACCACTCTGCGGCCACTGCCCAAGTTGTTAGGGTTTTTGTTGATGTCGCCTCCTCCAAATCGGCACAGCAATGAAACAGGACAACAGACTCCCAACGCAGACTGCAGAAACAACTCTGAAACAACTCCACAAAGAACAGCTGTAAATATGAGTGCCCAGCGAATGTAGTAAACTTTGCCAGACAATACATTTAAATTACAATGAATAAAAAGGAGAGACATGGAAGGCAAAGCTGGAACCAGCATCATAATAGCAACCGTGGGGACAAGTTGCAGATGCTAGGAAAATGTCAATCTGAACAGCAGTAAGATGCAAGGACAGAGAAACGAGGGCCACTCCACCAAGCAGACCTGCACCATCACCAGTCATTAGGGCACTGTCATCAGCGGGGCCAGACTCACATCCACTACCCATGGTCTAATACGGCTACACAGACGGGTGCTGTCGCAACATCTGATGCCAAGCGTCACTGCATCATGCCCCAGACCGATTCCAGGTGGCAAAGGCCACAACTCCAAGACCTTCATGGGGTCCCCACCAGCCAAAGAAGAATGACAAGCCAACACACAGCCACAGCACTCACAGCAGTGTCCCTACTCGCAGTAAGGAGACCTGGCCGGCACACCAGGCTGAGGCAAGGACACCAAAGCAAACTGGTCCACGCCTTTGTCTTATCCAGGACTACAGCAACTGCTGCGCCCACGGCTGCATTAGTCCAACTGGCTCCACACCACCATGCTGGCAACTCTGCAGTCGCAGTGGCCACCACTGCTTCACACACTGCCGCCATCTCGCTGACCTCACGTCCAGTCTTGCTGATTCATGGAAGGCTTTTCCTCTTCCTCCCATCAGCAGGTTTGGCATCAAATCTGTGTTCACCTGATAAACAATATTTCACCTCCTCTGTGTCTGGACTCTACCAGTGTCAATAATATAGCACTCAGCAGACTTTTAGCTTTCTCTTCACCTCTGTGTCTGGTCTCTGCCAGTGTGTGTAATATAGCCCTGAGCAGACATTTAGCTGTCTCTCCTCTGTGCCTGGGGGGCTCTTCCAGTGTGTGTAATATAGTTCTGAGCAGACATTTAGCGTTCTCTCTTCCTCTGTGTCTTGTCTCAGACAGTGTCCGATAGCTAGCCCTCGCCAAGCTTTGAGCTTTCCCTCCTTCACTGGTTCTTTTCTCTGCCAGTGTCTTTCAATTAACCCTCAGCAGACCTTTAGCATTCTCTCCTGCTCTGTGTCTAGTCTAGGCCAGTGTCTGTAATATAGCCCTTTGCAGGCGTTTAGCTTTCTCTCTTCCTATGTATATGGTTTCTGAAAATGTCTGCGAACCAGCCCTCAGCAGGTGTTTAGTTTTCCCTCCTCCTGTGTGTCTGGTCTCTGCCACAGTCTGTCATATGGCCCTCAGCAGAATGGTAGCTTTATCTCCTCCTCTTGGCTGGTCTCTGCCAGTGTCTGTAATGTAACCATCGGCTGACTTTTAGCTTTATCTCCTCCTCTTTGATTTCTGACATTGTCTGAGATCTAGCCCTTAGCTAACCTTTAGCTTTCTCTCTTCCTCTGTGCCCGGTCTCTGCCAATCTCTGTAATATATCCCTAAGCAGACCCTTAGCTTTCTCTGCTCCTCTGTGTCTGGTTTCTGCCAGTGTCTGTAAAATAGTCCTCAGTGGACCTTTAGCTTGTTCTCCTGTGTGTCTGCGTCTGCTGGTGTCTGCATTATAGCCATCAGCAGACTTTTAGCTTTCTCTCCTCTTCTGTACTTGTTTCTGACAATGTATGAGGTATAGCGTTCAGTAGACTTTACGTTTCTCTCCTCCTCTGTGCCTGGTCTCTGCTGGTGTTTGCATTATAGCCATCAGCAGACCTTTAGCTTTCTCTCCTCTTCTGTATTTGTTTTTGACAATGTATGAGGTATAGCACTCAGTAGACCTTACCTTTCTCTCCTCTAGACCTTACCTTTCTCTCCTCCTCTGTGCCTGGTCTCTGCTGGTGTTTGCATTATAGCCATCAGCAGACCTTTAGCTTTCTCTCCTCTTCTGTATTTGTTTTTGACAATGTATGAGGTATAGCACTCAGTAGACCTTACCTTTCTCTCCTCCTCTGTGTCTGGTCTCTGCTGGTGTCGGTTTTATAGCCATCAGCAGACTTTTCGCTTTCTCTCCTCTTCTGTATTTGTTTCTGACAATGTATGGGGTATAGCATTCAGTAGACTTTACCTTTCTCTCCTCTTTGTCTGGTCTCTGCTGGTGTCTGAGATACAGCCCTTGGCAGGTTCCTGGCACCATCACTCCAGCTTTTCCGTCTGGACTCTCTCCTTTCCCCGGGTCTGACTCTATTTCTGGCTCACCTTCACTCACCCCTCGGCCTTCAAGATGTCGGCCTCATCCATGCAATTGCCTACAATTTACAGGCATTCATCTGATTGCCGAGTCTGCTTTGCAATGGGATTTTGGCCATTCTGTCTCCTATTCCTCTCAGTGATTGGGTTCCCTCTTTCGAGCTGCTTCCTGCCAGGTGTTTTCCTTAATTCCTTCAGTGGTTCAATTGTGGTTGACTCCTCTCCTCCTGTGCATGACTGTCACTAGTTATGAACTTTGAGAGCTGAAAATTTGCCACCACAAATTTGAAGTCAAGAGGAATTAATTGTTGTTGCATGCGACTTCGCAGCCAGAGCCAGAGTCTGTGGATTCAGGCAGGTTGTGGAATGTGTCTGAAGATTGCAAGTGAGTTCCCCTCCCATTGGTGACTTTGAGGAGAGCAGAGGTGCGATGCTCTGGCTCACAAGAGTGGTATGTGCCTTCAGTGGTCACTCAACTATAGTCTCTCTCTGTCCTTAATGTAATCTCTCTCGGAGCACTAGTACTACTGCCTATCAGACCTGGTGTCATGCCGTCACATAGTTCAGGAGGTGGGTCAACACAGGCCTATAATCAAAGGAGAGCACCTATGTGCACAGTGGAGGGCAGCCTCTCTACTCCTTACTCCTGGCTGATCTATCTCAGTGGTGCAGCACCGACCCTTGAAATTTGGAGATAGGATAACCAGGGACACATGGAGGGGCTTTGGGGAATCCTCTGCATAACTCCTTCAGGTCACACTTTACAGGGTGTACAGGCATCCCTCGTCTATAGGGCCCCTTCAAGTCCTAAAAGATGGTTTCCCAGTGTGACCTTTGATATGTTCAGCTCCATCAAGCCTTTCAGTTCTGTCTCAACTTCCAGCTGTCTCTGTGCTTTCAGCCCGCCAAGTCACTCTTCACCTCCCCCTCCAGCCATCATCTTCACTGCCTTCATGAGCATCTGCATGCTACATTTTGGACTGGCCCCAATGAACGGCCTGGGGGAGATAGAATGCTATGATTGGCTGGGGCCATCGTGGGGTAAGAGGTAGCAGTCTTGTAGGCTTTGTAGTTCTAGCCTGGGGAGGAAGCCTTTAAATAGCGAGGTGTTGGGGTTGCTTCTGTAGTTAGATTTCCTAGTTGAGTGAGGGTGGGAGGTGCTGCTATTGAATGACAGGGATACAAGCATGTCACTCTCTCGTGGTCTTACTGGGCCCTGGAGCGTCTTGACCTTTGCCTCAGTGAACATGGAAGGTGGTGCAATGGAAACCACAGTGGTTTGTGGATCCCCTAACTCTGTTCCTTTTCTGCCCCCCACGTCTGACTATGGGGAAGGGAAGGAGGATCTGGAACAGGATCAGAGCTGACAACCCCAAAGATGTCTTCCCTTCTCCCGAGCAGTCCCTTATGTGCCTTATTTGTTCCCTCCCTTGGAGATGTTTTTTAATGTTATATTTCTTCATAGATATTGAATTTGGTAACAGGATAAGGCAACATGATTTGTATGTCCGCAGGTGTATCATCTCTGTTTATGGTCTTTGCATATGCTTCTATTCCTAGTAGCACCCAGGGGAGAGGAGTTAGTCAATCAGTTGGCCTTTAATGGGGTGGAATCCCATTGTAACCAGGTCATATTCTCCACACCTCACCTCCACCGCCTCTCCCCAGGGTATGAATGTCTTTCTGTCGGCGCACACAGTAGTCCCCCATTGCTGCATTCCCCTGCATACTCCAACTCAACTGCCAGTATTCTACCCACTACCCCTACCTGCAACTTTGCCCCTTACTCATAACGCAGCTCCTGGACTGCTTCTTTGCCACCCATCTTGCTTGCCCATCATGGCCATCATGGAAATAGTAAAAGGATTACTCCCTTTACTGGTTGCCATAGCAACCATCTTAATTTGTTCTTCTTTTTAAGGGGAATTGGGCACGCACAAAAGTCACAGCCACACATTTTCTTGAAATGATAAACTATTAGCATTGTAGGGGAAATACTGTTGAGTGCTAACACCTATCACCACATTGTTCTGTGGCTGACAGGGCCTGTAACAGCCCCATACCCCCACAAAAGGACCCCTCTTTCCTCTGGCCCAACCTGGCTGGCATGCCATTACTGGCTCTGTCCGTCTCCTGAATGAGCGCTCTGGCATTGTTGAACCACAGCTCCAATCTTGGAAATTTCAGTCCCAACTGCAGCATTTATGGTAGGTTTGGAATCCGAGCTACATCAATGGGGTAGATTTCCTGACCATGTTGGACCTTGATCTGAGGAGCCATTTAGTTCTCGTTGAACTTGTGAACACAAGAAATCATTCTCTCCATTTGTGTTAGTGGACCTTACAAGAGTACGAGATCTCTTCCATTAGAATTATTTCTACTCCATGACAGCCTGGATGTATCTATGAAATGCCTGGACTTTCAATCAATAAATGTTTATTTTCGAAGATAAAATCCATAAAACAATACATTCAGACGTTTTCATCAACATGCACAAACAAATTAAAAATACAAATGAATAATCATTAAAGTGCAAAAATGTCACTAAATGTAATTAATACATACATAGAGATATTAGAATGGCAGTAAATGTTTCCTAATATACAAAGCCTGCCTAAGATATAATAATAAACACCAACCAGTGGTATATCTGCTGTGAGGGGTCAGGAATGTGAGGCAAACAACTTGGTAAAGGTTTTTCATAAGATGCCATTTTTATTTTAACTCAAAAGGGGTTGAAACACGCCTCACTATCCCTACCCTGGAGAGGATTTCTGTGCCTCTCAAATTAAACTGAAGGAAACACTCTAACAAAAGGAATCTGTCCCTCACACTTATACATACAACAAACCTATGAAGGGAATATATGGCAATTCAAATGTAACACAAATAACAGTTATGTTCAACATAAACCTGATAACTACATCTCCTTGTAACTTGGGTGAAATCCCCTCACTCAGAATCAAAGCAGGATTTTCCATCAACAGTTCAAAATAAGTAAATTCCATCTTGCAACAAAGTTTTAATGATAATGTTCTTCTTTCTCCAAAAGTCTCTCACGTAGACTTTGACCAACATTTCCAAATAGATGAAAAGTCTTTGGGGGTCCGGCATGGTTACCTCCTTACCGGGTACCGGGTCCGGGTTCCTCAAATGAGGACTTACCAGGCCATTCCAACCTTGGAGGACCTGGTAATTCCTCATTCGAGGAACCCGGACCCGGTCCATCCCCATTCCCATTCCCATTCGAGCCCCCATAGGGCTCAATGGGAATGGGGAGGGAGCTAACAACGGGCCCATTAATAACGGTGCCCGTTGTTAGCTCCCTGGTTTGCTAGCGGGACCCGCTAAGCGCACCTGGTTTTACCAGGTGCTCTTAGCGGGTCCCACAAGCAGACTCGTAATAGGGCAGTAAGAGGTTAACGGCGCCGGCACCATTACCGGCGCCGTTAACCCCTTACCGCCCAGCTCGTAATGACCCCCTTTATCTCTCCACAAATAATTCAATACAATGTCTTCTTAGGGAATACCATACTTCCACAAATCATCTGTATCAACAACAATGTTTTGTCAGGATGATTCCACAATAGTTCACAAAGTAATTTAGTGGTTGTGCCACTTCTTTTTAGGGAACAAAACACTTTCATAGTTTCTTCTGTAACAACAATAATGTTTTGTCAGGATGATTTCACAATAGTTCACAAAGTATTTTAGTGGTCTTGCCACTTCTTTGCAGTCTTTAACCACAACACAGTACTTCAATCACTTCTTTCTGGCCACTCACCTGCCAGCACTACCACTACAAAGTGCCTGCCTGGGTGTACTTGCCTGCCAGGACTCAAAACCTTCTACTACTACTAGAAGTACTTCTGTGGTAAAGTTTGCTTCAAGCAATTTAGCAACGTTCTTTGACTTTCAACCACATCAGTATTAATTACTTCTTCTGGGAAGACATGCAACACATTGGTGCTTTTTGTTGCACACTTGTGATTGCAACATGCAATGCAGGTTATGCTCCTCTCCTCCCCTGAATACTTTCTCTCACGGGGGCTGCTCTCCTGTGCCTCTTGTTTTCCACCCCTACATCCACCAAGTGCTGATAATGGCTTCCTATTACACTTGTTTCTCTTTGGCTTAGACAGTGCTTGTTTGGGTGTTTTACAACTTTTGTCTCCTTCTCTCTTTGGCAATATCTGTTATACTCAGCTTGTCTCTGAATTGCCCTCTCTTGATATGATATGATATGGCATTTATATTGCGCCTATACACAAGTGTTTCAAGGCGCGACGAGCAAAAGAGGGGGAACAGAGGTAAGACAGAGACAATGATCTCACTAGGCCAGGTGACATTGAGATTGTGCAAGTGCAGGGGAGGAGAGAGCGGAAAAGTGCAGGGGTAAAGGGGGCGGGGGCAGTGAAATGCTCTTGACTTTGGCACTGATGGTTCTTATCAACTGGTTCTAGTATTGTCCTCACTTGGCTTTGGCACTATTGGTTCTTTTTCACTTCTTTTAATATTTCCCTCTTTTAGCTTTGGCACTTGCTTCGATCGTTATAAGTATAATTGTACCCTTCTTGTCTGTTCCCAAAGTTCTTAGTCTGCCACTTTAGCTCCTTTGTATCAGTTCAGTATTCAAATGCATTCTTCGTCTGCCACTTTAACTTCTGTACATCAGTTTGGTATTCAAAGTTATCACTAATGGCTAGTGGGCGATTACAGAGCGTTCCAGGGTTACGCAGTATCAGTGAACTCACCGGTTTAAGCATACGTGTCCACTGATTTCGTTGCCACAGTAACTTCTGCTTCCTATTCTTCCTTCTACACGGCAGACTGCTCCCTTTCATTTCCCTTGGCCCGTGCCGGTCAGTAGAGGAGCGTTCCTCGCTCCAGGGACACTCTGATGCTCGTCTGCCACCGGAGCCCAATTTACAATGGGCAATGTTTTCCAAAATAACGCTGCACAAACTCTTCAAAGGTAGAGACCCTCTCAGACATGGCATCTGCTCTGCAAATAGCGGTGGCTCCGGCCTCTCTGCTTTCCTTCCTATTCTGCTGCCACTGCAACGTGGAGTTAAGACAATCACTCCCACCTCCTGCTTCTCCTGATGGCCTGCACCTGAGGGGGCTTTTTATACTTTCCCTTAGCACTATTAGGCTTCAACGTGCAGTCCAGTGCCTCTGAATCCCTCTTCTTCATCCCAGTACTTTGGGCATTGTTGGACTTGAAGTCTCCTCTGAAAAGAGGGTTCTTACTCCTGATAAATTATTGATTATGACAGTTTTCACAACCATCAAGATAAGTAAAAAAGATGCCACCACGCTGTCTGCGCCAGTTTACATACAATGGTTAATTGACTGGTCTCAATAAACATATCTGAGATGTTTATTAAATCGCAGGTGTCCGGTACATTGACACGTGTTTCGGCCTGTGGCCTTCTTCAGAACTTGACTACAAGTAATTCCAACATTGTTAACCCTATATACCTTAACATTAATGGCATCATATAAATCATCACAATGATTACTGTAAATTAAATATGAATTGTATCATATCAAAATAGAGACAGAGATTGAAGGGTTGGGCAAGGGTAGGGTAAGTTGGGTTGCCAAATAAACACAAAGACAAAAGAACAAGAAAATAATAAGTAATCATAGAAAAAGAAAATATGGTGTTCAAAACATAGCATCATATGTATAAAATATTCTCTGAATATTTCACATATGCGTCAGATATATAGGACTTGTTCCTCTATTATTCTCATCTGGAAGTCATTAACATGTTCAATGTGCCATTTCCTCTTTGCTACTTAATATGAGATACCATTTGTTCAAATGATCATCTTAGTCTACTTAATACCTGTAAATACGCTAACATGTATGTGGGTTAGTTTCATTGATTTCATCCCTCATTCAAATTGTGTTAGTAATCTATGTGTAATCCTGTGACATGTTGTACTGTTGATGTGTAAAGACTTATGGTTAAAGAGGGAAACTAACCTATCTAGGTGTTAATGAGGCCACCTTTGGTCGCTGATGCCATATTCAGTGTTTTGGGGTATAATCACCATGCCTGTCATTATTATCAGTTTGTACTTCTGGTTCCCCACCTGGATACCTTCAACTCACTGTTCCCTCCTGAGAGTTTCCGCCAATGGTTCCAGGGAAAGGGCAAACAACATTGGGGAGAGGGGGCAGCCCTGTCTATTCCCCCAAGATAGCGGGAATGAGTCTGAGAGCCTCCCATTCACAAAAACCCTTGCATTCGGCTCACAGTAAAGAGCAGACATACCGCTGAAGATCCCTTCCCCAAAACCGAACATCCAGAGCGTTGCATACAGGAAGTCCGAGACAACTCTGTTGAACGCCTTTTCGGCATCCAGAGCCAGCATGGAGGGTGTGGGTTGCTTGAAATGCATTGGAGAGACAGGGCCTCCTTGTCCTTGTCCTGTAGTCCTTTTACATTTGTGTTCTGTATTGTTTTCTGCCTAGGAGTCCATGTGGGACTCCTGGCAGTGCAGCTCTTCCTGTTTTTGGTTTGGTGTACAGACCCATGGGATACCCTTATGGCACCCATGGGTGGGGGTGCAACCGTGTGCCCCAAGTGTATGTTTTTGGGCACCTGTGTGTGACCCACAGAGCAGGGTATGGGCTGGTGGCAGCTCCATGCTGAATTTGACAGGTGCTCTGAGTATCCTCCATTTTGGGATGCCCAGGCCCTGCCATTGGAATTAGTTGATTCCTGATAGGAAACAAGATAGCCCCTGTGGCCTCTTGCTTTCTATTGCCTGTTACCTTGTTTTCCCAAAGTCCTGAGAAGCCCTGACTCTGTCCCTTCCCCCTGGCTGGGTACTTGCCCCAATACACATTCCTTTTTGTGAGTGTCTGTGAGGGAGGGTAGTGGCCTGAATGCACTGTGTGCCTGATTGGCTGACTGACTGCTGAATGCCCTTCTGAGTGATTGGTTGCCTGAGTGTGACCCAGCAGAAAGAATGAGAGATCAACTAGTATATCTGGGGGCCTCTCACTGCTAGAAATCGTTCAGAAGCTGAAGTTGAAACTGACGCTTAATCTCGAAGCCGAGCCTGAAGAAGAAGGTTGACTGCTGTCTCCCTTCGCTGAAAACCGAAAGCCGTTGAGACTGATCCAAGAGAGGACCTGGTTAGGCGCCCTCTTCCCTTGCTCCGAGGGACCATCGAGCACTGCTAACCTTCGCTGAAGCTCCCTGGAAGTCAGACCCTCGAAAGGCTGCCAACCAGAGACTAGGACCGCCGAGGAGAACGAAGACCAGCACCGGCCATTCCATCCACCGTCGTCGACCAGGTTTCGCAAGTTCGCTTTAACCGCTGGAGGCCCATCGAAGCTGTTTTGCCCGGAAGAGGGGACCACGTGACGCTGTGCCACCAACGACTGGAGCCGGACGCTCCTTTGCCTTAGACTTTTGATTCACGGATGCGCTCGTCCGCACTGCCACCCGCCTTATCCCGCCGGAGAAGGCCAAGCCATCGACGCGCCGAGGAGCATCCGCTGGTGGGTTTCCCGCCACCAAATGACCGTAGAGATGCCGGATGACTTGAAACCCTTGCTGGTCCACAGTTCTTCACAAACTCTTTGCGGTCGTGAACTATCGACATCGAGGTGCCCCGCACACCTTTTCCTTGCAGGATGGCTACGCGCCGTTGTCAACGAGCACTGCGGGGACCGAAGCTGCCGCCTCAATGCCTATTTCACTTTCTTCGAGGGATCTCCATGATCCGTGGCTCCTGCTTTAAAGGGTGCTGCTCAAGAAGGATCCGTCAACGACCCGACGTCAAACTCTGCTATTCCAGGTACATTGGGGTGGTACAAACATTGTAGAAGGAAATAAGGCTTATACAAAAATATATGGACTGGGCTTGTGATATATCTTTACTTTACAGGTTGCCCAGGTGGGGGGATCTCCACACAGAGCTGTGTCTAGTGGTAGGGGCCAGTGTTCTGCCAATTGTTCTAACTAACTGCTTTCCTCCTATCTCTATTGTTGGTTACCTTTATTAAGTGATTTGTGTGACATTTAACCAGAGTACAGTTGATGCACTTTAATGAAATCTGATAAAAATTGTGGTACCACTTAGAACTGTATACATTTGCCATTGTAGATTAACTGAGCACAAAGTGAGTTATTGTGATTGTGTACATAACCTTGAACTTAATTATATAAAGACTGTGTTTTGCCTAATACAGTGTGTGGACATTCCTTTGTGGGGGCTTGGGGACTACACTGTACTTAAGAATCAGCCTGCATCACCTCCTGAGAAGCTAGGCCTTGATTGCTCGACCAGCGCTACCCTATAGAGATTCTTGGCTGGGGTCCTCTGTGCCTCTCCTCTGCCATATGTAGAGCAGAAGTACAGACCCCCCCTCCAGTTTTTACAGGGGGCACCACCCTTGTGTCCTTGGGCCACCCATGGAGATTGAGCGTCTTAAAACCCACCCAGTCAGAAAAGTATACATTTTGGCAGCAACCCCTCAATCCGCGTGGCCAATACCCTTGTAAAGATCCTGGCGTCTGCGTTAAGGGAGATCGGCCTATACGATGAGCACTGCTTTCTGTCCTTCCCTTCCTTCGGGATAACTACAATCATTGCTTTCCCAAATGTTAAGGGAGATCGGCCTATACGATGAGCACTGCTTTCTGTCCTTCCCTTCCTTCGGGATAACTACAATCATTGCTTTCCCAAATGTGGGTGGTGCCTTCTCTGTATGTACGATCTCAGAGTACAATATTGCCAGGAAAGGGCAGAGCTGGGATGCAAATTATTTATAAAACTCTGCAATAAAACCACTCTACCCTGGAACCTTCCCTGCGGGAGCCTTTGGATCACTATGAGTACTTCTTCCTGCTTGTCCGGCGCATCTAACCCAGCAGACATTTCTGCTGCCAAGGCCGGCAAATGGACCGCATTTAGTAGGCGGCCATCTTTTCCCCCACTGACTCCCCCTCAGATGTGTAAAGAGCCTCATAGTAAGATGCAAAACTCTGTGATTTCTTCTCAGGATCCGCAGAGAGCTCCCTTCCTGGTTAGTCGACCTCCATCATCCATCTGTCAGCCCTCTGCGCCTGCAACCTCGCTGCCAGCATGAAGCCTGCTTTATCTCTGGACTCACAGAACTTTTGCCTCAAATGCCCTACTTTACATGCAACATCCCCTAGCCCCAGCTCTTCGAGCTCCCGTTGCTTAGCCTGTAATTCTTCTGCAATTTCTCCCTGCCGCACTGTATCTCCTAACAACAATCCTTACAGGTGTGCTATTTCACCCTACAACTTGTCGTCCAAGAGATGGCTCCCCCTTTTCCTGTGCGACCCTTCCCTGATCAATAGGCCTCTGGATGTGGCCTTCCAAACTGTACAGAGACCCACCTCCTCTGTGTCATTATGCGAAAAAAGTATCCCCTCAGCAGGGGCCTGCAGTCTCAGCAGCTTCCCTGAAGGGGGCTGCTCCTCACTAGGGTCGGGGGCACAGTCAGACCCCTGCACTGCCACCACACCTGCAGGTTCCAACTCTCCCCACATGCCCCCGCCCTATCTCAGGGCCTGGGGAGTGAGGTCCAGGAGCTAGCTGGCACGCACCCTGGGCCTGCTGCTGCTCGCTGTCTGCACTTCTCCTTCAAATCAGATCTATGTAGCGGACCACAGCCTTGCCGGGCGGGGGGCGCTAGGGGTTAAGCTGACTCCTCCCTTCGCTTCATCAGAGGGGCCTGCGAACTGACACCAGTCAGCGGCCCGCTTCTTCTCTGCAGGAAGGCAGGGGATCCAGCACCCAACTGCAGGACTCACTTCACTTTGCACGTGTGGCAGGGCAGCCGTAGGCTCTGCCGACACCACTGGTACAGACCGCCCACCAGAGGCGTTCTCTAGGGCGGCTTGAGGGGGGCTATAGCCCTGGGTCTTTTGGTTCCAGCCCCGGAAAGAAGCTCAGGGACTACAACCAAAAGGCTATAGCTAGCCCCGAATCCCGCCAGTCCCGACATTAGCTCAGCCCCTGATCTTTTCCAGACCTAGCAACACCCCTGCTGCCCACTCCACGAAAGCATCGCCAACCACCTCAGGAACTGCCCTCATTTCAGGACCTCAACAGGGGCGACAGCATGGGCTTGCTTCTCGGTTTTCCTGGGTTTTGGCCAGGGCTGCCATTCTGCCTGCCCTAAGTCATTATTTTAACTGTCACCTGGTTCTCACCACCAGCTTCCTATCTCCTTGTCACCCAAGCCTTCTAAACCTCTGCTCTGGCCATCTGCCTCTTGCTCTAGTTCAGCTCCTTCTGCACTCTTTGCCAGCCAGAACAAGCTCTTTCTTGAGATTCCCTTCTATTTGCAAGTGCTCCGGCCTGAGCTTTCAGCCTGGTTATTGCTTAATGTAACTCCTGCATGTTACTCTGAGAGTTATGGCATCATGCAGTTGGAAAAGGCAGGTTAAGAAGGCCAACCTCACCGTGGCTAGATATAGTGGGGTTGAAACGATTTTGGGGTTTTTGTTACCAACCCAGATTTAACCATGCGCCTGGTTCTTACTTGAGTTCTCAAAATGGTGTTGCATGTGTGTGAGGAAGAAAGAGGCAAAAACCCCAACCTCTTAACATAACCAAGTGATGTGATTGGCCACACACATTAAAAGACTGAGCCACACTTGATAGGTGAAAAATTATCCTTTTTAGTTTTTAGGGTCATGTTCAATAGACGCGTGGAGACTGAACGCACACTTTGGAGAAGGGATTTTTCCCGTGAATACTTTGCTCTTCGGATTTAAATTCATTTGTGAAAATTATATTCAATTTGCCCTGATTTGAAAAAGACACTGATGTGTTGAAACACGTCTAATCTGATAGGGCACTGTTTGTTTTCATTCATTATTTTCTATTGAACATGACCCTAAAAACTAAAAAGGATAATTTTTCACCTATCAAGTGTGGCGCAGTCTTTTAATGTGTGTGGCCAATCACTTCACTTAGATATAGCGGGGCCCTCACTAGATTCACCAACGAACATGGGAATGGGGCAGTGCAGGTCTGGCTGGAGGCCTACAGAGCACAAGGACGCCAGGCAGCATTGTTTGGGGCGGAACTCTGGGGGCACGTGGAGACCCAGTCCCTTGCAGTGGCTGAGACATTTCTGAAGAATATCCTTGGGTTGCCGCCCACTGCGGCCCGAACATCCCAGTGCTTTTGGAAACTGGAATTGAGGGGTTTGAGATGATCTGTAAGTTACGCCCGGCTCTTTACTGGGCTCGCCTCTGGTCCAATCCTCACCTTCCTAAATACAAAGAGGCAGTTACAGATGTTTTTTCCCAGCAGGGGGGCAGCTCCTTAAAGTGTGCTGCCCATGTGAAAGGTTATCTGGGTTTGCTGGGTTTGGAGGATTACAGGTCAAATCCCTCAATCATCACACCGGTTGCAAAGGAAGCAATCAAGAGCGCAGCAGGGGCAAAGGCGCATGAGGAAATCCGGGGAAGATCCAGGGCTTCTGAACAGCTGGCCGGATATCTTTCATTAAAGATGTGAGCGGGCTGCGAAGAATACCTGGACTATGTCTTGCCCAGGTGGGAAAGGGCATTATATCTAAAGTTCCGTATTGGAATTTTGCCAACTGCTGTATTTCGGCATTGATGGAATATTGCTGTTTCCGGTCATTTATCCTTTGTGGTGAGTCGGAAGAGATGGTACAACACCATTTGTTACTCTGTCTGGCCACAATCCCTCTCAGGAGGCGCTCCCTGAAGCCCCTGTTCCTAAGCCGTGGATGTAGGTCCCTAGTTGGTGCTATGGCAATTTGTTTGGACGTCTCAGATAAGGAGAATGTGCTTGCCTCTACAAGTTATCTGAGCTGGGCAAGAAAAATGTATATGAAGAAGGCTAAGTTCCTGAGTAGTGCTATGGTGTAAAGACATCTTTCGGTACAAGCTGCTGGTGTCTGTATAATGTTGACCTGTTTTTATTTGGTTTTAAGGTAAAGCACTGATTGTGTAATTTTCGTGGAGTAATTATGAGCTAAGCGATTGTGACGATGTAACTAATGTGTTTTTTAACTTTTCTGTGAACTGGTTTTATGACTATTTTGTTGAAATAAAGCAATAAAAGTAAAGTAAAGTCTCTCTATGCCTCTGATACAGCGGTTGGCTGAAGACCCACCTGGCGACCCCACCATCCACCAGTAAGATCAGGCAGGGCGCTTTGTCACAGGTCCTCTAGAGTTCCACTAACCTGTCCTGTTTCTGTATCACCTTCTCATACAGCGCCCTATTGCTTCCCACCTACTTTCATGCCATATAAGCCCCAAAATGTGCATTCAAACATAATCCCTTCATAATGCAAACATCTACCAAGTCAACTTGACTGTGTTGAGGTCCATACACCAATAAAGGGCGCAACACTGGAGGACAAATTCCACCTTCCTTTTATTACCTCCTTCCTCCAACATGGAACTGAACTTCCCCGGCCTTGGATCATTCTCTCGCTCCCGCTTCCAGCCTTAACCCTGGTCTCTCCCTTAAAGGTGCAGAGACCTGCATCACCACCCCTGGACAAATGTCCTGTCATTGAGGTTAACATACTTCCACCAGACGTGCAGGCCTCCTGGTTGTGCGCTGTGGCCGCACCCACGACCCACTGCGTCCTACTGCTCCTGGGTCTCTTGATGGGTCTGCCGTTCCATGTCGCCCTTCTTCTGGAGGAATCCATATGTCATCTGTGGGTTTCCTGGGCTCAGGGTCAGATTCTGGTGGGAGCATCTCAAGCTCTTCGGTTTTGATGAGGTGCTTGAATTACGAGCAGTTTCTCGTTATTTCCTGGGACGCGTTTTGAGCTGTCACCATGGATCCTTTGAAGGCAACCACTTTTATGGTGTTTGGGCAGTACCTCGCATCTGTCTTTCTGTTCATAGCCTGCCTTTCTAGGACTTCATCTCTTCATCTGGAATTCCTTGGACATGCTCTCCTTCTTGTGTCATGTACATTTTTGCACGTTCCTTGCCCTCTGTGTCTCTCCTCACAGTTTCTTCATCCACCCTCTCCTGTTCATCAGTGTTTCTCACAATCCTGGTGTGAACCTGATAGCTCATCATTATTTCTGTGGGTGATTTGTCGGGGGCTTCATGGGGCGTGTTGCGATAGTCCCTGAGCATCCTGTACAGTGCTTGATGCGGATTTGTGGGCTCGATGCAAGCTCTCGGGACAGTCTTTTTGATTGACGCCATGAAGCGTTCCACCATTCCATTGGCTTGGGGCCACCGGGGTGTAATCTTTTGATGTGTGAAACCCATGTGTCTTGCAAATGTTGAGAATTAATGGCCGTTAATCGGGGGTCCGTTATCTAATTTAATGGTGCGGGGTATGCCCCACTCGCTAAGTCCTTCGTCGAATATGGCAGCCACCTGAGGGTATGCAGTTGTTGGCATCTTATTCACAAAGGGGAACCGTAAGTATTCATCAATAAATACTAAGAGGTAATCTCCTGACTACATGGGTCCACAGAAATTGACAGCCACTCGGTCCCATGGTCGTTCTGGTATGTGTGTCGGTTGTAGTGGAGTGGGGGCTTCCGCCTGTGCGGTACATTGGCAGGCCAGGCAGTTCCTGACCGAGCTGTCCACTAGTGAGTCCATGAATGGGAACCATACGTGGCACCTTAGCTGCTTTTTCATATTGTTAGCCCCTCAATGGCCTTCGTGTGCCGTTTTGATTACCTTGGCTCTGAGTGGAGCAGGGATGATTAATCAGCATTCCTGCATTAGAATGGAATGGTCCTTGACTGCTAGCTCGTTGTACACCCTCGCTAGCCTCTCTAACACTTCCTTTCATGCCCTCTGGATGGTGAGGCGGTAGTCTCTCCATTTGTTGTTCGTGAGGCTGATGGCTAAGCCATTGATGGGTCGGTCGCAGATACGGGGGAAATAGTTTCCAGGGACAGTCTGGGTGGTAGGGCGCTGGTGGCAACATAGTTGATGTATTCACCATCTCCTTTTCATGTAGTCGGTGCCTCTGATGGATGGCGCAAGATATAATATGTCAGATTTTTTTCGCCTCCTGGCCTATGGACGATGGCATAGTCTTATTCTTGCAGTCTAATGCCCCATCGTTCAATTCTGGGTGGCCTTTTCATGCAAGGGTTCCCAAATAGCAAGCATGGGGGCGGGTGATCGTTGATTAAATAGAATTTCGCTCCAATGACGAAATTTTGAAAGTGTTTGCATGCGCAGACTGCTGCTAAGTTTTCTTTCTCGGCTTGCGAGTATTGCGACTCCGTGGCTGACAGGGCCCTGCTGGCATAGGCAACAATGTGTCTGGGGTGTATGTCGGCCTGCTTGTTTGTGCAAGGATGGCACCCAGTCCTACCAGGCTGGTGTCCACTGTAATTTCTGTGTGTCACGTAGGGTCAAAGTATGCAAGCTCGTGCGCCTCTGCTAAAGCCTTATTGATGCCTTCAAATGCTGATTGGCAGACCATTGACCATTAAAATGGGGAGTCCTTCTGTAGGAGTCTTCTCAGTGGTTCAGTGAGGGATGCATAGTGCGGGATGTATCAGGCACAACATCCGGCCATGCCAATGAACAGCCGCACATCCGCCACTTGCGCCAGCTCCAGTAAATTGGTGATGGTGCTGACCTTACCTGGGTCCAGTTTCATGCCTTCATCGGAGAAGATGTGGCCAAAGAATTTCAGTTTTTCTTACTGAACCTGCACTTCTCCAGATTAAGCGCCAGGCCTGCATTGTGCAGCGCCCTGCACGTCTCTACTAGTGCCGAGTCGTGTTCCTCCTAAAACGTGCCAAACACAAGGATGGCATCACTGTAGTTCAGCGCGCCTTTGACTGGGTGAATGACTTGCTGTGTAGCCTCCTGGAAACTTTCTGCGGCAGAGGAGATGATGAAGTTTAGTTAGCGATAGCACAAAAGTCCCTTGTGCGTGGTGAAAGTGGTGATGCTTCTCGACTCTGGATGTAGTTCGAGCTGATAGTATCCTTGTACGAGGTCTAATTTCAAAAATGTGGTTGCGTTATTTATCAGTACAATCATATCCTCGATGCATGGACCTGGGTGTCGCTCTCGTTGTATGGTGGTATTGGCCATCCTAATATTGACGTATAGTCGCAGGCGTCCTCCTTCTTTTGGGATGATGAATAACCGGGAGACCCATGGGGTGTGTCCTGTGGCTGGTTCGATAATTTCACTGCAGAGAAGTAGATCGAGCTCCTTCGAGACGCCATCCTGGAGGTGAAACCCTACCCTTCTGGGGTGTTGAGGGATGGGTCTGATGGATTCATCAATGTATAATCTGACAGGTGCTCCTTTGAGCTTCCCTAGGCCCCTGCATAGATCTGGGAACCTGGATAGGATTGTGTCTTTCGTGATGTGGTTAAGTTCTCTCGGGTGGCGTTGACTGTGCACACCAGTTATCTGTTGTTGTTGGTTGATGTGGTCAAATGGATCACTTCTCCTTCTTGGAAACGGATGTCAATGAGGCCAAGGTAGCACGCTGTGTGGTAGCTGATGAGGCAGCAACCCTTGGTTGGGCTTCGAATTAAATGTATGGCGGTGTCAAGTGCCAGTTCGTTGTACATCAGGCGTCTCCTGAACTGTCCGATTGCGTGTAGGGGCAGTGCTGCTCCCCATGGGAAGATTCTCGAGTTGGCCTTCGAGAGTTCGGGTCTCTCTGGTATCCGCAGGAATTCTTGCTCTCCCATGATGTTTACCGTCGCACCCGAGTCAATTAGAAAGCCGAATAATCTGTTTCCCAGGTTGACTGCAATTCTGGGTGCCTCTTTCGCCTCATGATCATCTTAGATGAGGTTGACGTATTTGTTGAGTTGACTTTGGTCATATTCATCGCCGTATTGATATTGCAGATTGTGTTGATGCTCCCCATAGGATTGGTATGTGTTTGGGTGCTCATAGTATTAATCTCTGAAGCGAGTGTACGGGTCATAACCCTACTCTGTGGCTTGCAGATGGGTCTCTTCTAGTGCTCTGACGTACCCTCTCTGGCCTTGGTAATATGGTATGTTGGGTCTGTTCTGATAGACTGGAGGCTGGGGAGGGTGGCCGTATGTCCTGCTTTGCGGTTGGGTGTTCATCTGGGGGGTGGGGAATGGTCTCCCTTCTCTGCAGACCAACTGAAAGTGTCCTTCCCTGCCACAGTTTTAGCATTTTTGGGATAGGGCTGGGCAGGTTCCTGAATGCGGGAAGTTCATGCCACAATGGTAGCACTGTCTGTGTGGCCTGAAACCCGTTTGGCTGTTCCACCTACTGGGTGTAGCCCCCCGGTCTGTGGGTCATTGAGCTTGTGGTTGAATGGCTGCGATAGTCTTGCTGTTCTCGTGTTTTGCATTTGGGTTTCCTTCAATGGAGGCTACTTGTGCGTCCACCCTTTCAAAGGTCCTGGCCATTTTGCTTACTTCATCACTGGAACGTTTTTTTAAAAGTAGTTGTTCCCTGAAGGTGGGGGACAGGCAACCCTCGATTACCCGTAGTGTAATTGCTTTGTCAGTGGAAAATAGGTGGAACTGGCAGTGAGGGCACTTCAGCCGGAGGCGAGTGATAAACTCTTCAATGGTCTCCTTGGGTTTTTGTGTGCATTGGTGAAATATGCAGCGTTTATAGTCTTTATTTGGATCAATGATATGTTTTTTGTTGAGAGTGGTGATCAGTGAAGTAAAGTCTGTCTTGTCTTCTGGGGCAATTGTTTTGATGATGGTTTTGATTTCGCTTCCCACCAGGTTAAACATGTCACTTAGAGTGGGAGATTTGTCTTCACCCGCAGATTCCACGAAATGGTTGAAGTCCTCCACCCACTCAATCCATCTTGTGCTTTGTCGCACTGGGATGTTAGTGTGAAAGGAAGTGGTTTGCTTAGCATTGCTGCCTTGGATGTGGGTAGGGGTGTGGGTAATTGTGCCCCCGGGTGGATAGGGGAGCCTGGGCTGCTCATGGTGACTGATTGGTCAGTGGTTGTACAAACTGTGGTTTAGGCACACTTGCCGTGGTACTTAATGGGTTGTGGACTTGATGAGTGACGTACCTCCCTGTTTTCAGGTGTCCCGGCCTCTGATTCCCTTTTGCTGATGTCCACCTTGAGACTAAACTTGGTACCACGTTGCACAGCCCCTACTGTAATGGAAGTGCGCCTGACGGTGGCCACGTTGCTGGTGCTTGAATGTGGAGCCGTGAGGTTGTGCTGTGAGGGACACACCTTAGCTGGTATGAAATAGTGGCAGCTGTTGCTGTTTATCATCGGCAGGATCACCGTTTGTTGGGCACTGGTGCAGCAGCCGCTGAGGGACAGCAACACCTGCTGCGTGTGGATGGCAGCTTTTGAGGGATTGCAGCTTCTGCTGTATCTAGTCGTTGGGATCGCCGTTGGCTGATTCAGCAGTTTGCATGCCCCTGGAGATGGACCACCGGCGGAGCACCAAGCTGTGAGGAGTGGTGGATGACCACACGAGCGAGGGGGGGGTGGGATCGCCAGGCACCCCAGGACGCGGGAGTCTAGGCGGGATCACCTCTGGATGGAACGGACGCTGTGGGATCACTGCTCCAGGAGTGGAGGGTGTAGAGTCCCATGTGCGAGGACTATCCTCGTCGCCAGCTGTTGGCGTCTGTACCCCAATAAAGGACGTGACACCGGAGGAAAAATTCCACCTTCCCTTTATTACCTCCTTCCTCTTACTTCTCCAAAATGGAACAGAACTTCCCCACCTTGGCTCCTGCCTTTCCTCCCTCTCGCTGCCGCTTACCGCCTTAACCCTGGTCTCTCCCTTAAAGGTGCAGAGACATGCAACAGACTGAAGTCAGACAGAGCCTCCTTCACGGTCCTCAACAATGTGAAGCCCAGTGGCAGCACAGCTCCAGCCTCCTATCCCATTCAATCTTAAATGCCCCTCCATGACATGGACAAAGACAGCACATGGATGTTCTCCCAAAGTGAAGAGAAATGCACAAAAGAAAATGCCACATCACTTGCCTTCATTTTAATTTTGGATCGGCTGACTAAAACATTTACCTGGGACTGTGCACAATTTTAGAAATAGAAGTCTTACACCTAGCCTCCACTTTGCATTTATTTCTGTTGGTATTATTTTCTCTCTGTAGTCCCTATTCCAAGGACTTCCATGGAAATGAAGTGGTACAAGCCTCAAAGGGTTATTCCTCCAGCCCCCACGCCGAGAAACATATGCGTCTGTCTATCACAGAGGCAGGCAGATCTTGGTGGTGTCACCACCGAGCCAATTAGGAAAAAATCATGACAGTCAACAAGCTATTTACCTGGCATTGGTTGGTGCCAAAACCGTATCCCCCTGTAATCCTTCACCTGTGGCACGCACGATTCCATGAATCGACTAACAGGATTTTGTATGCAGTTTGGCCTGCAAGTACCCTATTTTCCACGCAAATATTTTCATGAATCGGGCCCTCAATCTTCAATGATGCATAGAATTGCAGGACCCAATAATGTACCAGGTGTAGTGCATAATTGATCCAGCCCACTGTTGGGCTCTGCTCAATCACGCCTGAACACGCAAGAACGAGACGGAGCCAGCGCTGCTGTGAACTTCGTTTATTCACTCCCTTACACTTTCTGCCGTCTCCTCCTCCAACCCCCTCCCCTTCCGCTTTCCTCCCGCACTTTCCCTGTTGCTCTTCTTAAAGGGGCTGTGTACCTTTTGTTCATGTACAACACCTCCCCCGTACTTGACATGAGAGCCCAGTTACATCTGTTCGATGAGCCTCACTGGTTTCTTTACTGTTCTAGGGGGTCTCCCTGGGGATTCTCGGCTTTCGCCGGTTGACTCCACTGGGGGTTCTGCTTCTTCTTCTTCACTGAGGTTCTCGTCGGGTGTCTCTTGTGTTTCGGGCTCCTCCAGATATAGCTTCTTGAAGAAGGAGGAGTTGCGAGTGACGTCTCCCAGTTCTCCAGTCGCTGTGATCATGGGTCCCTTGATGGCTGTGATGATTCGCGGCTCGGGGCTGTATCGGGTGTCCGTTTTCTTGCGTTGTGTTTGTTGCACCAGGACCATTTGCCCCATCTCTAGTTGTTGTTCTTTCGCTCTCTGTTTGGTGTCGGCCCATTGCCTGGCCTTTCTCTTCTTTTCGCCATCTCGTTCTCTGATGGCTAGGTCTTCTTCAGGGGTGTAGTCCTCCCATCGGGGAATGCGTGTCCTGGGTTGGTACCTCACCATGAGCTCAGCTGGTGGCTTTCCCGTTGCGTCGTGTTGGGTATTTCGGTAGCTCCGAAGCATGCTGAAGATGGCCTTCGGGTGAGGCGTCTGTTCCGCTACTGCTTTTTGTCTGGTTAGCTTGATGGTGGCCATAAACCTTTCCACCATCCCGTTGGCTTAGGGCCAGAGAGGTGTAATCTTTTGGTGGTGGAATCCTAGGTGGCTTGCGAGGTTTGCAAATTCTCGTCCTTGAAATGGAGAACCGTTGTCGGTCTTGACGACATCGAGGATCCCCCACTCGCTGAATAGTTCGTCCACTATGGGTGCGGTTTCCACAAAGGACGTTGAAGGCGTTTGCTTAACAAAGGGGAATCTCGAATATTCATCTATTACTACTAATAGATAACCCCCTTCTTCTAGAGGTCCATAGAAGTCCATTGCGACCTTTTGCCAGGGTCTTGTCGGGAGTGTGGTTAGTTGCAGAGGGTTTGGGTTCGGTCCTTTCGCTGCCAGTTGGCAGGGCCTGCAGTGTCTGAGCATGTCCTCCACTATCACGTCCATGTAGGCGAACCAGACATAGTTCCTGAGAAATCGTTTTGTGTTGTCGATTCCCCTGTGGCCCTCATGTGCCAGCGTTGCTAGGGTCTTCCTTAGGTCCCTTGGTGCCACTAGCCTTCTCCCATGTAGCAAGAGTCCTTGGTCAGTGGCTACGAGTTCGTCGTGTATCTTGGCCAGCCGGTCAAGTTCCTTCTGATCTACATCCTCCCCTTCGGTTCCTATTGTGTGGCGTTCCCTCCATTTGTTGGAACGAGTGAGAGAGACAGCAGCTCTGAGTGTTGGGTCGGCTTTGCTCCTTTCTTCGAACGTTGCGGTCGAGATGGTTGGTGGCATGGCATTTGATGACAGGTATGAGATGTATTCTGTGGCTTCCTGGGCTAGGGTGCCGTCTTTGTCCAGTAGAGGGTGTCTGGATAGATAGTCTGCTGTGTTGGCGTCTCCTCCTGGTTTGTGGACAATGGAATAATCGTACTCTTGCAGTCTTATCCCCCACCGCTCTATGCGAGGCGGCATTTTCGTTTTGGGGTTTCCGAAGATTGATATTAGGGCTTGGTGGTCTGTTACTAGAGTGAACCCCCGGCCAATGATAAAGTGGTGGTATTTCTCGCATGCCCATACTGCAGCTAGGCTTTCCCTTTCTGCCTGGGAGTAGGCCTTTTCCGTGTGTGAGAGGGCTCGGCTGGCGTATGCAACTATTGTGTGATGAGCGTTGTCTGCGGTGTCGGTCTGGGAAAGGATGGCTCCTAGTCCTACTGGACTTGCATCAACCGTAATGATGGTGTGCCAGTCTGGACGAAAGTACGCCAGTTGCCGGTTGTTGGTGAGACCTTCTTTTATCGTTATGAACGCTTCCTGACAGGGTGCATCCCGGAGCGGGTCAGTTGTTGTGGCGTAGTTCGGGAGGTAACGCGCACAGTATTCCATCATGCCCAGCAGGGAGCGCAGTTCTGCCATGGTCGTAGGTGCCTGGAGATCGGTAATGGCCTTAATCTTGTCCGGGTCGGCTGTTATCCCTTTGTTCGAGAATATGTGGCCGAAGAATTTAAGGCTTGTCTTGTTGATGACACACTTGGCTTCGTTGAGGGTCAGTCCTGCGTCTTGTAGGATGGAGCAGATGGTTCTTAGGGCTCTGTCATGTTGCTCCTGATCTCTTCCAAATATTAAGATGTCGTCACTATAGTTTAGTGCGTTCATCTCCGATGCTATGAGGCGTCTGATGGTCTCTTGGAAGATCTCTGCGACAGATGATATGCCGAAGTTTAGACTTTTGTGAAATAGGCCGTCGTGGGTTGCAAATGTGGTGATGGGTCGTGATTCTGGGTCCAGGACGAGCTGGTGGTAGCCCTGGTTGAGGTCAAGCTTTGAGAAGAACCTCGCTTGGTTTAACCTGATCAACATGTCCTCCAGGCTCGGGCCTGGGTGCCTTTCCCTCTGGATGGCCGTGTTCGGGATGCGCATGTCAACGCATATGCGGAGACGACCATTGTCCTTGGGAACTATTACTATTGGCGATACCCATGGTGTTGGCCCTTCTGCTTTCTCTATGATGTCGTTGAGAAGGAGAAGTTGGATTTCTTTTGATACCTGTTCCTGAAGGTGGAATCCCACTTTGCGCGGGTGTTGTGGTACTGGCCTGATGGTATTGTCGATGTGTAGTTTGATGCGTGATCCTTTTAGCATTCCAATTCCTTCGAATAACCTGGGGAATTGGCTCTTGAGGTCTCTCTTCGCCAGGGGTCTGTCGATCATTGCTCTGACGGATTTGTGTGGCACTGGTAGTCCCTCTATTACTTCTGACTGGTCGTAGTGTAGGTCAATAAAGGCGAGAGCGTTGGCCGTGCGGTAGCTGAGGAGGCAGCGACCAACGGATGGACTCTTTATGACATGTATCGTGGCAGTTACTGTGATGTCCCTGTGCCGTAGGTCACATTGAAATTTTCCTTTGGAAGTCATCGGCTGTGCTGCTCCCCATTGAAAGTGTGTGTCTTGGATTCTTGTAATGGGTATGAGGAGGCTATTTCCTGGTAGATGTCTTCATTCATGACGTTTATCGTCGCTCCCGTGTCGACGATAAATCTGTTTCTGGTACTTCCCATCTGTATTGTTACTCTGGGAGCTGAGGTGTCTTCAGTTTCAGCACTGAGGAGGCATACGTACTCTCTGTCGTAGCCATCTTGTAGGTATCGGGCCTGTTCATTCCCTCCCGGCTGATATTGTGGTGGGGAGTCGAGATATGGGTCTCTGCCTTGCTCAAAGGGGCTTGGGGTTTCTGCCTTGTAGGTCGTCTCGTGTTCCAGGCTTTGCATGAAGTCGCTCTGGTGGATGTCATATAGTTCATGATCTTTCCTATCTGGTTCAATCTGAAGCCCCTCAAGGGCTCTTACAGTGTTTGGGCATTGATAAGTATTCGTGGGGAATGGCGCATTTCTGTCTGCCTGGCGATGTTGTTCCGTGTGTGTCTCCGTCATGCGAGTGGCAGGTCGCGGGTGTGTCGAGCTCCCTTCCGGTAGTAGTTCCTTGCACATCACTTGGAAATGGTTTTCCATACCGCATCTCATGCAGCGTTGGCCGATGGCAGGGCACGGACCTCTGTGCGGATACTCGAAGCCACAGCGATAGCATTGGCGGTCGCTTTGTGTTCGTTGTGTCGGGTACCTCGGGTTTATCCTTGTCTGTGGAGCTGGGTGTCGGGTGTAGGGGTGCATTGCTGCTATAAATTCTCCTTTCTTGGGGTTCTCAATGGCTGCTGCCTGGATGTCCACTCTCTCATAAACTCTGGCTAGGTCCAATACTTCTTTTAGGGATAGGGGTTTCTTTAGTAGGTGTTTCCGGAACATTGAGGTTACACAACCTTCTATGATGCGTAGCCTGATGGCCTCTTTGTCATTAAAGTTGGCGAAATCGCACTTCGATATTTTCCTTTGAAGGCGAATGACGAATTCTCCTATTGATTCGTGAGGTAGTTGACCACATTGGTTGAAAGTGTATCTCTCATAGTCACGGTTGGGTGAGATGACAATCTTTTCATTTATGGCTTGCCGGAGTTTCCATATGTGGTGCGGTCCTGTAGGGGAATCGTACGGATGATGTCTTTAATTTCTCTCCCTGCGACATTTGCAAAGATGCTTAGTATGTTGGGAGGTTCTTGTGTGCCGATGGCACCCACAAAGTCCTCAAATTCCTCTATCTACTCTTCCCATCGTTGGCCCTGGTCGTGGTGTGGGTATAATGTGAATGGGGCCGGTCTCCTCATTAGGCTTGCATAAGAGGAGGGTGCCCCTGGTGGTGGTGGTTGGGCATTGGGATCTGCTGTATCCTGTGCCGACATGATGTTGCTGCTTGGTATGCTCTAGTTGGTCAGGTGGCGCGTGGGCGTTGATCATGATTGTCTCTTGGCGCTGTGTCTTCCTGTGCACGTGTGCCCAGGTTGGTCTTGCTGTCCGGGTGCAGTGCAAGGCTCTGCGGTGGAGTTTTTTTTGCCTGGTACAGGGTTCCCTTCCCCCTCTCACAATGTTGCTCGCTCCTTAGTATTTTTGGGTGTCACTTGTGGGAGACACGGGGTTTCTCTCCTTAACGTGGCCTTCCTGGCGTATGATTTCGTTAATGTCATGTGGGGAGACACGGGGATTCCCTTGTGCCGTGGCGTGCGCTCCTTAGTATTTTGAGTGTCACTTGTGGGAGACACGGGGTTTCCCTGTTTGACGTGGCATTCCTGGTGTATGATTTCGTTAATGTCACGTGGGGAGACACGGGGATTCCCTTGTGCCGTGGCGTGCGCTCCTTAATATTTTGAGTGTCACTTGTGGGAGACACAGGGTTTCCCTCTTTAACGTGGCATTCCTGGCGTATGATAAATGTCACGTGGGGAGACACAGGGTTCCCTTTTTTTTTTTTTTTTTGCCGTAACTTGGTTCACCCTTAAGTGTGTTTTTGTGAAATGTCATGTGCGGGAAACACGGGGTTCCCCTCTTTACAGTTATCCCTTCCCGGCACCTTACTTGTTGTTGGCGCCGCGGGCCTGCGGGTCTTCCTCGTGGCTGACACTCTCCTGTTCTTCGGTCCTACGGGCCTCACCCTCGCGACGACGTACGGGCCTCTTCTGGCTCTCCGGGCTTCCGCGTAGCTGGCGCTTCAAACTCCGGTGGGCACACGGGCCGTGGCTCGATGATGGGTGCGCCGGCCTTCCGAAGTTGCCGATGGGTCCACGGGCCCACCTGGATGCTGCTGGGCACACAAGCTCTCCTGCAGGGCTGACAGGCCGCTGCCCTTGCGGCGTTTATAGTCTTTATTTGGATCAATGATATGTTTTTTGTTGAGAGTGGTGATCAGTGAAGTAAAGTCTGTCTTGTCTTCTGGGGCAATTGTTTTGATGATGGTTTTGATTTCGCTTCCCACCAGGTTAAACATGTCACTTAGAGTGGGAGATTTGTCTTCACCCGCAGATTCCACGAAATGGTTGAAGTCCTCCACCCACTCAATCCATCTTGTGCTTTGTCGCACTGGGATGTTAGTGTGAAAGGAAGTGGTTTGCTTAGCATTGCTGCCTTGGATGTGGGTAGGGGTGTGGGTAATTGTGCCCCCGGGTGGATAGGGGAGCCTGGGCTGCTCATGGTGACTGATTGGTCAGTGGTTGTACAAACTGTGGTTTAGGCACACTTGCCGTGGTACTTAATGGGTTGTGGACTTGATGAGTGACGTACCTCCCTGTTTTCAGGTGTCCCAGCCTCTGATTCCCTTTTGCTGATGTCCACCTTGAGACTAAACTTGGTACCACGTTGCACAGCCCCTACTGTAATGGAAGTGCGCCTGACGGTGGCCCCGTTGCTGGTGCTTGAATGTGGAGCCGTGAGGTTGTGCTGTGAGGGACACACCTTAGCTGGTATGAAATAGTGGCAGCTGTTGCTGTTTATCATCGGCAGGATCACCGTTTGTCGGGCACTGGTGCGGCAGCCGCTGAGGGACAGCAACACCTGCTGCGTGTGGATGGCAGCTTTTGAGGGATTGCAGCTTCTGCTGTATCTAGTCGTTGGGATCGCCGTTGGCTGATTCAGCAGTTTGCATGCCCCTGGAGATGGACCACCGGCGGAGCACCAAGCTGTGAGGAGTGGTGGATGACCACACGAGCGAGGGGGGGGTGGGATCGCCAGGCACCCCAGGACGCGGGAGTCTAGGCGGGATCACCTCTGGATGGAACGGACGCTGTGGGATCACTGCTCCAGGAGTGGAGGGTGTAGAGTCCCATGTGCGAGGACTACCCTCGTCGCCAGCTGTTGGCGTCCGTACCCCAATAAAGGACGTGACACCGGAGGAAAAATTCCACCTTCCCTTTATTACCTCCTTCCTCTTACTTCTCCAAAATGGAACAGAACTTCCCCACCTTGGCTCCTGCCTTTCCTCCCTCTCGCTCCCGCTTACCGCCTTAACCCTGGTCTCTCCCTTAAAGGTGCAGAGACATGCAACAGACTGAAGTCAGACAGAGCCTCCTTCACGGTCCTCAACAATGTGAAGCCCAGTGGCAGCACAGCTCCAGCCTCCTATCCCATTCAATCTTAAATGCCCCTCCATGACATGGACAAAGACAGCACATGGATGTTCTCCCAAAGTGAAGAGAAATGCACAAAAGAAAATGCCACATCACTTGCCTTCATTTTAATTTTGGATCGGCTGACTAAAACATTTACCTGGGACTGTGCACAATTTTAGAAATAGAAGTCTTACACCTAGCCTCCACTTTGCATTTATTTCTGTTGGTATTATTTTCTCTCTGTAGTCCCTATTCCAAGGAAATGAAGTGGTACAAGCCTCAAAGGGTTATTCCTCCAGCCCCCACGCCGAGAAACATATGCGTCTGTCTATCACAGAGGCAGGCAGATCTTGGTGGTGTCACCACCGAGCCAATTAGGAAAAAATCATGACAGTCAACAAGCTATTTACCTGGCATTGGTTGGTGCCAAAACCGTATCCCCCTGTAATCCTTCACCTGTGGCACGCACGATTCCATGAATCGACTAACAGGATTTTGTATGCAGTTTGGCCTGCAAGTACCCTATTTTCCACGCAAATATTTTCATGAATCGGGCCCTCAATCTTCAATGATGCATAGAATTGCAGGACCCAATAATGTACCAGGTGTAGTGCATAATTGATCCAGCCCACTGTTGGGCTCTGCTCAATCACGCCTGAACACGCAAGAACGAGACGGAGCCAGCGCTGCTGTGAACTTCGTTTATTCACTCCCTTACACTTTCTGCCGTCTCCTCCTCCAACCCCCTCCCCTTCCGCTTTCCTCCCGCACTTTCCCTGTTGCTCTTCTTAAAGGGGCTGTGTACCTTTTGTTCATGTACAACACCTCCCCCGTACTTGACATGAGAGCCAAGTTACATCTGTTCGATGAGCCTCACTGGTTTCTTTACTGTTCTAGGGGGTCTCCCTGGGGATTCTCGGCTTTCGCCGGTTGACTCCACTGGGGGTTCTGCTTCTTCTTCTTCACTGAGGTTCTCGTCGGGTGTCTCTTGTGTTTCGGGCTCCTCCAGATATAGCTTCTTGCAGAAGGAGGAGTTGCGAGTGACGTCTCCCAGTTCTCCAGTCGCTGTGATCATGGGTCCCTTGATGGCTGTGATGATTCGCGGCTCGGGGCTGTATCGGGTGTCCGTTTTCTTGCGTTGTGTTTGTTGCACCAGGACCATTTGCCCCATCTCTAGTTGTTGTTCTTTCGCTCTCTGTTTGGTGTCGGCCCATTGCCTGGCCTTTCTCTTCTTTTCGCCATCTCGTTCTCTGATGGCTAGGTCTTCTTCAGGGGTGTAGTTCTCCCATCGGGGAATGCGTGTCCTGGGTTGGTACCTCACCATGAGCTCAGCTGGTGGCTTTCCCGTTGCGTCGTGTTGGGTATTTCGGTAGCTCCGAAGCATGCTGCAGATGGCCTTCGGGTGAGGCGTCTGTTCCGCTACTGCTTTTTGTCTGGTTAGCTTGATGGTGGCCATAAACCTTTCCACCATCCCGTTGGCTTAGGGCCAGAGAGTTGTAATCTTTTGGTGGTGGAATCCTAGGTGGCTTGCGAGGTTTGCAAATTCTCGTCCTTGAAATGGAGAACCGTTGTCGGTCTTGACGACATCGGGGATCCCCCACTCGCTGAATAGTTCGTCCACTATGGGTGCGGTTTCCACAAAGGACGTTGAAGGCGTTTGCTTAACAAAGGGGAATCTCGAATATTCATCTATTACTACTAATAGATAACCCCCTTCTTCTAGAGGTCCATAGAAGTCCATTGCGACCTTTTGCCAGGGTCTTGTCGGGAGTGTGGTTAGTTGCAGAGGGTTTGGGTTCGGTCCTTTCGCTGCCAGTTGGCAGGGCCTGCAGTGTCTGAGCATGTCCTCCACTATCACGTCCATGTAGGGGAACCAGACATAGTTCCTGAGAAATCGTTTTGTGTTGTCGATTCCCCTGTGGCCCTCATGTGCCAGCGTTGCTAGGGTCTTCCTTAGGTCCCTTGGTGCCACTAGCCTTCTCCCATGTAGCAAGAGTCCTTGGTCAGTGGCTACGAGTTCGTCGTGTATCTTGGCCAGCCGGTCAAGTTCCTTCTGATCTACATCCTCCCCTTCGGTTCCTATTGTGTGGCGTTCCCTCCATTTGTTGGAACGAGTGAGAGAGACAGCAGCTCTGAGTGTTGGGTCGGCTTTGCTCCTTTCTTCGAACGTTGCGGTCGAGATGGTTGGTGGCATGGCATTTGATGACAGGTATGAGATGTATTCTGTGGCTTCCTGGGCTAGGGTGCCATCTTTGTCCAGTAGAGGGTGTCTGGATAGATAGTCTGCTGTGTTGGCGTCTCCTCCTGGTTTGTGGACAATGGAATAATCGTACTCTTGCAGTCTTATCCCCCACCGCTCTATGCGAGGTGGCATTTTCGTTTTGGGGTTTCCGAAGATTGATATTAGGGCTTGGTGGTCTGTTACTAGAGTGAACCCCCGGCCAATGATAAAGTGGTGGTATTTCTCGCATGCCCATACTGCAGCTAGGCTTTCCCTTTCTGCCTGGGAGTAGGCCTTTTCCGTGTGTGAGAGGGCTCGGCTGGCGTATGCAACTATTGTGTGATGAGCGTTGTCTGCGGTGTCGGTCTGGGAAAGGATGGCTCCTAGTCCTACTGGACTTGCATCAACCGTAATGATGGTGTGCCAGTCTGGACGAAAGTACGCCAGTTGCCGGTTGTTGGTGAGACCTTCTTTTATCGTTATGAACGCTTCCTGACAGGGTGCATCCCGGAGCGGGTCAGTTGTTGTGGCGTAGTTCGGGAGGTAACGCGCACAGTATTCCATCATGCCCAGCAGGGAGCGCAGTTCTGCCATGGTCGTAGGTGCCTGGAGATCGGTAATGGCCTTAATCTTGTCCGGGTCGGCTGTTATCCCTTTGTTCGAGAATATGTGGCCGAAGAATTTAAGGCTTGTCTTGTTGATGACACACTTGGCTTCGTTGAGGGCTAGTCCTGCGTCTTGTAGGATGGAGCAGATGGTTCTTAGGGCTCTGTCATGTTGCTCCTGATCTCTTCCAAATATTAAGATGTCGTCACTATAGTTTAGTGCGTTCATCTCCGATGCTATGAGGCGTCTGATGGTCTCTTGGAAGATCTCTGCGACAGATGATATGCCGAAGTTTAGACTTTTGTGAAATAGGCCGTCGTGGGTTGCAAATGTGGTGATGGGTCGTGATTCTGGGTCCAGGACGAGCTGGTGGTAGCCCTGGTTGAGGTCAAGCTTTGAGAAGAACCTCGCTTGGTTTAACCTGATCAACATGTCCTCCAGGCTCGGGCCTGGGTGCCTTTCCCTCTGGATGGCCGTGTTCGGGATGCGCATGTCAACGCATATGCGGAGACGACCATTGTCCTTGGGAACTATTACTATTGGCGATACCCATGGTGTTGGCCCTTCTGCTTTCTCTATGATGTCGTTGAGAAGGAGAAGTTGGATTTCTTTTGATGCCTGTTCCTGAAGGTGGAAGCCCACTTTGCGCGGGTGTTGTGGTACTGGCCTGATGGTATTGTCGATGTGTAGTTTGATGCGTGATCCTTTTAGCATTCCAATTCCTTCGAATAACCTGGGGAATTGGCTCTTGAGGTCTCTCTTCGCCAGGGGTCTGTCGATCATTGCTCTGACGGATTTGTGTGGCACTGGTAGTCCCTCTATTACTTCTGACTGGTCGTAGTGTAGGTCAATCAAGGCGAGAGCGTTGGCCGTGCGGTAGCTGAGGAGGCAGCGACCAACGGATGGACTCTTTATGACATGTATCGTGGCAGTTACTGTGATGTCCCTGTGCCGTAGGTCACATTGAAATTTTCCTTTGGAAGTCATCGGCTGTGCTGCTCCCCATTGAAAGTGTGTGTCTTGGATTCTTGCAATGGGTATGAGGAGGCTATTTCCTGGTAGATGTCTTCATTCATGACGTTTATCGTCGCTCCCGTGTCGACGATAAATCTGTTTCTGGTACTTCCCATCTGTATTGTTACTCTGGGAGCTGAGGTGTCTTCAGTTTCAGCACTGAGGAGGCATACGTACTCTCTGTCGTAGCCATCTTGTAGGTATCGGGCCTGTTCATTCCCTCCCGGCTGATATTGTGGTGGGGAGTCGAGATATGGGTCTCTGCCTTGCTCAAAGGGGCTTGGGGTTTCTGCCTTGTAGGTCGTCTCGTGTTCCAGGCTTTGCATGAAGTCGCTCTGGTGGATGTCATATAGTTCATGATCTTTCCTATCTGGTTCAATCTGAAGCCCCTCAAGGGCTCTTACAGTGTTTGGGCATTGATAAGTATTCGTGGGGAATGGCGCATTTCTGTCTGCCTGGCGATGTTGTTCCGTGTGTGTCTCCGTCATGCGAGTGGCAGGTCGCGGGTGTGTCGAGCTCCCTTCCGGTAGTAGTTCCTTGCACATCACTTGGAAATGGTTTTCCATACCGCATCTCATGCAGCGTTGGCCGATGGCAGGGCACGGACCTCTGTGCGGATACTCGAAGCCACAGCGATAGCATTGGCGGTCGCTTTGTGTTCGTTGTGTCGGGTACCTCGGGTTTATCCTTGTCTGTGGAGCTGGGTGTCGGGTGTAGGGGTGCATTGCTGCTATAACTTCTCCTTTCTTGGGGTTCTCAATGGCTGCTGCCTGGATGTCCACTCTCTCATAAACTCTGGCTAGGTCCAATACTTCTTTTAGGGATAGGGGTTTCTTTAGTAGGTGTTTCCGGAACATTGAGGATACACAACCTTCTATGATGCGTAGCCTGATGGCCTCTTTGTCATTAAAGTTGGCGAAATCGCACTTCGATATTTTCCTTTGAAGGCGAATGACGAATTCTCCTATTGATTCGTGAGGTAGTTGACCACATTGGTTGAAAGTGTATCTCTCATAGTCACGGTTGGGTGAGATGACAATCTTTTCATTTATGGCTTGCCGGAGTTTCCATATGTGGTGCGGTCCTGTAGGGGAATCGTACGGATGATGTTTTTAATTTCTCTCCCTGCGACATTTGCAAAGATGCTTAGTATGTTGGGAGGTTCTTGTGTGCCGATGGCACCCACAAAGTCCTCAAATTCCTCTATCCACTCTTCCCATCGTTGGCCCTGGTCGTGGTGTGGGTATAATGTGAATGGGGCCGGTCTCCTCATTAGGCTTGCATAAGAGGAGGGTGCCCCTGGTGGTGGTGGTTGGGCATTGGGATCTGCTGTATCCTGTGCCGACATGATGTTGCTGGTTGGTATGCTCTAGTTGGTCAGGTGGCGCGTGGGCGTTGATCATGATTGTCTCTTGGCGCTGTGTCTTCCTGTGCACGTGTGCCCAGGTTGGTCTTGCTGTCCGGGTGCAGTGCAAGGCTCTGCGGTGGAGTTTTTTTTGCCTGGTACAGGGTTCCCTTCCCCCTCTCACAATGTTGCTCGCTCCTTAGTATTTTTGGGTGTCACTTGTGGGAGACACGGGGTTTCTCTCCTTAACGTGGCCTTCCTGGCGTATGATTTCGTTAATGTCATGTGGGGAGACACGGGGATTCCCTTGTGCCGTGGCGTGCGCTCCTTAGTATTTTGAGTGTCACTTGTGGGAGACACTGGGTTTCCCTGTTTGACGTGGCATTCCTGGTGTATGATTTCGTTAATGTCACGTGGGGAGACACGGGGATTCCCTTGTGCCGTGGCGTGCGCTCCTTAATATTTTGAGTGTCACTTGTGGGAGACACAGGGTTTCCCTCTTTAACGTGGCATTCCTGGCGTATGATAAATGTCACCTGGGGAGACACAGGGTTCCCTTTTTTTTTTTTGTTGCCGTAACTTGGTTCACCCTTAAGTGTGTTTTTGTGAAATGTCATGTGCGGGAAACACGGGGTTCCCCTCTTTACAGTTATCCCTTCCCGGCACCTTACTTGTTGTTGGCGCCGCGGGCCTGCGGGTCTTCCTCGTGGCTGACACTCTCCTGTTCTTCGGTCCTACGGGCCTCACCCTCGCGACGACGTACGGGCCTCTTCCGGCTCTCCGGGCTTCCGCGTAGCTGGCGCTTCAAACTCCGGTGGGCACACGGCCCGTGGCTCGATGATGGGTGCGCCGGCCTTCCGAAGTTGCCGATGGGTCCACGGGCCCTCCTGGATGCTGCTGGGCACACAAGCTCTCCTGCAGGGCTGACAGGCCGCTGCCCTTGCGGGGCACACGGGCCTCCCGATCTCCTCTGGGCACACGGGCCCTCCAGCAGGGTGCACGGGCCGCTGCTGTCGCAGGGCACGCAGGCCACTGCTGTCGCAGGGCACACAGGCCCTTTTAGGTGCTGGGCACACGGGCCCTCCTGCAAGGCTGACAGGCCGCTGTTCTCTTACGGGCACACAGGCCCTCTCGATCTCTGCCGGACGCACAGGCCCTCCAACAGGGCACACGGTCCCTTCCCGACTGCTGGGCTTACGGGCACACAGGCCCTCTCGAACTCTTCCGGGCGCACAGGACCTCCAACAGGGCACACGGGCCCTTCCCGACTGCTGGGTTTATGGGCACACAGCCCCTCTCGAACTCTGCCGGGCGCACGGGCCCTCCAACAGGGCACACGGGCCCTTCCCGACTGCTGGGCTTACCGCCCTCCTGCCACTGCTGCCGGCACGCGAGGAATCGCATCGGCTTCGTCGCCAGTTTTGGGCTCTGCTCAATCACGCCTGAACACGCAAGAACGAGACGGAGCCAGCGCTGCTGTGAACTTCGTTTATTCACTCCCTTACACTTTCTGCCCTCTCCTCCTCCAACCCCCTCCCCTTCCGCTTTCCTCCCGCTCTTTCCCTGTTGCTCTTCTTAAAGGGGCTGTGTCCCTTTTGTTCATGTACAACACCCACCTAGCATTACTCTATGCCCTATTTGGTACATATGGGTTACATGTGATTATAACAAATTAAATTACCGAAAATGCATTAATAACGAAACTTTGATAATGAACAAATATCTAATTTTTAAAAAGAAATTTGAGGGGTCCCCACCTGCAATTCCCCCTCTTCACTATGCTATTAAACCCACCTCAACCCACTCCCCACCCGTTTTAACCCCTTACCCCACCCCCCATATACATGTTAAACAAAAATTTGATATTTTTTCGTTATTATTGTTTCTTAATTAAAGTTATTCTCTGTTTTTTTATTTGTTAAAATCACTAGATACTGGGGAATGCCTCCCTTCCCTTAGTCTTTCTCAAGCTTCTCATGGCCTTTCACAACGCCAAGCGGTATGACTCTTCCCCTGGCTTTCCTTACCAATTGTAAAGTCCCTTGTAGATCCCAGACCTCTGCTTCTCTCTGTTTCTGCTTGGGCCAACTTGGCTTACTTCCCTGCCAAGTATATAGTCCTTAGGAAGTTTCTCTATAGTTTCCCTTCTTCTCGTAGGTGTGGGTCCCAGACCCATATTTCTTATTGTTTTCTCTTTTGGCAGACCTGTTTCGCTTCTTCCCAGGTACTGCGAAGAGGAAGAGTGACTGCGATGCTCTTGCTCTTCTGGCAGACCTAGTTTGTCTCTTCTCATGTACTCCGACAATGATGATTATAGGGGAGGCTCAGGATGTCTTCTTGACTTCTTAATTGGTTAGCTTTAGTTTTCATGGCCCATAACTCTTATAGTCTTTCAGGTTTCCCTTTATTTCACTTCTGGTGTGGGCCATTTTCGCTTCCCCTTACACCTGCATGCCTTTTTCTGTGGTTAGCGGTATTCTCAGGGTTCTTGCGTTTCCTCCGGCCTGCTTCATAGTTTCTTTCTCACTCTACGCTCTGCTGCGGTTCACGGCGGCTCCACAAACCATTTTCCTTCTTGCATTCGGATTTCTCTCTCCACCCCTTGACTGCCACCAAGGGATGCCAGGACCACCTTCTTCTTCCATGCAGTGGTCCATTTTCCTTAGACCTGTCTTCTGCTGGCGTTCTCCCTGCTTGACTCCCTGGTCAGCGTTCTCTTCACTTATCCCTGTCTCAAAGAATCCGTTCCTCGAGGGGGGCTCGAAGTAAGTTGAAGTCCTTCCTCAGTTATTATACATCTATATTTTTCTAATTGACTGGACTGCTTGTTTAGGTTCTGCACATGGCTCTTCATTCCTCCACGCCTCCTCCTCATCGCAGTACTTCCAATTTTGTACTTCTTCATAATATTCAGAATCTTCTTCGTTTCAGTTGGGAAAATGGGAGTCACATATACAGTTCTTGTTCTTCTCTGTCTTAGAATAGAATGGTGCAGTCACATATTCTCCCTTACCAACGTATTGAACTTTGGTGAACTGTATTATCCTGCTCAAGGTGAGGATGTGGGGTTTGGGTATGGTAGAATACTGCGTTCTTGGTGGATGTTCCTCCCTTGTCCCATGGAGGATTCCCCTCCCCATGTGACCCTCCCACGGTGTACCACCCTCAGGGGGACTATTGGACTGTGGCCGCACAGCCGTGGCCACATCAGAAGGGTCCTCCCCCACGGGAGAAGAGACAGCATCCATGGATGTGTCACAGTGCATACATATCTCTTTCTTTACATTTGAATAATACATTCCAATGACTACTGTTGATATAAAGCTAGACTCAGCTAGCACTTCATATCAATACTGCATATTTCTTTTAGAAGACCTACAGTATCTCCTCAACCAACCACGCCTTCGGGCTACAATGTCCCAGAAGTCATTTGGGCGGACCACAGCAGGGATGTGTGGGTGGGTGCACGGAAACCGACCACAAAAGTTATGGGTGGAAGGTTTCGAATGAATCTAAACCACTGGCAATTGCTCTGGGCAACCTTCCACACCACTGTTTTTTAACCCGTCTGCGCCATTGCAAAAGGGGACCAGCCATGTGCAAATCAGTCAGCAGCTGCCGCCACCGAAGGTAGCAGCCCAACCCGAACTGCTAGACCAGGTCCCCTCTGCACAGAAAACCAAGCAACCCCAGACATGTTTCGGCCTTGTTGGACCTCCTCAGTGAGGTGCAGCCTGGTTCCCTGTGGCGCAGCGAGCAAGGGACCCACGTCTGGGCATACCCTCTCTCACAAGGAGAAACAAACTGACCACAAAAGTGATGGGTGGAAGGTTTCGAATGAATCTAAACCACTGGCAATTGCTCTGGGAAACCTTCCACACCACCGTTTTTTAGCCTGTCTGCGCCATTGCAAAAGGGGACCAGCCATGTGCAAATCAGTCAGCAGCTGCCGCCACCGAAGGTAGCAGCCCAACCCGAACTGCTAGCCAAGTCCCCTCTGCACAGAAAACCAAGCAACCCCAGACATGTTTCGGCCTTGTTGGACCTCCTCAGTGAGGTGCAGCCTGGTTCCCTGTGGCGCAGCGAGCAAAGGACCCACGTCTGGGCATACCCTCTCTCACAAGGAGAAACAAACTGACCACAAAAGTGATGGGTGGAAGGTTTCGAATGAATCTAAACCACTGGCAATTGCTCTGGGCAACCTTCCACACCACCGTTTTTTAGCCCGTCTGCACCATTGCAAAAGGGGACCAGCCATGTGCAAATCAGTCAGCAGCTGCCGCCACAGAAGGTAGCAGCCCAACCCGAACTGCTAGGCCAGGTCCCCTCTGCACAGAAAACCAAGCAACCCCAGACATGTTTCGGCCTTGTTGGACCTCCTCAGTGAGGTGCAGCCTGGTTCCCTGTGGTGCAGCGAGCAAGGGACCCACGTCTGGGCATACCCTCTCTCACAAGGAGAAACAAACTGACCACAAAAGTGATGGGTGGAAGGTTTCGAATGAATCTAAACCACTGGCAATTGCTCTAGGCAACCTTCCACACCACCGTTTTTTAGCCCGTCTGCGCCATTGCAAAAGGGGACCAGCCATGTGCAAATCAGTCAGCAGCTGCCGCCACCGAAGGTAGCAGCCCAACCCGAACTGCTAGGCCAGGTCCCCTCTGCACAGAAAACCAAGCAACCCCAGACATGTTTCAGCCTTGTTGGACCTCCTCAGTGAGGTGCAGCCTGGTTCCCTGTGGCGCAGCGAGCAAGGGACCCACGTCTGGGCATACCCTCTCTCACAAGGAGAAACAAACTGACCACAAAAGTGATGGGTGGAAGGTTTCGAATGAATCTAAACCACTGGCAATTGCTCTGGGCAACCTTCCACACCACCGTTTTTTAACCCGTCTGCGCCATTGCAAAAGGGGACCAGCCATGTGCAAATCAGTCAGCAGCTGCCGCCACCGAAGGTAGCAGCCCAACCCGAACTGCTAGGCCAGGTCCCCTCTGCACAGAAAACCAAGCAACCCCAGACATGGTTCGGCCTTGTTGGACCTCCTCAGTGAGGTGCAGCCTGGTTCCCTGTGGCGCAGCGAGCAAGGGACCCACGTCTGGGCATACCCTCTCTCACAAGGAGAAACAAACTGACCACAAAAGTGATGGGTGGAAGGTTTCGAATGAATCTAAACCACTGGCAATTGCTCTGGGCAACCTTCCACACCACCGTTTTTTAGCCCGTCTGCGCCATTGCAAAAGGGGACCAGCCATGTGCAAATCAGTCAGCAGCTGCCGCCACCGAAGGTAGCAGCCCAACCCGAACTGCTAGGCCAGGTCCCCTCTGCACAGAAAAACAAGCAACCCCAGACATGGCTGAAACATGTCTGGGGATGCTTGTGGTCTCGTGCAGAAGGGATGTGACCTAGCAGTTCGTGCTGTACTGCTCCTTTTGTGGTAGGACCAAGCCTGATTTGCATATGGTTTTTCCCCTTCTGTAATGGCTTGGCAGGCTGAAAAACGATGGTCTGGAGGGTTGCCCAGAGCTTTGCCTGTGGTTCTGATTAATTCAAAACCTTCCAGCCATCACCTTTCTGTTTTGCTAAAGTCACCCCTAGTGGGACGGGTATGCCCAGACGTGGGTCCCGAGTCTGCCGGGCCTAGAGACCCAAGCTACTCCTCACTGATGACGCCCATAAAGGCTCAAACATGTCTGGGGATGCTTGTGGTCTCGTGCAGAAGGGATGTGACCTAGCAGTTCGGGCTGGACTGCCCCTTTTGGGGTAGGACCAAGCCTGATTTGCATATGGTTTTTCCCCTTCTGTAATGGCTTGGCAGGCTGAAAAACGATGGTCTGGAGGGTTGCCCAGAGCTTTGCCCGTGGTTATGATTAATTCAAAACCTTCCAGCCATCACCTTTCTGTTTTGCTGGGTGCACGGAAAGACAGCCAGTGGGTGCACAGGGATAGAGTAGCAGCCCAGTCTGCAGTTCTGCCACTGCGCGCCAGTGCACCCATTTCCTGGCCTTCACAGGATTGCTTGATGACTCTTTGTAAAGCGGGAGGTGCAGTATTTGTGATTCCCACTGCTTGAGTACCAATTTCGGTTGGGTGATATTGTATGTAAATATGTGCTCTGTAAAGCGCTTTGGATAAAGGCGCTTTATAAATAACACATCATTACCATTATCATTATTGTGACTGACCTTTGCTGCACAAAGGCATGTGGAAGCTGAAATTTTCACACTGTTCAGCTAGAAAAGCAGTACCAAGCAGATTGCAAACATTTATGATTAATTGAAAAACGTCCGACATCACTTCTTTCGCTTTCATGTAGTCACCCTGAGTGGTACTGGTATGCCAAGATGTGGGTAATGAGCTAGCAGGTTCTAGACACCCAAGCTACTTCTCACTTATGATGCACAATGAGGCCGAAACATGTCTGGGGTTGCTTGCGGTCTCGTACAGAAGGGATGTGACCAAGCAGTTCAGGCTGGAGTGTCCCTTTTATGGTGCGAACCAAGCCTGATTCGCATTTGGCCTTTCTCCTTTCTTTTATTATTTTTATTTTTTAAATTGTATTTATTGGCAGAGGTTTAGAGCAACACATACATTAGAGCATAAGATATAATTGGCACACTTACAAGACATCATTGACGTGAGGGAAAGCAATTCAGGGCCTTTCTGCAATGGCTTGGCAGACTGAAGAATGAGGGACTGGCGGGATACCCAGATCAATGCACGTGGTTATGATTAATTCCAAAGCTTATAACTATCACTTGTTTTGTCTTGCTTTGCATCTGCAACCAACCAAGCATTCTTTGTAATTGAATTCGTTATAATCACACGTAACCACATTTCCCCCGGCATTGAGAACTTTGTATTGCACCTTTTTGGAGATCCCCAGAAAGACCAGGGGAAGGGAGACATTCCACCTGCCATTGTGAACTTTGTTTGGTAAAGCATGCAATCCCGCAGAAAGGGTTAAAAACCATCTTTGGTGTTAGTTAGAACAGTGACTTGGGCATTCTGGGACATTGAGAACCTCCAGAGAGCAAGGTCTGTACCTGCTGAAGGGAGTCGTATATGCAGGCTGATGAGAACCAAGACCCTACAAAACATTCAGAAGAAGGGAGTCATTCTTCCAGACCAACCCCTGCTCCCAACCTTTTATTTGTTAGTTTACTTAAGAATTAGACATAAGGGATAGAGTGTAGTTTGTGCACACATAACATTGACTTTTATGATTTTGAACTTCCAGGCAAGACCGTTAACATTTACTTTGAAGCAGGCAAACCAACCGTCCTCCAATTTAAAGTTAGGACCATGTTGGTCTTCCTTTTCTTTTTAAAGCTTAAATTAAACTGATTATTTTAATATGCCACCTGTGTGCTGTCTCCTCCTTCTGAACCCTTACAGCACCGACTTCTTTTTCAAATAAAAGACTTGGGGCCCGATTCATGGAATTATTTGCGCGGGGAATAGAGAACTGGCGTGCCGAACTGCATGCAAAATCCAAATTCATTGATTCATGGAATCGAATGCACAGGACTTTTCCAGGACTTGTGTGTAGTTCGCGCAGGCTCGGCATGTCTCTGCGAGCCATCGAGCCCCCTGCGCGAGACACCATGCGAAACGTGTGCGTGCCTTGCAAAGAGGGCTGGGAAGGGGTCGGAACACAGAAAATGGGGAAGAACATGCAGAAAAGTGGGCTTTCTGAAGGATGGACTGCAGGCAGCGCCTTGCACGCCCACAATTGCGCCAAACATCTCATATTCATGGAACCCCCCATGCCTCCTCTCGGCATAGAAATGGCCATGCAAATCGCTCGATCGCTACAACACCTGAAAGCAGGCGTAAAGACACTTGCACATAAGGAATCGCAGCGCAGAGGTGGGTTTGCATTTCGGATTTAGGGGTGCATGTATGCAACCGGGGTTTCCGACCAAACTTAAGTGTGCACTTACGCAGTGTCGCAGGGTGCAGGTACAGTTTATGGGGGTTTTGCACACAGATTTTCCGAGTTCAACTCGAGGTATGAAATATCATAAGCAACTCCGAGATGCAGGCCTACTTGCGAGGGACGCCACGCACTGTTCGAACGGCGCGTGTATTCGCTCCTTGGGAGCACGCAAACGTAGCTGTTCTGGCTGTTTATGATTTGCGTGGGGGCATGTCGGGGGCCTTCCGGATGTCACTTGAGAATACAGCAACTTTGCACTGTAGATTCCATGAATATCAGAGCGCACATTTTTGAATCTGCGCACAGGCTCCCGCAGTGTCGTTGTCGGCGCGTGGCAAATGCAGAGAAATGCGCACTTCTCCATGAATCGGGCGCTAAAGGTCCGAAGTGTGCAGCACTGTGCAGTGTTTATATGTAGCGCATGAATGAGTTGATTATTAATCAATTGTATATTCTCCATCTATTATTTTTCAGATAATACTAACGGCTGAGTCTTATAGATTTATAAACTGGTTGTACACAAACATCGTATGCAAGTCTAGCCCATCCCGCCCTCTCCTCTTTGTCTCTTTGTATGTCTGTGGTTTCATACTCGTTCACATTTTCTAGAGCCACCCCAGTTGTAGCTGAGAGCTCTGCAACAAGAAGGCGGGAAAAGCAGATACCTTGGAGGAAGGGGTGGGGAATTAAAGCAACTAATGAAAGAAAGCAACAGATGGAAATAATATTCATGAGTACTGCACATTACTCAACACTCTTCGGAAGTGAAGCACGTGGAGGTTTATTTGTCAAACAGAGCCTGGGCAATGGCTACATTGCAACACATAACAGGTGAAAGACCTTTGTGTCACATTCTATGACAAGACTGGAGGCGAGCATTATGCTTCAACTTCTTTAATTCACTACTCTTCAGCAGTTTCAACAAAACTTCAAAAACCATAACAAAACACTGAAACAGTCTGAACAGACTTTTCCTCTTTTCAGAACTACAATCCCCATTGTCTCTTGTAGTCCATCACACTCCATGCCCAGTAATAACCACTTGCTGTCCCTGGGCTCCTCCTCTTCTTTTCCTGCTCTTCAAGCAGATAAGTGCTATTTTGGTTCTCTCCCTACTTTATGTGGAAAAGTTGTGTTTACAGCGCATGTAGAGTTAGATATTGCAGAGAGGGGGAGACTATAGATTCTATGAGAGCTTTATGGCAGGAGTATAGATGTTTTAGCGCAGCGGCGCATGATTTAGTGTATCCGAGAGTTTTACTTCGGGATTAGCGAGCCCGGGCGTTTGGGCGGCCTTTCCGCAGTTCGCGCTCCCCATGTCATATGACCGGCACGTTTGGGGATCGCTCGCGAACACGGAAAAGAGTGGGCGATCAGAGGATCGCGTGCCACAAGGAATAGCGGAGCGATCAGAGGATCGCATGAAATACGGCCCGGATCTCCCTCTCCCTATAGGGAGGGAAGCGCGTGCCGGATAGCGGCCCCCTCCCTCGGGGAGCGCGAGTGGCGCGCAAGGAGATTGAATCCTCTCGGCCCCCTCCTTTGCGGGGGCGGAGTCGACGAGTGCTTTCGCTTCCGCGGTCGCATTTTCAGATGCGACGTGGAGCAAAGTGCACACGAGGAGCCGGGCCCGGCGGTGATACGGCAGTCATAAACCGCAGTAGCAAGGACGAGGCCCTGCCTCTGGAAGAGCAACGTTCGGTCGCAGAAGCGGCATATAAACACGCGACCAAGGAGAGATTCACACGAAGCAGCTTCAGCTGGGGAGGAGCCTCACAAAGCTGGTAGTGACGGAGCAAAGTCACGGAATCGTGCCTCTTGCAGAGGTCTACTGAATACAGCCCATCCCAGGCTTTATTATTTTTCATAGACTATCCCTCCTTCCGGTACAGCCACACCAAAAAAAAAAAAAGAAGAAGAATATAGTGAATAATTTTGAAAAAAAAAAATAAATATATATATAAAAAAGGGGGCGCGCATACTGTCCCAAGAGCGTCTATAGCGAGAGGGCATGCAGTGACACCCTTTTGGGGTACATCAGGCACACAGCACCCACTCAAGATGTCCGATTTCGAATGGAGCGAAGAGGAGCAGTCGTCAGAGTTGGCTGCCAGCTTCAAGCAGGTGCTAGGAAGCTCGCTTATAGATGCAGTGGCTATGGGGGTGAGACATCTACAAGACAGGCTGGAGTCCCTGGAAGCGATGTTTCATCAGCCCATAGACAGTACTGGACAGGGTGGAAGCACGCCCGCGGAACCCTGAGAAGCAGGGTCTTTGGGGAGTACCAAGGCCCGAAAGAGGAGAATCCCTCTTTACCCCCAGGGCCCTTCAGATGGGGCAGAAGGAAAGGCCCCGGAGGTAGTCGACGCCTTCGCAAAGCTGCTGCAGGCATTTTTGCAGCATCAGACTGTGCCAGACCTCACGACCCCCTCTCCAGGGGATGAAGAACATGGAGAAGACGGCCCAGGCTCAGAGGAAGAGCTGGAGGAAGGCGAATCTCTCTCCCAAGAGGAAGAGGAGGAAATTGAGATCAAGCCTAGTGGAGGAAAGAGGAGCCGCAAGGAGAAGCACCTCGAGGAGGTGGAGGAGGATATGTTCGATCCGGACAGCATCCGGAACCCGAGATCCTCGGACTGGCAGCCCTCACCTAGAGTGGCGCAATATATGACAAAGAGATTGCGGAAAGCACTGGACAAAGAAGTCCGACAGAGGCTCCGAGCGGAGTGCCCGAGACCGGATCTCCCAGGGAAGGTGGCCGAGATGCCAGAACTGGATCCTAAAATGTTGACCTTCATGTCAAAATGTAACAAAGACCCTTGGAAGGGCATCGATAGGTCTTGGAGGAGTTGCCAGGAGAAGGTGTTAGACCTGGCGGGGCCTCTGGCGAAAATAATGGACCTGGCCGAGAGAGCCAAAGATACCGGAGAGGAGGTGGACCCCGATGCCCTAGCAGGTTGGGCTCAGAGGGCAGTATGCCTCCTAGGCAACGCAAATTGCGCCATCGCATGAGAGTGCTGGAGAGGCCTCCTACTGAAGATAGATACTAAGCTAAGTGATTAAGCGTCATACGAAGCCGGAGAAGCAGCACAAGAACTCCTCTTCGGGGAGACCTTCGGCAAGGAGTTGGGGGCATGCGTCTAGAGTTCGTTCAGGCACCAGTGCAGGAGTGCAGGAGTGATCCGGTAGCGGGCCCCACCACGCGGCCAAATGTTTCGGCAGTTGCCATAGATATTCATAATGGAATACCAACACTCAAAACCTTCCTGGCTTGGTGCTCATCCCTGGGCCGATCATTGTATGCATTGCAGGAACAGGAGTTAAAGCAGGTGACTAACTGTAGGGTCCTCTTCGAATCGCCTACACCTCTCCAGTGACGTAGTTGCGGCACATCCCCTTGGCCACCAAGCCCTGAGACTAATTGCTGCACCAGTCATACAGAAAATAAGGAGTCAAAACGTGCAATGCAGAATCATCATACACACACACACACACACACACACACACCAAGACTTTCCACACTAGGTGACTATGTGAGTGAGATTGACTGAAAATAAACCCAAAATATCTGGGCATGAATTTAAGAAAGCCTTGCAAGGCACTCCACGTGCCAAAGGTGGCTGGATAATTGATGCCCTGGGTGGATCTTTGAGACTTAAACATAATCCCAATAAGTAATATATCTTCTAGCTTAGTTTAACTATGAATATAAACAGCAGAAATGTTCCCAAAACCCGATCTACGAGGGGATTATAATTCAGCAGGGCTCAGAGAGGGCAACCCACGGAAGATGGCTTTTAACAGCAGATATAGGCCATTGGAATGTTTAGTGATACACTTTGGCTCAATTAATGCCCGGCTACCTTTCGAACGACTGATCAATATGTTTTGCAATTTATTGCATGCCCTTATACTGGTGTATTGTGATGAGATATTGACATATCCAGCAGCTGGACGGTTTCACAGACACCGTGGCGAAGAGACATTGGGGGTATTTACGAGGTTGGAGGTACGAAACAGTGCTTACCAGCATGGAGCAAATACCGTGTCCGTGTAGGAAAGAGCCCGCTTATAGTGGGCTATTACGAGTTCGCGTGCATGAGCTTAGTGGCATGCTGGTAACGACAGTACCGGCATGCCGCTAAAGTCCAAAAAATGTCCCTTAGCGGCATCATGAAAAGCGCAGACAGCACTACCGTCGCTGTCCTCCTCCAAATAACGTGACCGGCTATTAGCGGAACCGGAAGTAACGTCATTGCACAGGAACGGGATAGAGCTCGGCGGCCATCTTGAAAAACACAATCCATTGCCTCCTCACCACAGAGAACCTGGAGCCTATTTCTGACTGCATAAATCAACCTACAGCACCAGCATCATGCCTAAGGCTGTCAAAAAAGGCGCTTCCCAGAAGCGCAAAGAGCGATTTAATGAGGACAAGCTGACTATGCTGGCAGAGACACTGGCAGACAATGTCTATGCCAACAGCCTCAAGAGACAGGCACAGATTAAGAAGAAGGAGATTTGGCAAATTGTTGCCCAAAAAGTCAGTGCCGTAGGGGACACCCCCCACACAATCAAGGACGTCCGCAAGCGATGGGGCGACCTGCGCCTGAGAGTCAGGAACATTATGTCGGCAAACCAGAACCAGGCCATGGCTACTGGCAGTGGTCCCAGCTCACCCATCAAGCTAAGCCGGTGGGAGGAAATCTGTGCCAGCACTATTGGCATCGAGGCAATAGAAGGTGTGGGCGAGATGGAACGTGGCACCACCTCATCGGCGGTTGGAGGTACCTGTACTAAGAAAACACTGTAAGGCAAAGTAGGATGATAGTCCACCAATTTATCCGTCCAAAGAGGAAATACATGGCCAATTACATAAACATATGACACATCCCTGCCTAGATGCCGTCCGCAGCACAGACATGGCAATGCATACCTAACACACACCACACATACATGAAAACGGCATAACTCACACTGCACGCAGTCCACACCAGAAATGCATGTCACATAGCATACGCCAGCTCCAACATGAGTGACCCTGATGGATGGCTGAATGCTGCACCCATATAGCAAGCAACGTGATTGTCAAAATTCCAATACCTAATACCCTCTAATGTGTTCAACAGCAATAATAGCAATGTATGCATAATGCTTGTTGAACCATCACTGATGCCGTCCCTCTCTCGGTTCCCCACAGGCTCTGATCCTGACAGAGAGGCCTTGGACTCTGCCCCACAGGCAACAACACCCCGGAAGAGGGCAAGGGAAGAAGGCAACAGGCCTTCGACATCCAAAGTGCCAGCCATGCCACGACAGGCACAGAAGGGGAAAACACCACCGGATGCCACGGCACTGGTGCCTCTAAGGGCCACTGCTACAGTCCCCACAACACCTGTGTCTCCTGCAAAGGAGACAGTGTCCGATGGTGCCCTTTCAGCTGCGACCAGCTCTGTTGGGGAGGCGGCAGCTACGGCACCCCAGACAGACGAGAACGCGCAGATCCAGGTCCAGGTGTGTGTCCCCGTGGAGGATGTCTCCTCGGAATCACCTGCCACACCCATTCCCACACCATCACCCCAGGTCACACCTATGTACTCCTACCACAACACCACACCGGAGCAGTCTGGAGGGGAGACAGTTGAAGGGAGAATGAGCCCCACAGAGGAGCCACACAGATCTGGGGATGTGACACATGGACCATCCATCTCCACTGGTGTTCGGGCAGGGGTGCAGCAGATCGAAAAGACAGTGCAGCGCCAGGAGGAGCTGACTGCCCTAGTCAGGCAGTTTGTGTCAGACCGTGCCCAGGCAAGGCAGGAGGGGCACGACAACATTGCGTCCCTGAGGCAGGCCATTGAGGCCAGCACTATGCGCATATGCGAGAAGGTGTCTGCTCTGAGGCAGGTCCTCTCCTGCATAGGGGATTCTTTGGAGGCTGAATGTCCGGCCCCCAGACTGGAGCAAGCTGGCACCCCATCATCATCCAGCTCCACTCAAGACAGCCCCCTTCGCAGGTCAGAGCGCACCTTGCGGAGACCTGACATGCCGTCACCAGGTGCGGGAAGTGGATGTATGTAGATGTGGCAGCCAAGTTAAGACATTGGACGCAGACACCTTTTGTATTTCCTTGGACACCATGTGTGTGGGAGTTGTGGGGGGGGGAATGGGTAGAGGGTGTGTGGGGGAGTTGTGGGGGGAGGCGGAGGGGGATAGGATGTGTGGGGAATTGTGGGTTGGCGGGGGGAGGGTGTGTGGGGGAGTTGTGGGGGGAGGGGGAGAGGGTGTGTGGGGAGTTGTGGGGGAGGGGGAAGAGGGGAGGGAGAGGGTGTGTGGGGGAGGGGGAGAGGGTGTGGGGGAAGTTGTGGGAGGTGGGGGAGGGGGAAGGGGGTGTGTGAGGTGAAGGGTTTGAGCACTTTGTACTATTGAACAGTTAAATACACCCGTTGTGTAGCAGAAAAAATACTTGAGTGGACAATCCTTATTGCATATGTGTCATTTATTGATATACAGTGCATAGTGTACATGCACTCCTACGCCCAGTGCCCTCTGTCCCACTTTCATGTCACCCTCTGCACCCATGTGTGTTAGAAATATTGTGCAATCACTGACTGACGCACAGCACGTCCCTCCTGTGCATCTGCACCGTGGTGATGTGCGCCCACATCGTCTTCATCCCCTTTATCATCACCAGGTGGTTGCAGTTCAATGTCAGGGGGCAGGGGCATGTTCCGTCGGATACACATGTTGTGCAGCATGACACATGCCATGATGATCTTGTCCACCTTCTCATGCCTTTAGAGGAGTGCCCCACCCGACCGGCTAAGGCAGAGAAACCGTACCTTCAACAGGCCAAAGGTCTGCTCGATGACCACACGGGTACGGGTATGGGAATGATTGTAGTCCTCCTCGTGCCTGTTCTGTGGGTTTCGGACAGGGGTGAGGAGCCACGGCTTCAAGGGATAGCCACTATCACCTGCATGAGAGGAAAAAAAAGGTATATGTTTGTCGATTCATGATGGACAGCTGTACTTGTCACACATGTTGGTCACATGCACATGTCCCTGTTTGTATGCACACATTTTTCATGCCCTCAATGTGTTCTGTGCCATGGACTTATGATGTGGATTGCATCTTCAAGATGATACACGGTGTACACTGCCTTGATGTTGCTCATGCATTGTGGACGCATACCGCTGTGTTTGTGTTAAATATGTGATGTGTAGTGTTTTGTATGATTTTCTAACTGGCAGCGTTGTCAGTGTTCTCTGCATTAATTGCCATTCAGCGCTGATTATTCCCATGGTGACATGCTGCACTTCTGTGGTGGTGGCCCTGTGACAAGCAGTGGATTCCCTTGGTGGTTTTCTTCAGTGCATTCTCATGGATGCTTGTCCTGTGTGGTGATTTGCGGCAGACATTTACATGGTGAATACTCACAGCATGTTGCTGGATTGTGTTACGGATGGTGAGGTACGATGATGGGTGGTGCACGTGTTGTGGGATGTTGGGTGGTTTTTAGTTTGGCATGTTGAGATAGGTGTGCAGTTTACATCATTGCTATGGGAATTGGTTGTCATTTTCAGTTTGGGATGCTTTAGGGCACAGTGTTTTGGGAGGTGCACATCGTGCTGTCACCACAACAATGACACCATGGTGGTGTGTGCATCTATCCCCCAATTTCACTGCCATGTGCCTGTCAATATTAGTCTCCGGAAACAGAAGAGGTCAAGTATAATATTTAGTGTTCCGGAAAGGATTGGAGCTTGATGAATGTCCATGGGTCTCAACTCTGTTTATTCATTACCCATCCCAATTCATAGGTTTTATGAAAGATTCCTGTACAAACCAAGAAGAAGGGAGGTGGAAACTGAAGTCGGAGCACTATCTGGTCCACAGGAAGCAGAAACAACTGTAGACGACTAATGAAACAGATTTCGCTGAAGAACTAAAATGTGGTCATCAATAAATGTATTGACCGTCAATGAAAAATACACCCTACACAAGGGCACAGATAGCAAGAGGCTAAGGCTGTTTCTGGCTTGGGTTTTCACATATTTCGCCACACAAATGCCTTCTCTGGTAGGTTCTGAGGTGCTGGAGCACTTGGAGGTGGTCAGTGGTAGAAGCAAATGGACACAACTCCTAACGATCTGGGTGGAAATTCTATAGGTGCCTTGTTGTGTTTTGTTGCCCCATTTTTATTTTTTATTTTATTTATTGAGCATTTGTTAGGTGCCTATACAACAGAATTGTGTTTCAAGGTGCCACAAGGCTAATGGGGAGGGGACAAGGGGAATCAATAACCATGGCAAACAGCAAATATACATGTGTGGTCCTACTAGGTCTTGTGGCCTTGCGACATGCAAGTGCAGTGAAACAAAGGGCAAGAGATAGCAATGGGTGCAGGGTGGGGAGGAATGGGTAAGTGCTGGTGGGTGCTCAAGAGGGAAGTGCCAAGGGAGCCAAGGAGGAGGCTTCAGGCTAAGTGCTGGGGCGGACGAATCCCAAAGTAGGATGCAAAGCTGCCACAGGGGACAGTGCAGTGTGGGTGGGAGTGGTCCTGGTATTGACTGGGTAGATACCATGATAACCTTACAGTAAAGATACTGCCCGCATCGCAGAGCTGACCAATCGGAAACATGTGCCAAGTAGAGCAGATACCCTCAGTGATCCGGAGGCTCATAAACCTATGAGAGCAGAAGCTTGCAAGAAGCGCAGCCTCCTGGGGTGTTGCGTCCCAGCTAGGATGAAGGAGACGATCCAAGGTCACTTTTGCTGCTTTAGTGAACTCCTCAGTTGCGTACTGTTCATTTGTCCTGCATCGTAAAGTGGATGCAGCACGCGTTGGCCCGTCAGCATTTTAACCAAGGCAGACATCTTGGCAAGAAGTCAGCGGTGTGCCCGTGACTAATCAACAGAGGAGGGAGGGAAAGGATGAATCATTTGAACGGTGGACCCCATGCATTGGAAGGGTCAGGATGAACGGTTGGGGAGTGGCCCCATACTGATTGAGCATTTAGCGTTATTTAGATCTATCACTACTCTTGGCACAGGCATGAACCAGATAGCAAGAGGTATTAAAATGCTTGTGCGAGAAGTTTAGGAGACATTGGCAGAGGGGACAGTGGGTGAAGAACATTTGCTGGGTAAAGAAGAGATCAAAATGGAGGCCCATGAATTTGCCCAAGGCTGATAATGTGAACTCCATGGGGGTAAGCCGAAATTTGATCTCGGGCTTGAAACAATAGAGAATATGAGAAGGAGTCCACAACTACATTTGATGAAGGCCCCAAGTGAAATCGCTAATGAGATGCGCTTGTGAGGACTTTTGCGATCCAGGGTGCAGGAGATAGCCCAGATGTCAGTGGAGGATGACCACAAACTCTGATGAGACTGGTCAGAGGGGCCCAAGGCTAGTACTACGGCGCATCAGAGAGAGGTAAATTAGTATCCGACATTTAAAAAGAAGGGCGTGCAGTTAGAGTCTTAATGGGCAAGCTGAAGTTCTCCAGAAAAGTTTTTGCCTACGGCTTCCATGATTGCTCACCCTTAACTATTCAGCTACTCCTGATGGGGGTTGTAGTTCCAAACTGTGTGGAAGGGCGCATGTTCCCGCTGAGTGTCTGATTCAGAGGTTGTGGTAAATACCACGTAGGAACACAACATTTCCCCTTGCATATCCACCGCCCTTCATTTTGAGGGTGATGGGAGGAGTGGAAGAGGGAGGTTGTGGCAGTAGCCAAGAAAATAAATGTAAAAATGTGCAGATGAAGCGCTGCAGGGTTACCTTGTGGCCGAAGTCAAAAAGCAAAGACATTTCGACAGTACAGAAAGTATCGACGAGTTTGCAGATCCTCGGTTGCACTTGGACTTGCTTGCAGATCCTCGGTTGTATTTTACTTGCTTGCAGATCTTCGGTGGCACTTGCACTTGCTTGCAGATCTTCGGTTGCACTTTACTTGCTTGCAGGTCCTCGGTTGCACTTGCACTTGCTGGCATTTCTTCGGTTGCACTTGCTTGCAGATCCTCGGTTGCACTTTCTGAGCTGTAGAAATGCGGCACTGAGAATTTGTTGAGCAAACATATTTCAGACAGTCCTTGCATTTTTGACTGCCTGCTTAGTATGCATGCAGTCTGCCTTCTTCAGGTCTTTTAGTGTAATATCTTTAGAACATATTCTTTGCATACAAACCTGCTTTTTTACGAAAAAGCTAAAACGCTGTAATTAATGCCGCCTGTTTTCCCACACTAACGACACCTCTAGGCTGCCGTTAATTGACTCGGAAGGCGGTTGGCAAGGCGATGGCTATGTCGTAAAATCATGACTTTGCAAGAGTGAGTGGCAGACTTCCTTTATTTCCACCACCAGAATACATTGCTTCATGGAAAAGTGTCTTTTAGCCTATACACAACACTTTTCCATTTTAACGCGCACCTCTGAATCAGGACCTGAGTTGGAGGTTATCACAATTTAATGCAACAACCTATGGGGCCAATTCATGGAATCCAGCGCAGATGTATCGCACGGGTCTCGCGCAGAGAAGCAGCGTACGCCAGGCGCAGCGCAAAATAGCTTTTTCCCGAGCCATTACCAGTCGTAGCACAGTGAACATACTGCAGCGCCAGTTACGCCCCCAACACCGCCCCTTGCGCAGGAAAAAGCCAGTGAAAAGACCAATACAGTGCAAAGGCCGCGCGCTACCCTTGGCCCAGCACACAGCCCCGCTCCATCGTAATCGTGTGAAAAATCTCAGCATAACCCGCTCGCAGCAGCGAAATCGCATGAAAATGGCCTCACGCACACCCGCAAAATCTAGTACACGGCTCGCGCCAGTCAAATTGCATGAAAAGTGCCTTGCGTACCCCCGCGAAATACCGTACCCCACCCACACCAGCCAAATCGTGTGCAAAGGGCTACATGTGTGGTGACAGGTGTTGGGGGTCCCCTGTGGTGTGGGCTGCCTGCGGGGCATGGCCATGGGTGTCGGGGATCACTTGTGGTGTGGGCTGCCTGTGGGGCATGGTCATGGGTGATGAGAGTCCTGCGGGGTGTGGTCATGGGTGTCGGGTGACCCCTGTGGTATGGGCTGCCTGCGGGGGACGGTCATGGGTGATGGGCTGCCTGCGGGGTATGGTCATGGGTGATAGGCTGCCTGTGGGGAATGGACACGGGTGATGGGCTGCCTGCGGGGCATGGTCATGGGTGTTGGGGGCGGCCCCTGTGGTGTGGGCTGCCTGCCGGGCATTACCATGGATGTTGGGGGGTCCTCTGTGGTGTGGGCTGCATGCGGGGCATGGACATGGGTGTTTGGGGGTTCCCTGTGATGTGGGCTGCCTGCGGGGCTCTATCATGGGTGTTGGGTGTGCCCTGTGGTATGGGCTGCCTGCGGGGTATGGACATGGGTAATGGGCTGCCTGTGGGTTATGGACATGGGTGATAGACTGGCGTTGGTCATCATGCCATTGCCTCCTTCCAGTGGCCAGTCCACCTGCGCTTCAGCCCCTACTGACCAGAGTGGCGGAAGCCACTCAGGGTCCGCACCACCTCTCAAGAGGAAGAAGCGTGCTCTTGTGGAACAGGCTGGGACCCCAGACACGGCTCGGCCCTCCGGCACGACAAGGAAGCAGAGTTTCAATAATGTGGAACGGGACGCACTTGTGGGCTTCGTGTCGGAACACGGCCGTGATATGCTGGTGACGGCAGGGTGCAAAACTACTCCTGCTCAGCGTAGGGCTGAATCACATGAAAAGTACCTTGCGTACCCCTGCAAAATCCCATACCCCGCCCGCACCAGCCAAATCACGTGGAAAGGGCTGCGCATGTGGTGACAGATGTTGGGAGGGGGTCCCCTGTGGTGTGGGCTGCCTGTGCGGCATGGTCACGGGTGATGGGCTGCCTGCGGGGCATGGTCATGGATGATGGGCTGCCTGCGGGGCATGGTCACGGGTGATGAGCTGCATGCGGGGCATGGGCACGGGTGATGGGCTGCCTTTGGGGTATGGACACGGGTGATGGGCTGCCTGCGGGGTATGGTCATGGGTGTTGGGGGTCTCCTGTGGTGTGGGCTGCCTGCAGGGCATGGCCATGGATGTTGGGGGATCCCCTGTGATATGGGCTGCCTGCGGGGCATGATCATGGGTGTTGCGTGTCCCCTGTGGTATGGGCTGCCTGCGGGGTATGGACGTGGGTGATGGGCTGCCTGTGGGTTATGGACACGGGTGATGGGGTTGCTTTGGTCATCATGCCATTGCCTGCTTCCAGTGGCCAGTCCACCTGCGCTTCAGCCCCTACTTACCGGAGCGGCGGAAGCCACTCAGGGTCCGCACCACCTCTCAAGAGGAAAAAGCATGCTATTGTTTTTATGAACAATAAAAACAGGCTGGGACACCATACACGGCTCGGCCCTCCAGCACATCAAGGAAGTGGAGTTTCAATAATGTGGAACTGGACGCACTTGTGGGCTACGTGTCAGAACACGGCCGCAACATGCTGGTGATGGCAGGGTGAAAAACTATGTCTGTTCAGCGTAGGGCCCACTAGCAGTGCATCGCGGAACACATTAGTGCCTTGGGATTTGTGAAGCGCACAGCTGATGATTGCTCGAAGCGTTGGAATGACCTCAAACACTGAGCTAAAAAACAAGCAGGCTTCTAATTACGCCTCTACTGGGACACCACCAATGGATGATGAACTCACAGAACATGAGGCGATCGCTGGAGGGTTCATCGCAGAGGATCAGATCCAAGGCGTGGTAGACCTCCCGGATCTTGAGACGATATCCAGTGAGTGTCCATGCCTGTGTGTCCAGGCCATGTGTATGTTGCTTGGGTGATGTATTGTGATTGACTGCCAGTTCAGGCTATGTAGTCATGACTGCCATGTGTGACCCATCCAATGCTAGCTGATACGTGCTTGTTGTGATGCGGACTGGATACAGGTCATGTGCTGCACACGGAGGCAATCCTCATCAACGCACCTGCACCCTCCTTCCATGTCAATCACTCGCCAGCCTCTCTTGTCCATGTTCTGGCTCAATTACATGTTTGCGGATAGCCTGTGAGGATCTCCCACTCAACACTCAATCTCTGTCGTCACATGACTGACATCTCTGTGAAGTCACCCTGCAAGCTGATCTTCCTCTGGGCCATCCTTCCTTGCCTCTCTATCCCCCAGCAGCTCACTGACTCCATGGGACTGGTGATTCCCATGGCGGACTACTGCAACGGCCTGTTCCCAATTTTCTGTCAATATGCACTCTTCCCTCTGCAACTCTGCCAGACCTGTACTGTGTGAAACATCCTTTGGCATTGATGCAGGATCTGTCACTCGGACTGTGCTGATGGCACAGGCTCACAGTGCCCATGAGTGTTTATTCATGGACCATGTGCATTCCAAGCAAGCCCCTGTGGGTCCGGGGCAAGCCCCTCATCCGACTCCATTTCCAGTATTTACTCCTTCTCATGGTATTTCATCATCCCTTTCCTGCTCACTCAGGGTCAGTTGATCGTCATGACCATTTGTCTGGGGTGGTCGTCTGTGTCGAGCGGATGCCTCCCTCTGGTATAGCCTCCCTGGCTCTATGCAACTGGTGTTGTGGGTTTTCCGGGTCTGGGGGCACTTCTGATGCTTACTTACTGTGAGTATGCAATTGACAACTCCCCACACTGTCTGCTACAACAGGGTACTCTGAGTGACCATTTTGACCCATGCACTGCCTTCAAGCCACCCCCGACCATGGTTTGGGGTTCACTGTATCCCTACAACCCACTGCAAACACTTTGCACATGATGACTGCACTTGCCCTTACACTGCCATCATGACACGACATTGTAATTACTGTTTTTGTCTTTTTATTGACAGTTGAGGCCCTACACATGTACTGCACTGCACCCACTCTCATCTAAGCCCTGTTTCAACCTTCAACGTGCCTATTCACTTGTTTGATGTCAAAGTGACCTACCATTGATGTATCGATGTGCCTCCCATCACTGTATTTCAACACACTGGCGTTGCTGCATCGTGTGACACATGTGTGTTTTGTCATAGTGATTTCTATGTACTATCTGATGACATGCATTTTACATGGATGGTGGACAGTAGTGATTCACTCCCATCTGGGCTTGCTTGTCAGTTCTGCCACGGCTATGCTACGTGCCATCTGAGTGCTGGCATATGTCATGTTTGTTGAAGGTCCATGCCAGTCACAGGCTTCTGTGTGATGCAGGTGCTATGCACCATGCAGCACATGTGTTGTTTTTCCATTTTAGACTCATCCGTGTCTGCTTTCAAGGTCCCCTTCCACTTATTGGCACTGCATGCACATCTGAGATTGTGTCATGTGTGACATGCCTAATTAATGTGTTGGATGTCAACATTGTAATGCCTATGTGTGTGGCCTATGCTGTTAACATGCGTGGTCATGTGTTCTTTTTTATTTTGTGCAAGTGATGAGGCACTGGAAGCAGTGTAGGAGGAGGAGATGGCACAGGGGCAGGAGTATTCAGAACCCCAACCAGGCACCAGTGGAGGACGTGGGGTGATAGCGCACGAGAATCCATTCTCGCGCTCTGAAACACTTGTGTATGAGCGCGATAGAAATAAAATATCAATATCAATATCAATTGCTGCTACAGACCAGTACACCTCTGATGATCTCTATGCCTGTGGTGCAGAATCGGATATTGACCCATATGTCCCGTCGCAGGTGAGTGATTCTGGCATGGATGCTGTCCTGTCCAACACACCTGTACTGGGGATAGTCCCCTCAAGGGCCCATTCAGTGTTGGAATGTCCGCCAGTGGCGGTCACAGATGCAGGGTCACACTGCACACTATCTTCTCCTGTTCCTGGGGCAGCAGATTAAAGGACGAATGCAGTCCTGCAGCCACAGGCAGCGCCAGCACAGTAAGGTCCACGTCTCCTTGGGCCGGACAGGTGTGGTATCCAGGAAACGCGGTGGCCATGCACCACCGGGTAATACTGTGTTGAAGAATTCCATGTATGCCATTGCACAGCAACAGTGGTCATCATGTGAAATGATCGCTCAGGCCATGGAAAGGGGGGGCCACTTCCATTCTCCCCCCCGAAAGGCAGGTGGAGCTCCAGCAGCAGACAACGTGGTCCAAGTGACGCTCACACAGGCAGGACATGTTGGCCGCCAGCAAGGACCGACAGGCTGAACTGGGGGCTCTGCGCACAGCCATGGCTGCAGAGGCACAGGCCCACAGGAATTCCCTGAGGGAAGATAACACCTCCCTCAGAGCTACTCTGGGCGCACCTGAGATACCCCAGAGTAGATGGGCGGAACAGCAAATGGAGCAGCTAACACACAACATCCCGGCGGAGCTCCATGCAACCTGTGAGGTGATCCGTGCATCAAATGAGGGCTTGCAGGTGGAAGTCTGTGCAAAACGTGAGGCCTTGCAGGCGGAACTCTGTGCTACATGTGAGGTGCTTTATGGGGACCTCCGGACCATCATCCTGCAGAACCAGGGCTATGCATGGTCAGCCTCCCATACCATGCACACCTTTTCATATTGCACCAGAGGGTGACGACAGCGACGGCAGTTCTCCCACTATAGGCTAGCCGTGCAGGCATGAGCCCATGGAGGTATTTTTTTCTGAACATCCACGCATGTGGGTGTTGAGGTGCACCCTGCACCTCCTCCCTCCTGGGTGGTCCACCCCGACCCCCAGTCAACCATGGCTATTTTTTCTTTTTTCTTTTTTCACGTTGCATTCATGTAACAGTGTGTTGCTTTGTGTGGCATCCGAAGGCATCCACTGTGTGTTCCGACTGGGCCCATACAGGCTTGTCTTGTGTTTGTGTTTGAGGCTTGGTGTCCAGACATATATGCCACTCCTGCTTCCCCTTTCCATGGGCTTGCAAGAAGGGCACCGTGTGACAGTAACTTACACAGAGGCATTGGGCTTCCATCAGTTGTGTGGCAAGTCTGATGTCCAAACTGTGTATACACCCCTAGTGGGGATTCAGATGGTTTCTCCAGTGCATGGTTGACATGTATATTCTTCTAATATTGCTCATTGTGCATATTTACATGTTACATCTTCATGTATTACCTTGCCTGTCTCCATTGTTGATGCACTTCATGCTGTATGCGGTACCCTGCCACATTTAGCTACCAGCAACACACTGAAGATGTGAGGGGTCCATGTGGTGGCTTTGTCACATTGGGACACTTGGGCTTTTGTGATTGGTCACTTTTTGACGTTGCCACTTTTGGGTCCTGTGTTCATGATTTGTTATGCTGGTAAGTATATGTTCATGTGTACGGTTTCATTTTGATGTGTCAGAGGGAATTGTCTCTTGTCTGTTTCCATTTGTCACAGTGCACTTTGTGACAGTTGTGTCATGTGTTGTGCATTTATTTGGTTGCTTTCACATTGCATGCTATGGCATTGTGTGTCGGGCGGGTGACATGGGGTTTGGGAGACTTTAGGTAACATACCAGTATTTGGATGTGCTGTTTTGCAAGGGGGTAGTGGATTATGCACAATTAATGTGTGCCGTTTGGTCACATGGGATTGGGTTTGTTTAAGTAGCTAGGGATGCACACAATGTAGCACTTCCATGGACACATTCTCAGGATGGTAAGGTTGTGACAGTTGACTGTCCCTTTGCCATCATCAATTGTCACCTGGTATGTGCCAGGCCTGTGTGCACTCCGCAGGGGTGGGATTTTAGGTGTAAAATGTAGCCACAAGCTGGGTACGGGCTGCCTTGCCACGTGCCCTTTCCCCTCCCATGCGCAGCGGGCGTGCATGTGGTTGGGGATGTGGGGGAACCACCATGTCCACTGGTACGCCCCGCCGTGTTGCAACGTTGTGCAGGACACATGCTGCCACCACGAACCTGCACACTACTGGGGGTGCATATAGTAGCGGTCAAGGGAGCGGAAACGTGACTTCAGCACTCCGAATGTGCACTCCACTATGGCCCTGGTTGCAATATGGGCTGCGTTGTATCTTACCTGGGGTGGTGTGGTGGGGTTCCGTATTGGTGTCATCATGTAGGTGCTCAGAGGGTAGGCACTGTCCCCTGGGGAGGTGATAATGGTTGTGAATAGTTGGGTTTGTCTCTTTGTCTGTGTGTGACATGCATGCATGTGCACAGGCATTTGTACTCACAAATGAGCCATGTGTCGCCATGCCTCCCAGCTTCCAGGACCTGCTTTAGGGGTGACATTCTGAATATGAAACTATCATGGGTGGACCCTGGATAGTTTGCGTAGACAGAGGTGATGATTCCCTTGGCATCGCATACCACCTGCACGTTGATGGACTGCCAGTGCTTGCGGTTGCGATAGATATGCTAAGTGGCTCTAGGTGGACGTAGAGCCACATGGGTGCAATCAATGGCATCAAGCACTTTGGGGAAGTGTGCCACCCTGTAAAAGTCCTTGACCACAGCCTGCCTTTCTGTGGGTGTTCTGGGCATGTATATGTGCCTGCGGACTGAGGGGCGTGCAGTCATGATTGCCAACACCTGGTGTAGGCAGCGTGACTGCGTGGGCTGTGAGACACCACCAACTATGGCAGTTGTCCACTGAAATGACCCAGTGGCCACAAAATTCAGTACGTTGAGCACCTTTTCCAAGGGGGTTAGTGCTTGGGAGCACAGGGTGGCTGATGTGAGGTCATCCTCCCACTCAGTGACCACTAGGATGATATGAGGTGGAAAACTATACCTGCCATAGACCTGGTCATCAGGCATTTCAAAAGGGCTGGTCCTGGGTAAAAAAATGCGGGGCCTGGCTATCCTCCTCCTCCTGCGTTGTCCTACGATCACTGCTGCGAGGAATAGTACATTCATCGTAGCTGTATGAGCTTGTTTGTTGTTTCCGTGCACTTTTATGCTGCGGGGGGGTGCTTACGCCACCTTTCGCCTGGTATACGTGTTTCCGGCTTTGAGCATCTTTTGGCGCGCGCGGGTTTGCCCTGTTCGATTCCATGAATACGTGTTGTTAGCACGCGTGTGGGCATTGCAAGGATTTCACAGTGGTACTTCCCCCGTAACGCCTACATTTTTGCATGTTGTTCCCCGTTCCGCATGTTCCGCCCCCTTTTTAGCTGTGTGCGCTGGACGGTGTGCGCCTTCACTGGGCGTCTCGCGTACAGCCTTCGGGGTGTTACAATGACGTGTGGGACACGGGCAGGTTCGGCGCCGGTCCCAGGTAAGCCACGCGCAGTGCCTTCCATGAATCGGGAAATGGGCGTTGCGCGGGTTTCGCACGCGTAAACTGCGATTTTCACACTTGCGGCCCCGTTTTCGGCGCACATTAATTCCATGAATTACCCTGCAGGTTGGAAGACTATTAAGGAAGAATTCCTTTTGGGGATAAAAAAAAGAGCCACAGTGGGTCTCCATTGGAAACAGCATTCCCAAGACCCATCATCCCTCTATGAAATTCCTCTGGTTTTGCAACAGAACTATGCAGGCCTTGGACACTGCTGCAAGGGGAATGTTTTATTCCTGTGTCTCAGTCGTTAGAGACACACTTTTAAAATAAATATATATTTGTTAATTTCTCCCCCATTTGCTTTCTGCAGGATTGGTCTAGGCGTTGTCAGGGCACTGCATCTTACAGTCCAATGACTATTTCTAAATGAACAATATTTGTATACTTCCCTCCTTAAAACTCCCATCGTCTCCCTCTTTTCTCCCTCAATGGCGTTTTGCACACAAATGGCCTCATTGCGAGTTTACTGTTCCCTCCACTCGGTACAGCGGGATTAAGAATGGCGGTAAAGTGGTACTAATCTCCATTTGGAGACTGGATACTTGTACATAGGCATTTAGTTGGAATTACCGCAAGTGGTAATTCCAATTCCATGAATTACCACCAGCAACACGCCAGAAGTAAACCACCCGCTTCTCGGAATTCTGCAGAGCAGGAAAGTGATGGGAAATAGGCAGTAATTCCTTTACTGTCATTTTGCCACCATGGTTGCCCTCCCCACCAAACTGGAAAAGAGGCCCAAAGTCTCATGGTTTGATTTCTGATACATGATCAAAAGGAAGGGCTGTAGATCCTGTTTCATATCTTTTGCCCCATTTCTGTACTCGATGGTATAATAATGATAAATAAAATACATTTTGTCAGGGAACACGTCGGGTGAACACGGGTGTTGATGGGGTCCACATACTTTTTTCTGAATGCTGACACCCCCCACCCCCGATGTCATTGTGAGGAAATAAATAATTTCTGTACCCACTTGAAGTGCCACAAGGATCCAAGCCTTGGTAGCGGCTGTGATTCAGGGTACTTAGCCACAACACCACACAAATCTCTTGTCACAAAGATGTAAAACGGCTCATATAGTCATTCTGCCATAGAGGAGATGGCTTGTTATAGATTCTTAGGTATAAAAGTGTGCACCTTTTATTCCTAGCCGGAAATGTTACAGGAAAACCTGTTCTATTGGCTTACTAAAGGCAAGAATCATTAAAGGACTCTCGATGTTCGACCACATCACCCCGATCCTCATCGAACAGCACTGGCTCCCACTGCAAGCCCGTACCATCTTCAAATCCTGTTGCATCATCTACAAGGCCGTCCCCCGAAGTCCCCAAGCTACCTCGATGAGAAACTCAGCATCTCCGGTGGCCTGTGATCCACCAGAAGTAAGGACATGTGCAGACTTGAATTACGACAGTGCTGGAAGGAAAGAACCAGAAGACAGGCCTTCCCTGCCTCAGCTCCAACTCTGAAACCTCCTCCCCACCAGCACCAGACTTTCACCTTCACATTTACAGTTCAGGAAAGAGTGCAAGACCTTCCTCTTCAAGGAATGGCTCCTCCTTAACACCTAGGTCCACACACCCTGCACTCCCCACCCTACCGGAGGCTCAGTGATCTGCTCCCCACTGTCTTCCCCCCATGCTGCCAATTGCCCACCCTCTACTGTTTGCTTCCTGCTCCTTTTTTCTCTGCTTCCCTCACTGTGCTCTTCGCCCTAGGATTGTAAAGCGCTCTGTTGCTTCCCAAAGCTAGGTCAGCGCTCAATAAATACAATAATAATAATAATGATGAAAAATACCTCACTACCCCAATTCTATGGGTTCCCCTACCTAACACAACTAACTAGGGTGCTCGTCGTCTGTCGGGAAGTCCAAAGCAATATGCCTGTCCTTCGCTCAAAGCTAAGCTACACAGACCCTACCACTAAGGCAAAATAACAAAAAGGGCAGGAGAATGACCCCCTTCTTCTCCTGGATAGGGCTCCACAGCCTCAGTATATGATTAACAAAAGGAAAGCCCGGAGGATGACTCCCCTCCGCTGGATAGGGCTCCCCAGCCTCAATATATGATGAACAAAAGGAAAGCCAGGAGAATGTCGCCCTTCTCCTGGATAGTCTTACCCAGCCTCAATATATGATTAACAAAAGTAAAGCCAGGAGAATGACTCCCTTCTCCAGGATAGGCTTCCCCAGCATCAATATAAGATTAACAAAAGGAAAGCCAGGAGAATGACTCCCTTCTCCTGGATAGGGCTCCCCAGCCTCAACATATGATTAACAAAAGGAAAGCCAGGAGAATGACTCCCTTCTCCAGGATAGGCTTCCCCAGCATCAATATAAGATTAACAAAAGGAAAGCCAGGAGAATGACTGCCTTCTCCTGGATAGGGCTCCCCAGCCTCAACATATGATTAACAAAAGGAAAACCAGGAGAATGACTCCCTTCTCCTGGATAGGATAAATCCAGCATCAATGTTTGATTCTTAAATAGTCTTTGGCTATTTCTTGTATTGGCATATTCATTTATTTTAGGGGATTTGTCTACCTCTTTGGTTCCCCTCTTTCTGGACTTTGAAGCCTTCTCCTACTTGGCTCTCTTGACCTTAGATTTTCTCTTATGTTTTTCTCAAGTGTCTCTGAAAGTCACTCCTTTTGTGATATCTCTGGGGCAATAGAGTTCCTCTTTATATGAGTCCTGTTGTCCACAATCCTATGATTCGTCATCTTCTCAATGTATTGATTCCCTCTCGTATCACTGAGATGAGTAGCACAGGCTTTATAATAAGTCTCACTCTATTAGCCTTTTCTTGGAATACAGGGACTAGTAGAATAAGTCCCTAGATGAGTTTCAGTCTCTTTCTTTATTTCCACATCACCGGGGTGAGTAGTATTAGTCCTGCAATATATTTTATCCGCTTTCTCGTATCACTGGGGCGAGTAGGCTGAGCCCTGTGATGTATTTCAATCTTTTGGTCCTTGTTCGTATCGCTGGGACGAGTAGGATTCCCGTGGTGTATTTCACTCTGTCTGTTCTTTTTCGTATCACAGGGATGAGTATTATGAGTCGTTTGGTATATTTCACTTTCTCACTTCTTTTTCGTATCACTGGGGTGAGTATGATAAATCCTGTGATGTATTTCATCTTCTCAGTTCTTTCTCGTGTTGCTGGGACGAGTATGATAAGTCTTGTAATGTATTCACTCTTTTGATTCTTTCTTGTGTCACTGGGACGAGTACGATGCGTCCCGTGGTGTAGTTCACTCTCGGTTCTTTTTTTTCGTATGACTGGGATGAGTATGATAAGTCCTGCAATGTATTTCACCTTCTTGTTTCTTTCTCGTGTCACTGGGACGACTATGATAAGTCTTGTAATGTATTTCACTCTTTCAGTTCGTTCTTGTGTCACTGGGACAAGTTTGATGAGTCCCATGATATGTCTCACTCTCTTTGTGCTTCCTCATACCACTAGGATGAGTGGGATGAGTCCTGTGATATAGTTAGCTCTCTTTACTAGGACAAGTATGATACAGGTAGTCGTTATTCCGGTCTTCCCTTCCAGATCTCCCACCTTACCCGTTACCTTTTTTCTCATGTGTCAGCATCACTGGGCCTGCCTTCAGGATAGGGATCTTGCTTCCATTGTTCAGGACGGTTTCTGCTTAAGCTCTGTGTTTCCCTGCTCCTTCTCTGCAGGGCCAGCGTTGCATCGGTCTTGGTGTCGTTGCTGCACTGCACAGTCCACCTCTCCTGCGTCATGCCACCACTCACAACTGTTTTCATCTCTCGTGGTTCTCTTTGCCTGCTTTCTTATTCCGTCAGCTCCTTTGGTGACTCTTGCACACGCCAGCTAGTTGCCTCCTCCCCACGGAGGATCTCCCGGTCTCTCTCAGCTTTCACTATGCTGCTGATTCAAAACTCCAGGGTTTCACATCTCCTTGACAGTAGTCCTTCTTTCCTTTTTATGTTACATTGCTGGATCCTCCCCAGAGGAGAACTGTAGTCCTCTTTGGTTTCTAGTTGAGCATTCTTCATTACTCGCTCACTCCTCCTCGTCACAGTATTGTGAGCCTTCTTCTCCTTCTCCTTCTCCTTCTCCTTCTCCTTCTCCTTCTCCTTCTCCTTCTCCTCCTCCTCCTCCTCCTTCTCCTTCTCCTCCTCCTCCTCCTCCTTCTCTTTCTCCTCCTCCTCCTCCTCCTTCTCTTCTTCTTCCTCTTCCTCTTCCTCTTCCTCCTCCTCTTCCTCTTCCTCTTCCTCTTCCTCTTCCTCTTCCTCTTCCTCTTCCTCCTCCTCCTCTTCCTCTTCCTCTTCCTCTTTCTCTTTCTCTTTCTCTTTCTCTTTCTCTTTCTCTTTCTCTTTCCCTTTCTCTTTTTCTCTTTCTCTTTCTCTTCCTCTTCCTCCTTCTCCTGCTTCTTCTCCTTCTTCTCCTTGGTTCCACTTGATGTTACTGTTAGTCCAAGAGAAAGGGCCTAAGGGAGTCCTTGTGCCCAAGAGTGGAGTCTCTCCCTGTGAGTTCCCACTTACCGTCACCCCTAGGGTAGATATTGCTTTGCCGGTCATCTCCCTAGACTCACAAGGAAAGACTCCCCCCTCTGAGTAAAAGTGACTGAATCCCATGATTCGTCACACTATCTATATTTGGTAATGGCTCGATGTATCCTTTTTGTGCAGTGGAACTTATAGTTATGAGTACAAGAGTAATGGTGTGCATTACTTTTCTGAGTTCAAAGTGCTGGAGCAGATCAGTCATTGGCAAGTGAAAAACATATTTAGTTTCATTTAGTTTCATTTATTGTGATTTGTATCAGGCTTTCGCCAAAGTGCCATTGCAATATTTGAAATGACAACGGTACAATCATAAATGACCAATGAGATAAGTAAATCATGAACATGAGAATGGGTTAGGAGATACGTTTTGAGATGAGTATGGAAGAGAGAATACATGGGAGAAGAACAAACTAGGAGAAGAAGGGAATTCCAATGAAACAGGGCCAAAAGAGAAAAAGAGCGGAAACGGAATGAGGCACAGGGAGGTTTGGGTACAGCCAGGTGATAATTGGATTCAGATGGAAGAGACCTGGATGGAATGTAGAGGAAAACAAGAGAAGCACGATAAGGAGGAGCAAGACCATGGAGATATTTGAAAGCAATAGAAAGGAAATGAATGAGAGGATGAGACTCGAAGGACAGAATAGCAGCAGAAGACAGAGCAGCGGAAATAGAAGAGCAAGAAGCTAGTTCGAAGAGTAAGCAAGTAGCAGAATTATCGATTGAATGAAGAGTAGCGAGGCGAGTGGCCAGTAGTCCAATCAACAGAGAACAATTCCACTGGCGCTCAAATTTCCAGAGAGAATTACGAAGAACAAGAAGAGCGGGTGTAAGCCAGGGCCAAGGAGGTTTATGGGAAGGAGTAAAAGGATGGGAGGGTAGAGAGACTCTAGAGTGGATGTGAGAGTAGTTTGGAGTGTATCACACAAGAACTGTATGGAGAGCGCACAAGTAAAAAATGCTTTACTGTAGAGATCAATCTATATAGAGACTAACACTGACCCTAGGTAGAAGGGCACCCTAACCCTATCAGGGCGTACTCTCCCTTGGTCGGCAGTTGTGTGCCGCCTATCTAAAAGAAAACAGAAGAGGAACTGTCCCTATGCTGAAACACAATGGGCCTCATTACGACCTCGGCGGTAGCCATGCCGCTATTGGCGGCATGGCTGCCGCCGAAATCGCGTCCGGGTCCTCAGAATGAGGAATTACCGGGCCATTCCGAGTTCGGAAGGCCCGGTAATTCCTCCCTCCAAGGACCCGGACCCGGTCTTTCCCCATTCCCATTTCAGCCCCCATAGGGCTGAATGGGAATGGGAGAGGGAGCAAACAACGGGCCATTACGAGTTGGCCCGTTGTTCGCTCCCTCTTCCCCTCGCGGGACCCGGTAAGCACGCCTGGTTTGGCCAGGCGTTGCTTCCTGGGTCCCACGAGGGGACCTCGTAATGAGGAGGTACGGGGTAAACGGCGCCGGCACCTTTTACGGCGCCGTTTACCCCGTACCGCCAGGGTCGTAATGAGTCCCAATGTATTTAATTGTCCAGTTAAAACACATACAATAGCCAAAAAGGAAACAGACCTTTAGTGTCTGATTTCCTCACATTCTGAACATTGCAGAGGGGAGTTCTTATGGATTATATTTGTTTTAGTCACCCACAGAGCAATATGTTTGATAGATGTCTTGTAGGTACTATCTGTTATCTAAATGTTTCGCAAGTAACAAGGTGAGAACAATGTTCAAGATCTTTCTGCTCAAGATCCTGGATAAGGCTGCATACCTACAGATCCAAGCTTACCTGGAATCGCACAACATTCTTGGAAAAAGGCAATCAGGTTTCTGCCCGCGCCATAGCACAGAGTCAGCCCTACTCGACCTCAAGAACCAACTACTTGAAGCCATGGACAAAGGCAAGACCTCTCTACTCCTACTCCTAGATCTCTCAGGCGGCCTTTGATTTGGTCGACCATAAGATCCTGTGCAAACACCTCACCGACACAGCACACTTCTCCCAAGAAGCCACCGACTGGATCACCTCCTTTCTGGACGGTCAATCAATGAGAGTCTTCTCAGACCAGGCATCCGCCCAGCCATCACCTATCAGTTGCGGAGTCCCACAAGGCTCATGCACCTCCCCCACTCTCTACAACCTCTTCACTCTCCCCTTATTCAGTGACCTAGAAGCCTTCGGCATAGCCTTTACAAACTATGCCGATGACACCCAAATTCTCCTAACTCTAACAGGTAACTATGAGCAAGACCTCAAGACACTCCAAGACACATATGCACGTATCCAGGTTTGGATGGCGGCAAATGGTCTATGCCTAAATGGGGAAAACAACGAAATACTGCTAGTAGGCCCCAAAGAAGCCTTAAAAAAACTAGACGACAACTATAGTTCTTTCAGCATTGAGGACACCATCATCAAAACCTCAGACACAGTCAAAACACTCAGAGTTTATCTAGACTCCACCCTATCAATGGATAGGCAAGTCAGCGCCATCTCATCAGTGGCTGCGCTCACATCAAAAATCATAAATGCTGTGAGACCATACCTATCTCATAAAAATTGCCTCAACATCGCAAGGGTCACAACTTGTGCAAAACTTGACTACTGCAGCATTCTACTTCTTGGCACCTCCAATAATAACATCAACAAATTACAAATCGCACAAAACAGTGCCCTCAGAGCTGCACTCAGTATACCCAAGAGAGAGCACATCTCCCAGTCACGGAAAGATGCCCATTGGCTCCCGGTCAAAGAACGCATAATATTCAAAGCCCTCACCATCACACACAGATGCATCGCCCAGTCTGCCCCAGTTTACCTATTGGAAAGAATACACCAATCAGCAGCCCAAAGACTGAAACATGACCAATATGCACACCAACTCTCAGTCCCTGCATTCAAAAGAGCTAAAGCAGGCAGCTCTAGCTTTGAGGTTCTAGCCCCTAAAGCTTGGAACTCACTCCCACTCAAAGAATCCCTGACAACTTTTAGGAAAGCTCTAAAAACAAAGCTGTTCAACTAGACCACCTTATGTCATGCATTGTCTCTAAAGCTTTCCCTCTGTAACCCGTAACACCTTCTCTACAATGTCATATACTGCTGTATACATCTGCTCCTGCAACAATGTTATAAACTGCACCAAAAGTATACCCTGTATAACCTGTATAACATGCACTAAGTGAATATCCTGTAACAGCGCCACGATGCCTCGGGGCCGCTGGGCGCTTTATAAATCCAAATAAATGAATAAATAAATAAATAAATAAATGCATGTGTTGCTCCATGAACCAGCCATTCGGCAAGGTACTGATTAAAAGAGGTATCCCTACTGCTTCAAGGATATCGAAGGGGTTGACCGGATTTGGTGACTTGGGTTATTCAGGTCATCATCTTCAGGACCAGTAGGATGAGAGGAGGTGTTAATGACTGCGATCCATGGATAAAGATCTGGCAGCCATCCCGTGACCTTCGTGCCACTGAGTTGTGGGTAGCTGGGTCATAAGAAACAGTGTCCCGCTTGCCGAACTGTGTGCTCATTGGCACTCGTTTCACGTTTCACATTGTCTGCGTGTTCACTCGCGCAGCATGGACCGCTCTGCGTCCGTCTATGAAATCGCAGTGTTGTAGAAGGTTGCTAGAGAGAACATCAAGAGCAGAATCAGCCGTTAGAGTAGCAAAGGAATGAATAAGAGGAAGATGTTATATGATATGATAAGTTATTTATAACGCACCTGTATACAAGTGTTTCTAGGCGCAACAAGACAAATGAGGGAAGACAGAAGGAGGACAAAACAAACAATCTTGTGTCATTCAGATCATGCAAAGGCGAGACGCAAAGTGTGGGGGAAGAGTGAAGTGCAAACAGGGCAGCATTGCTCTGAGTAAGTGCAGCCAGGGCAGCGCGGCAAGGAGACAGAGGACTATAGGGTTCCAGATACAGCCCCTAAGTACTCGGTAGCCCCAGAGACAGTGCAGGGGCTACTGGTCGTGGAGGAGCCTGGTGCCCAGTGAGACTCTGAGGGTAGCCAGGCAACCAGTCAGTGCAGCAGACAGGCAGGGCAGCAGGGAGGAGAGAGAGTGAGAAAGCAAAAGCGAAAAGGAAGGTCTTGAGCTGCTTCCGGAACTTCAGGTGGTCCGGCTCAAGTTTGAGAGGGGCAGGGAGGCCATTCCACAGGGAGGCACCTGCAGAGGAGAGAGAAATACCCCCCACTCTCTGCCTTGAAAAGCGTCTGAGCCCCAGAGAGTTGGAGGTGGCTGAGTGAAGGGCTTGAGAAGGAAGGTGTTCAGGAAGAGAGAGTTGGATGTAGTGTGGGCCCCAAACCCAGCAGGTGTTGTAGATGATGCAGAGAGTCTTGAACTTGATCCTTATAGACACTACGAGCCAGTGGAGAGATTTCAGGGCTGGAGAGATACAGTCCCTGGGCTTGAGGCCAAGGACAAGTCTTGCAGTCCTGTTCTGGATTATTTTCAGAGGCGGAAAGCGCAGATCACTGAGCCTCCGGTAGGGTGGGGAGTGCAGGGTGTGTGGACCTAGGTGTTAAGGAGGAGCCATTCCTTGAAGAGGAAGGTCTTGCGCTCTTTCCTGAACTGTAAATGTGAAGGTGAAAGTCTGGTGCTGGTGGGGAGGAGGTTTCAGAGTTGGAGCTGAGGCAGGGAAGGCCTGTCTTCTGGTTCTTTCCTTCCAGCACTGTCGTAATTCAAGTCTGCACATGTCCTTACTTCTGGTGGATCACAGGCCACCGGAGATGCTGAGTTTCTCATCGAGGTAGCTTGGGGACTTCGGGGGGCGGCCTTGTAGATGATGCAACAGGATTTGAAGATGGTACGGGCTTGCAGTGGGAGCCAGTGCTGTTCGATGAGGATCGGGGTGATGTGGTCGAACATCGAAAGTCCTTTAATGATTCTTGCCTTTAGTAAGCCAATAGAACAGGTTATCCTGTAACATTTCCGGCTAGGAATAAAAGGTGCACACTTTTATACCTAAGAATCTATAACAAGCCATCTCCTCTATGGCAGAATGACTATATGAGCCGTTTTACATCTTTGTGACAAGAGATTTGTGTGGTGTTGTGGCTAAGTACCCTGAATCACAGCCGCTACCAAGGCTTGGATCCTTGTGGCACTTCAAGTGGGTACAGAAATTATTTATTTCCTCACAATGACATCGGGGGTGGGGGGTGTCAGCATTCAGAAAAAAGTATGTGGACCCCATCAACACCCGTGTTCACCCGACGTGTTCCCTGAAAAAACTGTATTTTATTTATCATTATTATACCATCGAGTACAGAAATGGGGCAAAAGATATGAAACAGGATCTACAGCCCTTCCTTTTGATCATGTATCAGAAAACAAACCATGAGACTTTGGGCCTCTTTTCCAGTTTGGTGGGGAGGGCAACCATGGTGGCAAAATGACAGTAAAGGAATGACTGCCTATTTCCCATCACTTTCCTGCTCTGCAGAATTCCGAGAAGCGGGTGGTTTACTTCTGGCGTGTTGCTGGTGGTAATTCATGGAATTGGAATTACCACTTGCGGTAATTCCAACTAAATGCCTATGTACAAGTATCCAGTCTCCAAATGGAGATTAGTACCACTTTACCGCCATTCTTAATCCCGCTGTACCGAGTGGAGGGAACAGTAAACTCGCAATGAGGCCGTTTGTGTGCAAAACGCCATTGAGGGAGAAAAGAGGGAGACGATGGGAGTTTTAAGGAGGGAAGTATACAAATATTGTTCATTTAGAAATAGTCATTGGACTGTAAGATGCAGTGCCCTGACAACGCCTAGACCAATCCTGCTAAAGCAAATGGGGGAGAAATTAACAAATATATATTTATTTTAAAAGTGTGTCTCTAACCACTGAGACACAGGAATAAAATATTCCCCTTGCAGCAGTGTCCAAGGCCTGCATAGTTCTGTTGCAAAACCAGAGGAATTTCATAGAGGGATGATGGGTCTTTGGAATGCTGTTTCCAATGGAGACCCACTGTGGCTCTTTTTTTTATCCCCAAAAGGAATTCTTCCTTAATAGTCTTCCAACCTGCAGGGTAATTCATGGAATTAATGTGCGCCGAAAACGGGGCCGCAAGTGTGAAAATCGCAGTTTACGCGTGCGAAACCCGCGCAACGCCCATTTCCCGATTCATGGAAGGCACTGCGCGTGGCTTACCTGGGACCGGCGCCGAACCTGCCCGTGTCTCACACGTCATTGCAACATCCCGAAGGCTGTACGCGAGACGCCCAGTGAAGGCGCACACCGTCCAGCGCACACAGCTAAAAAGGGGGCAGAACATGCGGAACGGGGAACAACATGCAAAAATGTAGGCGTACCACTGTGAAATCCTTGCAGTGCCCACACGCGTGCTAACAACACGTATTCATGGAATCGAACAGGGCAAACCCGCGCGCGCCAAAAGATGCTCAAAGCCGGAAACACGTATACCAGGCGAAAGGTGGCGTAAGCAGCCCCCGCGCAGCATAAAAGTGCACGGAAACAACAAACAAGCTCATACAGCTACAATGAATGTACTATTCCTCGCAGCAGTGATCGTAGGACAACGCAGGAGGAGGAGGATAGCCAGGCCCCGCATTTTTTTACCCAGGACCAGCCCTTTTGGAATGCCTGATGACCAGGTCTATGGCAGGTATAGTTTTCCACCTCATATCATCCTAGTGGTCACTGAGTGGGAGGATGCCCTCACATCAGCCACCCTGTGCTTCCAAGCACTAACCCCCTTGGAAAAGGTGCTCAACGTACTGAATTTTGTGGCCACTGGGTCATTTCAGTGGACAACTGCCATAGTTGGTGGTGTCTCACAGCCCACGCAGTCACGCTGCCTACACCAGGTGTTGGCAATCATGACTGCACGCCCCTCAGTCTGCAGGCACATATACATGCCCAGAACACCCACAGAAAGGCAGGCTGTGGTCAAGGACTTTTACAGGGTGGCACACTTCCCCAAAGTGCTTGATGCCATTGATTGCACCCATGTGGCTCTACGTCCACCTAGAGCCACTTAGCATATCTATCGCAACCGCAAGCACTGGCAGTCCATCAACGTGCAGGTGTTATGCGATGCCAAGGGAATCATCACCTCTGTCTACGCAAACTATCCAGGGTCCACCCATGATAGTTTCATATTCAGAATGTCACCCCTAAACCAGGTCCTGGAAGCTGGGAGGCATGGCGACACATGGCTCATTTGTGAGTACAAATGCCTGTGCACATGCATGCATGTCACACACAGACAAAGAGACAAACCCAACTATTCACAACCATTATCACCTCCCCAGGGGACAGTGCCTACCCTCTGAGCACCTACATGATGACACCAATACGGAACCCCACCACACCACCCCAGGTAAGATACAACGCAGCCCATATTGCAACCAGGGCCATAGTGGAGTGCACATTCGGAGTGCTGAAGTCACGTTTCCGCTCCCTTGACCGCTACTATATGCACCCCCAGTAGTGTGCAGGATCGTGGTGGCAGCATGTGTCCTGCACAACGTTGCAACACAGCGGGGCGTACCAGTGGACATGGTGGTTCCCCCACATCCCCAACCACATGCACGCCCGCTGCGCATGGGAGGGGAAAGGGCACATGGCGAGGCAGCCCGTACCCAGCTTGTGGCTACATTTTACACCTAAAATCCCACCCCTGCGGAGTGCACACAGGCCTGGCACATACCAGGTGAGAATTGATGATGGCAAAGGGACAGTCAACTGTCACAACCTTACCATCCTGAGAATGTGTCCATGGAAGTTCTACATTGTGTGCATCCCTAGCTACTTAAACAAACCCAATCCCATGTGACCAAACGGCACACATTAATTGTGCATAATCCACTACCCCCTTGCAAAACAGCACATCCAAATACTGGTATGTTACCTAAAGTCTCCCAAACCCCATGTCACCCGCCCGACACACAATGCCATAGCATGCAATGTGAAAGCAACCAAATAAATGCACAACACATGACACAACTGTCACAAAGTGCACTCTGACAAATGGAAACAGGCAAGAGACAATTCCCTCCGACACATCAAAATAAAACCGTACACATGAACATATACTTACCAGCATAACAAATCATGAACACAGGACCCAACAGTGGCAACGTCAGACAGTGACCAATCACAAAAGCCCAGGTGTCCCAATGTGACAAAGCCACCACATGGACCCCTCACATCTTCAGTGTGTTGCTGGTAGCTAAATGTGGCAGGGTACTGCATACAGCATGAAGTGCATCAACAATGGAGACTGGCAAGGTAATACATGAAGATGTAACATGTAAATATGCACAATGAGCAATATTAGAAGAATATACATGTCAACCATGCACTGGAGAAACCATCTGAATCCCCACTAGGGGTGTATACACAGTTTGGACATCAGACTGGCCACACAACTGATGGAAGCCCAATGCCTCTGTGTAAGTTACTGTCACACGGTGCCCTTCTTGCAAGCCCATGGAAAGGGGAAGCAGGAGTGGCATATGTGTCTGGACACCAAGCCTCAAACACAAACACAAGACAAGCCTGTATGGGCCCAGCCGGAACACACAGTGGATGCCTTCGGATGCCACACAAAGCAACACACTGTTACATGAATGCAACCTGAAAAAAGAAAAAAGAAAAAATGGCCATGGTTGACTGGGGGTCGGGGTGGACCATCCAGGAGGGAGGAGGTGCAGGGTGCACCTCAACACCCACATGCGTGGATGTTGAGAAAAAAATACCTCCATGGGCTCATGGCCTGCACGGCTAGCCTATAGTGGGAGAACTGCCGTCGCTGTCGTCATCCTCGGGTGCAATATGAAAAGGTGTGCGTGGTATGGGAGGCTGACCATGCATAGCCCTGGTTCTGCAGGATGATGGTCCGGAGGTCCCCATAAAGCACCTCACGTGTAGCACAGAGTTCCGCCTGCAAGGCCTCACGTTTTGCACAGACTTCCACCTGCAAGCCCTCACATGATGCACGGATCACCTCACAGGTTGCATGGAGCTCAGCCGGGATGTTGTGTGTTAGCTGCTCCATTTGCTGTTCCGCCCATCTACTCTGGGCCATCTCAAGTGCACCCAGAGTAGCTCTGAGGGAGGTGTTATCTTCCCTCAGGGAATTCCTGTGGGCCTGTGCCTCTGCAGCCATGGCTGTGCGCAGAGCCCCCAGTTCAGCCCGTCGGTCCTTGTTGGCGGCCAACATGTCCTGCCTTTGTGAGCGTCACTTGGACCACGTTGTCTGCTGCTGGAGCTCCACCTGCCTTTCAGGGGGGAGAATGGAAGTGGCCCCCCCTTTCCATGGCCTGAGCGATCATTTCACATGATGACCACTGTTGCTGTGCAATGGCATGCATGGAATTCTTCAACACAGTATTACCGGGTGGTGCATGGTCACCGCGTTTCCTGTATACCACACCTGTCGGGCCCAAGGAGACGTGGACCTTACTGTGCTGGCGCTGCCTGTGGCTGCAGGACTGCATTCCTCCTTTGATCTGCTGCCCCAGGAACAGGAGAAGATAGTGTGCAGCGTGACCCTGCATCCATGACCGCCACAGGCGGACATTCCAACACTGAATGGGCCCTTGAGGGGACTATCCCCAGTACAGGTGTGTTGGACAGGACAGCATCCATGCCAGAATCACTCACCTGCGACGGGACATATGGGTCAATATCTGATTCTGCACCACAGGCATAGAGATCATCAGAGGTGTACTGGTCTGTAGCAGCAATTGATATTGATATTGATATTTTATTTCTATCGCGCTCATACACAAGTGTTTCAGAGCGCGAGAATGGATTCTCGTGCGCTATCACCCCACGTCCTCCACTGGTGTCTGGTTGGGGTTCTGAATACTCCTGCCCCTGTGCCATCTCCTCCTCCTACACTGCTTCCAGAGCCTCATCACTTGCACAAAATCAAAAAGAACACATGACCACTCATGTTAACAGCATAGGCCACACACATAGGCATTACAATGTTGACATCCAACACATTAATTAGGCATGTCACACATGACACAATCTCAGATATGCATGCAGTGCCAATAAGTGGAAGGGGACCTTGAAAGCAGACACGGATGAGTCTAAAATGGAAAAACAACACATGTGCTGCATGGTGCATAGCACCTGCATCACACAGAAGCCTGTGACTGGCATGGACCTTCAACAAACATGACAGATGCCAGCACTCAGATGGCACGTAGCATAGCCGTGGCAGAACTGACAAGCAAGCCCAGATGGGAGTGAATCACTACTGTCCACCATCCATGTTAAATGCATGTCATCTGATAGTACATAGAAATCACTACGACAAAACACACATGTGTCACACGATGCAGCAACGCCAGTGTGTTGAAATACAGTGATGGGAGGCACATCGATACATCAATGGTAGGTCACTTTGACATCAAACAAGTGAATAGGCACGTTGAAGGTTGAAACAGGGCTTAGATGAGAGTGGGTGCAGTGCAGTACATGTGTAGGGCCTCAACTGTCAATAAAAAGACAAAAACACTAATTACAATGTCGTGTCATGATGGCAGTGTAAGGGCAAGTGCATTCATCATGTGCAAAGTGTTTGCAGTGGGTTGTAGGGATACAGTGAACCCCAAACCAAGGTCGGGGGTGGCTTGAAGGCAGTGCATGGGTCAAAATGGTCACTCAGAGTACCCTGTTGTAGCAGACAGTGTGGGGAGTTGTCAATTGCATACTCACAGTAAGTAAGCATCAGAAGTGCCCCCAGACCCGGAAAACCCACAACACCAGTTGCATAGAGCCAGGAAGGCTATACCAGAGGGAGGCATCCGCTCGACACAGACGACAACCCCAAACAAATGGTCATGACGATCAACTGACCCTGAGTGAGCAGGAAAGGGATGATGAAATACAATGAGAAGGAGTAAATACTGGAAATGGAGTCGGATGAGGGGCTTGCCCCGGACCCACAGGGGCTTGCTTGGAATGCACATGGTCCATGAATAAACACTCATGGGCACTGTGAGCCTGTGCCATCAGCACAGTCCGAGTGACAGATCCTGCATCAAGGCCAAAGGATGTTTCACACAGTACAGGTCTGGCAGAGTTGCAGAGGGAAGAGTGCATATTGACAGAAAATTGGGAACAGGCCGTTGCAGTAGTCCGCCATGGGAATCACCAGTCCCATGGAGACAGTGAGCTGCTGGGGGATAGAGAGGCAAGGAAGGATGGCCCAGAGGAAGATCAGCTTGCAGGGTGACTTCACAGAGATGTCAGTCATGTGACGACAGAGATTGAGTGTTGAGTGGGAGATCCTCACAGGCTATCCGCAAACATGTAATTGAGCAAGAATATGGACAAGAGAGGCTGGCGAGTGATTGACATGGAAGGAGGGTGCAGGTGCGTTGATGAGGATTGCCTCTGTGTGCAGCACATGGCCTGTATCCAGTCCGCATCACAACAAGCACGTATCAGCTAGCATTGGATGGGTCACACATGGCAGTCATGACTACATAGCCTGAACTGGCAGTCAATCACAACACATCACCCAAGCAACATACACATGGCCTGGAGACAAAGGCATGGACACTCACTGGATATCGTCTCAAGATCCGGGAGGTCTACCACGCCTTGGATCTGATCCTCTGCGATGAACCCTCCAGCGATCGCCTCATGTTCTGTGAGTTCATCATCCATTGGTGGTGTCCCAGTAGAGGCGTAATTAGAAGCCTGCTTGTTTTTTAGCTCAGTGTTTGAGGTCATTCCAACGCTTCGAGCAATCATCAGCTGTGCGCTTCACAAATCCCAAGGCACTAATGTGTTCCGCGATGCACTGCTAGTGGGCCCTACGCTGAACAGACATAGTTTTTCACCCTGCCATCACCAGCATGTTGCGGCCGTGTTCTGACACGTAGCCCACAAGTGCGTCCAGTTCCACATTATTGAAACTCCACTTCCTTGATGTGCCGGAGGGCCGAGCCGTGTATGGTGTCCCAGCCTGTTTTTATTGTTCATAAAAACAATAGCATGCTTTTTTCCTCTTGAGAGGTGGTGCGGACCGTGAGTGGCTTCCGCCGCTCCGGTAAGTAGGGGCTGAAGCACAGGTGGACTGGCCACTGGAAGCAGGCAATGGCATGATGACCAAAGCAATCCCATCACCCGTGTCCATAACCCACAGGCAGCCCATCACCCATGTCCATACCCCGCAGGCAGCCCATACCACAGGGGACACGCAACACCCATGATCATGCCCCGCAGGCAGCCCATATCCCAGGGGATCCCCCAACACCCATGGCCATGCCCTGCAGGCAGCCCACACCACAGGAGACCCCCAAAACCCATGACCATACCCCGCAGGCAGCCCATCACCCGTGTCCATACCCCAAAGGCAGCCCATCACCCGTGCCCATGCCCCGCATGCAGCCCATCACCCGTGACCATGCCCCGCAGGCAGCCCATCATCCATGACCATGCCCCGCAGGCAGCCCATCACCCGTGACCATGCCGCACAGGCAGCCCACACCACAGGGGACCCCCTCCCAACATCTGTCACCACATGCGCAGCTCTTTCCACATGATTTGGCTGGTGCGGGCGGGGTATGGGATTTTGCAGGGGTACGCAAGGTACTTTTCATGTGATTCAGCCCTACGCTGAGCAGGAGTAGTTTTGCACCCTGCCGTCACCAGCATATCATGGCCGTGTTCCGACACGAAGCCCACAAGTGCGTCCCGTTCCACATTATTGAAACTCTGCTTCCTTGTCGTGCCGGAGGGCCGAGCCGTGTCTGGGGTCGCAGCCTGTTCCACAAGAGCACGCTTCTTCCTCTTGAGAGGTGGTGCGGACCGTGAGTGGCTTCCGCCACTCTGGTCAGTAGGGGCTGAAGCGCAGGTGGACTGGCCACTGGAAGGAGGCAATGGCATGATGACCAAAGCCAGTCTATCACCCATGTCCATAACCCACAGGCAGCCCATTACCCGTGTCCATACCCCGCAGGCAGCCCATACCACAGGGCACACCCAACACCCATGATAGAGCCCCGCAGGCAGCCCACATCACAGGGGACCCCCAAACACCCATGTCCATGCCCCGCAAGCAGCCCACACCACAGAGGACCCCCCAACATCCATGGTCATGCCCGGCAGGCAGCCCACACCACAAGGGCCGCCCCCAACACCCATGACCATGCCCCGCAGGCAGCCCATCACCCGTGTCCATTCCCCACAGGCAGCCTATCACCCGTGACCGTACCCCGCAGGCAGCCCATCACCCATGACCGTACCCCGCAGGCAGCCCATACCACAGGGGACACCCAACACCCATGACCAAACCCCGCAGGACTCTCATCACCCATGACCATGCCCCACAGGCAGCCCACACCACAGGTGATCCCCGACACCCATGGCCATGCCCCGCAGACAGCCCACACCACAGGGGACCCCCAACACCTGTCACCACACATGTAGCCCTTTCCACACGATTTGGCTGGCGTGGGTGGGGTACGGTATTTCGCGGGGGTACGCAAGGCACTTTTCACGCAATTTGACTGGCGCGAGCCGTGTACTGGATTTTGCGGGTGTGCGCGAGGCCATTTTCATGCGATTTCGCTGCTGCAAGCGGGTTATGCTGAGATTTTTCACACGATTACGATGGAGCGGGGCTGTGTGCTGGGCCAAGGGTAGCGCGCGGCCTTTGCACTGTATTGGTCTTTTCACTGGCTTTTTCCTGCGCAAGGGGCGGTGTTGGGGGCGTAACTGGCGCTGCAGTATGTTCACTGTGCTACGGCTCGTAATGGCTCGGGAAAAAGCTGTTTTGCGCTGCGCCTGGCGTACGCTGCTTCTCTGCGCGAGACCCGTGCGATACATCTGCGCTGGATTACATGAATTGGCCCCATAGGTTGTTGCATCAAATTGTGATAACCTCCAACTCAGGTCCTGATTCAGAGGTGCGCGTTAAAATGGAAAAGTGTTGTGTGTAGGCTAAAAGACACTTTTCCATGAAGCAATGTATTCTGGTGGTGGAAATAAAGGAAGTCTGCCATTCACTCTTGCAAAGTCATGATTTTACGACATAGCCATCGCCTTGCCAACCGCCTTCCGAGTCAATTAACGGCAGCCTAGAGGTGTCGTTAGTGTGGGAAAACAGGCGGCATTAATTACAGCGTTTTAGCTTTTTCGTAAAAAAGCAGGTTTGTATGCAAAGAATATGTTCTAAAGATATTACACTAAAAGACCTGAAGAAGGCAGACTGCATGCATACTAAGCAGGCAGTCAAAAATGCAAGGACTGTCTGAAATATGTTTGCTCATCAAATTCTCAGTGCCGCATTTCTACAGCTCAGAAAGTGCAAACGAGGATCTGCAAGCAAGTGCAACCGAAGAAATGCCAGCAAGTGCAAGTGCAACCGAAGATCTGCAAGCAAGTGCAAGTGCCACCGAAGATCTGCAAGCAAGTGCAAGTGCCACCGAAGATCTGCAAGCAAGTAAAATACAACGAGGATCTGCAAGCAAGTCCAAGTGCAACCGAGGATCTGCAAACTCGTCGATACTTTCTGTACTGTCGAAATGTCTTTGCTTTTTGCCTTCGGCCACAAGGTAACCCTGCAGCGCTTCATCTGCACATTTTTACATTTATTTTCTTGGCTACTGCCACAATCTCCCTCTTCCACTCCTCCCATCACCCTCAAAATGAAGGGCGGTGGATATGCAAGGGGAAATGTTGTGTTCCTACGTGGTATTTACCACAACCTCTGAATCAGACACTCAGCGGAAACATGCGCCCTTCCACACAGTTTGGAACTACAACCCCCATCAGGAGTAGCTGAATAGTTAAGGGTGAGCAATCATGGAAGCCGTAGGCAAAAACTTTTCTGGAGAACTTCAGCTTGCCCATTAAGACTCTAACTGCACGCCCTTCTTTTTAAATGTTGGATACTAATTGACCTCTCTCTGATGCGCCGTAGTACTAGCCTTGGGCCCCTCTGACCGGTCTCATCAGAGTTTGTGGTCATCCTCCACTGACAACTGGGCTATCTCCTGCACCCTGGATCACAAAAGTCCTCACAAGCGCATCTCATTAGCGATTTCACTTGGGGCCTTCATCAAATGTAGTTGTGGACTCCTTCTCATATTCTCTATTGTTTCAAGCCCGAGATCAAATTTCGGCTTACCCCCATGGAGTTCACATTATCAGCCTTGGGCAAATTCATGGGCCTCCATTTTGATCTCTTCTTTACCCAGCAAATGTTCTACACCCACTGTCCCCTCTGCCAATGTCTCCTAAACTTCTCTCACAAGCATTTTAATACCTCTTGCTATCTGGTCCATGCCTGTGCCAAGAGTAGTGATAGATCTAAATAACGCTAAATGCTCAATCAGTATGGGGCCACCCCCCAACCGTTCATCCTGACCCTTCCAATGCATGGGGTCCACCGTTCAAATGATTCATCCTTTCCCTCCCTCCTCTGGTGATTAGTCACGGGCACACCGCTGACTTCTTGCCAAGATGTCTGCCTTGGTTAAAATGCTGACGGGCCAACGCGTGCTGCATCCACTTTACGATGCAGGACAAATGAACAGTACGCAACTGAGGAGTTCACTAAGGCAGCAAAAGTGACCTTGGATCGTCTCCTTCATCCTAGCTGGGACGCAACGCCCCAGGAGGCTGCGCTTCTTGCAAGCTTCTGCTCTCATAAGTTTATGAGCCTCCGGATCACTGAGGGTATCTGCTCTACTTGGCACATGTTTCCGATTGGTCAGCTCTGCGATGCGGGCAGTATCTTCACTATAAGGTTATCATGGTATCTACCCAGTCAATACCAGGACCACTCCCACCCACACTGCACTGTCCCCTGTGGCAGCTTTGCATCCTACATTGGGATTCGTCCGCCCCAGCACTTAGCCTGAAGCCTCCTCCTTGGCTCCCTTGGCACTTCCCTCTTGAGCACCCACCAGCACTTACCCATTCCTCCCCACCCTGCACCCATTGCTATCTCTTGCCCTTTGTTTCACTGCACTTGCACGTCGCAAGGCCACAAGACCTAGTAGGACCACACATGTATATTTGCTGTTTGCCATGGTTATTGATTCCCCTTCTCCCCTCCCCATTAGCCTTGTGGCACCTTGAAACACAATTCTGTTGTATAGGCACCTAACAAATGCTCAATAAATAAAATAAAAAATAAAAATGGGGCAACAAAACACAACAAGGCACCTATAGAATTTCCACCCAGATCGTTAGGAGTTGTGTCCATTTGCTTCTACCACTGACCACCTCCAAGTGCTCCAGCACCTCAGAACCTACCAGAGAACGCATTTGTGTGGCGAAATATGTGAAAACCCAAACCAGAAACAGCCTTAGCCTCTTGCTATCTGTGCCCTTGTGTAGGGTGTATTTTTCATTGATGGTCAATACATTTATTGATGACCACATTTTAGTTCTTCAGCGAAAACCGTTTCATTAGTCGTCTACAGTTGTTTCTGCTTCCTGTGGACCAGATAGTGCTCCGACTTCAGTTTCCACCTCCCTTCTTCTTGGTTTGTACAGGAATCTTTCATAAAACCTATGAATTGGGATGGGTAATGAATAAACAGAGTTGGGACCCATGTACATTCATCAAGCTCCAATCCTTTCCGGAACACTAAATATTATACTTGACCTCTTCTGTTTCCGGAGACTAATATTGCCGGGACTTTTAATTCTGAGTTGCCTTCCACCACAATGGGTGATGTTTGGGTTCACTGGTTTAACCAAAGAAAGATGGAACACAGGGTGAACGTGCCAATTTAGTGTGAGGTCTATATTCCTCTCTACTTCATTTATTTCTTTATGATGGTAAAAGGAATCATGATGCACATTTGTAAAAGGAACCGGGAATGTGTAAATAGGGTGTAGCTAACTAGCCACACCTTTTGTCCATAAGGCAAGACTTGTGCCCTTTACTTATCTTGCAACCTTTTGTAGCGTATTGTTTCATTCCTTAAATGTGTTTTGATTTGTATGTACTTTTTCTCTCGCTGCCTGTAAATATGTTCTTGTTATAGGAACCTCTGGTGTTTTTCTTATGGTGGGAAACATTTAAGGGTAGAACACATAGATTTCAAGAAAGGTGAAACTTTTGTTCAACTGTCTTCCAAGCTGTATATACAAAAGCACCAAACAAAACTCATTTGGTCCAGTCATCTTGACACTGAGTGACAAGGCACCTCAGGAACTGTTCCACAGTCCTATTTACACCTCCGTTCTGTCTGGCCATCAGACTGTGGGTGATAACCAGTGGATGTGTCTCCTTATGTCCAATGCCTTACAAATGGCTGAACAAAATGTTGATTTAAATTGGGCCCCTGTATCGTTGACATTACCCTTGTAATCTTACTATTTCCAGGATGAAGACAGAGGCTACTGTTAGGGCCAATTGGGGTTCCTTAATCTTTTTAAAAGTGGCAGTTGTGTCCGGGTGTTTTCTGTAACTAAAAATGTAGTAAACCCTTCACATGTATGTTAATCTACCACAAAATCCATTGATATTTTCACCAGTGGATGTTAGGTGTCTAACAGACAGTCACCCTGCTGGTAATGTTCTCATAGTTGTTGCTCTGACGCACACTACGCATGAACATATACAATTGGCAATCTGCTTTCTCATAGTGGGCCGCCAAAATATTTGGGGGGCTAATACGATGGTTCTTCTTATCCCAGGATGTCCGGCCAAATTGTTGCCATGGTAGTAGTGTAATGTGAGGGCCGGAGAGGCAGTTCCTGGTAAGAATACGGGTTGATGTCTAAACATCATGCCTTCCACTTGTGTCCAATGAAGCCATTGAGTTGTCTCTGCTTCTTTCAGCTTCTTTAAGGTATTCCACAAATCCCTTGTCTTTGCGCTACTTACTACTGCCATCATTGAGAAGACTGTTAATGTGGTTGTTTCAGTAGCGTCCTTGTTGTCTTGAGTACCTGGTTTGGCTGATAAGGCATCTGCTTGGCCATGCCTGCTCCCTTTTGTTTAAGAGAATTAAAATTGGAAGCTGGGAAACAACAGCTGCCAGCTATGTGTGTCTTTGGAAGGTGAATTTGATCGTACTCGGGAAACCAACGTTTGTGTGGCCAGTCTAGTAACACCAAAGTTGAAATGTTGATTTAATTGCTATTTATTCCCCATCATGGATGCCGTCATTTTGTTCTGTATTAGTTGGGATTGGCGTACCGGAAATACAAGTTACTGGGTGTATTTCTTCAGTTTCTTCATCCCTTTGCGTTAGGCTCCTACAGCTTTAGCTGTTCTGACTGTGTCTTCCTTGAAATGCATATAAGATCCAGATCTCGCAGGATATTTTGAAAGATTAGCCAAAAAAATGTGATGAGTGGAAGGTTTTGAAAGTGCTCTGGGCCACCTTCTACACCACTGTTTGTTTTTTAGCTCCACCGCGCCATTGCAGAAGGGGGCGGGCAACATGCAAATGAATCTGCTTCTGCCGCCAATGCGAACAGTCCAGCCGAAACCATCTGACTACGTCAACTGGGCCCGGAAACACACGAGACCAGGACATATTTCTGCCTTTGCAAGGACTCATCTGTGAAAATGTCTTCTTGATCGACCCCCCTTTCGAATATAACCCCCTTCTTGGTAGCTGTTGTCAATAGGTAAACCTATTTCAGAGAAATTCTTAACGGGCCTCCTATAAAAATGTGAGACCCCAGAATTGGTTGCACATATTTTATTTAGCATGCTTGTCAATTAAATGTTGCTTCCTCCTAATTTGTGTCCATGGAAATCACCTTCAGTAGAACTGGGAAAGCACAGGAAACCCATTGCATCGGTTTGGAATCAAGATTTCTCCGATTTCACAAAGAGGCGATGTTTCCTTACTCTTTACAATGGGGGTCATTACAAGTTTGGAGGTAATGGAAAAACGATGCTGGTAAAGGATTACCGGCACCGCATACCGCTCCGGGCTATTCCGACCCAAGAACCCAGTATTAGAGGCGCAGCTAATAACGTTGCCGCTAATAGTGGCATGGGCTCGGGCACGCGGCCCTTCAGGCCGGCAACACCGGGATGCCCCTAACAGGAGGACATCACAAGTCAGGCGGACATGCAAATACCGGCATCATTAAGGTGCTATTACGGGATGCCGGCATTCCGGTAATACCGGCATCACAAACTACCTGTAAACTGCTATGTGCAGTGTTCCCAACTACCACAGATGCACACAATCAGCACAGGTGGAAGCAGGCAGCCCCCAATCCCTTGCATCAGAGCCAGTCCATTCAACCTAACCCCTAAGCAGATCCACACCCTGTACCGTCTGGACCAGGACACCATCACCACCATTGTGGACATGATACACGACGACATTGTCAGCCTCATTGAAATACGCACCGCCATCCCCCCTCTACTCAAGGTAGTGTCGGTGCTCGACTTCCTGGTCACAGGCACCTACCAGCACACAGTGGGGCACACGCATGGCATATCACAACCCTTATTTTCTCGCATGCTGAACCAAGTGCTGGATGCCCTCCTGAAGCACACAAGGGACTACTTATCCCTACCACAGAGTCTCCAGGAGATCTTTGATACAAAAGTTGGCTTCCATGCACTGGCATGCCAAATTGTATTGGTGCCCTTGACTACACCCACGTGGAGTTGGTAGTCCCGCATGCCATGGAGGTGGTGTACCGCAATCGCAAGCAATACCACTCCATCAATGTGCAGATGGTATGTGACGCCAGCAACATCATCACACATTGTTGTGCCCGATTTCCCGGATCAACTCATGACTCAATGGTCCTGCGGAACTCCACGCTACCACGCTACATGGAGCGACATGCAGGACGACGTGCCTGGATGCTTGGTAAGTTGCATGACAGGCACATGGCAGTGAAATTGGGGGATAGATGCACACACCACCATGGTGTCATTGTTGTGGTGACAGCACGATGTGCACATTCCAAAACACTGTGCCCTAAAGCATCCCAAACTGAACATGACAACCAATTCCCATAGCAATGATGTAAACTGCACACCTATCACAACATGCCAAACTAAAAACCACCCAACATCCCACAACATGTGCACCACCCATCATCGTACCTCAACATCCGTAACACAATCCAGCAACATGCTGTGAGTATTCACCATGTAAATGTCTGCCGCAAATCACCACACAGGACAAGCATCCATGAGAATGCACTCAAGAAAACCACCAAGGGAATCCACTGCTTGTCACAGGGCCACCACCACAGAAGTGCAGCATGTCACCATGGGAATAATCAGCGCTGAATGGCAATTAATGCAGAGAACACTGACAACGCTGCCAGTTAGAAAATCATACAAAACACTACACATCACATATTTAACACAAACACAGCGGTATGCGTCCACAATGCATGAGCAACATCAAGGCAGTGTACACCGTGTATCATCTTGAAGATGCAATCCACACCATAAGTCCATGGCACAGAACACATTGAGGGCATGAAAAATGTGTGCATACAACCAGGGACATGTGCATGTGACCAACATGTGTGACAAGTACAGCTGTCCATCATGAATCGACAAACATATACCTTTTTTTTCCTCTCATGCAGGTGATAGTCGCTATCCCTTGAAGCTGTGGCTCCTCACCCCTGTCCAAAACCCTAGAACAGGCACGAGGAGGACTACAATCGTTCCCATACCCGTACCCGTGTGGTCATCGAGCAGACCTTTGGACTGTTGAAGGCACGGTTTCTCTGCCTTAGCCGGTCGGGTGGGGCACTCCTCTACAGGCATGAGAAGGTGGACAAGATCATCATGGCATGTGTCATGCTGCACAACATGTGTATCCGACGGAACATGCCCATGCCCCCTGACATTGAACTGCAACCACCTGGTGATGATAAAGGGGATGAAGACGATGTGGGCGCACATCACCGCGGTGCAGATGCACAGGAGGGACGTGCTGTGCGTCAGTCAGTGATTGCACAATATTTCTAACACACATGGGTGCAGAGGGTGACATGAAAGTGGGACAGAGGGCACTGGGCCTAGGAGTGCATGTACACTATGTACTGTATATCAATAAATGACACATATGCAATAAGGATTGTCCACTCAAGTATTTTTTCTGCTACACAACGGGTGTATTTAACTGTTCAATAGTACAAAGTGCTCAAACCCTTCACCTCACACACCCCCTTCCCCCTCCCCCACCTCCCACAACTTCCCCCACACCCTCTCCCCCTCCCCCACACACCTCTCCCTCCCCTCTTCCCCCTCCCCCATAACTCCCCACACACCCTCTCCCCCTCCCCCACAACTCCCCCACACACCCTCCCCCCGCCAACCCACAATTCCCCACACATCCTATCCCCCTCCGCCTCCCCCCACAACTCCCCCACACACCCTCTACCCATTCCCCCCCCATAACTCCCACACACATGGTGTCCAAGGAAATACAAAAGGTGTCTGCGTCCAATGTCTTAATTTGGCTGCCACATCTACATACGTCCACTTCCCGCACCTGGTGACGGCATGTCAGGTCTCCGCAAGGTGCGCTCTGACCTGCGAAGGGGGCTGTCTTGAGTGGAGCTGGATGATGATGGGGTGCCAGCTTGCTCCAGTCTGGGGGCCGGACATTCAGCCTCCAAGGAATCCCCTATGCAGGAGAGGACCTGCCTCAGAGCAGACACCTTCTCGCATATGCGCATAGTGCTGGCCTCAATGGCCTGCCTCAAGGACGCAATGTTGTCGTGCCCCTCCTGCCTTGCCTGGGCAGGGTCTGACACAAACTGCCTGACTAGGGCAGTCAGCTCCTCCTGGCGCTGCACTGTGTTTTCGATCTGCTGCACCCCTGCCCGAACACCAGTGGAGATGGATGGTCCATGTGTCACATCCCCAGATCTGTGTGGCTCCTCTGTGGGGCTCATTCTCCCTTCAACTGTCTCCCCTCCAGACTGCTCCGGTGTGGTGTTGTGGTAGGAGTACATAGGTGTGACCTGGGGTGATGGTGTGGGAATGGGTGTGGCAGGTGATTCCGAGGAGACATCCTCCACGGGGACACACACCTGGACCTGGATCTGCGCGTTCTCGTCTGTCTGGGGTGCCGTAGCTGCCGCCTCCCCAACAGAGCTGGTCGCAGCTGAAAGGGTACCATCGGACACTGTCTCCTTTGCAGGAGACACAGGTGTTGTGGGGACTGTAGCAGTGGCCCTTAGAGGCACCAGTGCCGTGGCATCCGGTGGTGTTTGCCCCTTCTGTGCCTGTCGTGGCATGGCTGGCACTTTGGATGTCGAAGGCCTGTTGCCTTCTTCCCTTGCCCTCTTCCGGGGTGTTGTTGCCTGTGGGGCAGAGTCCCAGGCCTCTCTGTCAGGATCGGAGCCTGTGGGGAACCGAGAGAGGGACGGCATCAGTGATGGTTCAACAAGCATTATGCATACATTGCTATTATTGCTGTTGAACACATTAGAGGGTATTAGGTATTGGAATTTTGACAATCACGTTGCTTGCTATATGGGTGCAGCATTCAGCCATCCATCAGGGTCACTCATGTTGGAGCTGGCGTATGCTATGTGACATGCATTTCTGGTGTGGACTGCGTGCAGTGTGAGTTATGCCGTTTTCATGTATGTGTGGCGTGTGTTAGGTATTCATTGCCATGTCTGTGCTGCGGACGGCATCTAGGCAGGGATGTGTCATATGTTTATGTAATGGGCCATGTATTTCCTCTTTGGACGGATAAATTGGTGGACTATCATCCTACTTTGCCTTACAGTGTTTTCTTAGTACAGGTACCTCCAACCGCCGATGAGGTGGTGCCACGTTCCATCTCGCCCACACCTTCTATTGCCTCGATGCCAATAGTGCTGGCGCAGATTTCCTCCCACCGGCTTAGCTTGATGGGTGAGCTGGGACCACCGCCAGTAGCCATGGCCTGGTTCTGGTTTGCCGACATAATGTTCCTGACTCTCAGGCGCAGGTCGTCCCATCGCTTGCGGACGTCCTTGATTGTGTGGGGGGTGTCTCCTACGGCACTGACTTTTTGGGCAACAATTTGCCAAATCTCCTTCTTCTTAATCTGTGCCTGTCTCTTGTGGCTGTTGGCATAGACATTCTCTGCCAGTGTCTCTGCCAGCATAGTCAGCTTCTCCTCATTAAAGCGCTCTTTGCGCTTCTGGGATGCGCCTTTTTTGACAGCCTTAGGCATGATGCTGGTGCTGTAGGTTGATTTATGCAGTCAGAAATAGGCTCCAGGTCCTCTGTGGTGAGGAGGCAATGGATTGTGTTTTTCAAGATGGCCGCCGAGCTCTATCCCGTTCCTGTGCAATGACGTTACTTCCGGTTCCGCTAATAGCCGGTCACGTTATTTGGAGGAGGACAGCGACGGTAGTGCTGTCTGCGCTTTTCATGATGCCGCTAAGGGACATTTTTTGGACTTTAGCGGCATGCCGGTACTGTCGTTACCGGCATGCCACTAAGCTCATGCACGCGAACTCGTAATAGCCCACTGTAAGCGGGCTCTTTCCTACACGGACACGGTATTTGCTCCATGCTGGTAAGGACTGTTTCGTACCTCCAACCTCGTAAATACCCCCAATGTCTCTTCGCCACGGTGTCTGTGAAACCGTCCAGCTGCTGGATATGTCAATATCTCATCACAATACACCAGTATAAAGGCATGCAATAAATTGCAAAACATATTGATCAGTCGTTCAAAAGGTAGCCGGGCATTAATTGAGCCAAAGTGTATCACTAAACATTCCAATGGCCTATATCTGCTGTTAAAAGCCATCTTCCGTGGGTTGCCCTCTCTGAGCCCTGCTGAATTATAATCCCCTCGTAGATCGGTTTTTGGGAACATTTCTGCTGTTGATATTCATAGTTAAACTAAGCTAGAAGATATATTACTTATTGGGATTATGTTTAAGTCTCAAAGATCCACCCAGGGCACCAATTATCCAGCCACCTTTGGCACGTGGAGTGCCTTGCAAGGCTTTCTTAAATTCATGCCCAGATATTTTGGGTTTATTTTCAGTCAATCTCACTCACATAGTCACCTAGTGTGGAAAGTCTTGGTGTGTGTGTGTGTGTGTGTATGATGATTCTGCATTGCACGTTTTGACTCCTTATTTTCTGTATGACTGGTGCAGCAATTAGTCTCAGGGCTTGGTGGCCAAGGGGATGTGCCGCAACTACGTCACTGGAGAGGTGTAGGCGATTCGAAGAGGACCCTACAGTTAGTCACCTGCTTTAACTCCTGTTCCTGCAATGCATACAATGATCGGCCCAGGGATGAGCACCAAGCCAGGAAGGTTTTGAGTGTTGGTATTCCATTATGAATATCTATGGCAACTGCCGAAACATTTGGCCGCGTGGTGGGGCCCGCTACCGGATCACTGGGGCGGGCCCATGGATGTCGGGGCCACCCGATATGAACCATGACGCTGCATCCATGCAGCGGACACCAGGTAGGGGTCACCCTGCTAGCTCTGGGTCACCGGATTACAACACGTGGGCTAAGGGGCACCAAGCTCACCGCAGCCCCTGCTCTGGGGGCACCCAGGCCGGGGTTGTACAGACAGCCATGGTCACAAGGCCCATACCTTCAAGTGGGACGGTTTTGCCCAGCAGGGGCACCACACTCGTGCAGGGCCCCGCCATTGGGCCTCTTGCACGTGGTGTAGCACCAGCATGGTGCTCAACACAACAACACCAGCGTCAGCTCGTGGTAAGAGTGACGAGCCAGAAATGGCTCGTTCCTTTTATTAAGTGGGTCACATGGTTACCACCATGTGACCAAGGCACTAGTCCTGGGAGCTACCATGCTCCCGGGAGGGGTGACATGCAACAGGCGGTAGCCCCGCCTATCAATGTCAAGCCGAGGCGCTCGCCATGGACAGAGGACTGTGTCCTCCCTTTGGCACAAAGGATATAGAAAGAGGACACTACACAATGCATGGCTTTGCACTCTTTCGATTCCAGTCACATGGTCTGTGAAGGATCATGGGTGTCGTAGTCCACAATATCTGGAGAGTCACAAGTGGCGGACCACTGTGTGACTAGGCCAATGGGAAGTTTGGGGACATAACACAGCCCACGCGTATTTGCAATATAGCTAGAGATTTGTACCGTGAATGGCTAGCCGGTGCAATTGTGCCTATGAAAGGCATGTTTGCACAGCGCATCAGAGGGGCACATTGAATCCATCAAGCAGGCAGTGCACTCATTTGATAGCGCTTTCCTTTACACCACACACATCATGGTTTGAACTTTGAATTGCGCTTCAACTAAAAGGCTGCTGTTAGTATGAAATGCAGGCCATGTCGTGTGATATTACTTGAGAAGACAAGGCATTTCCTGTCTCGCACGAACCAAATCGACGCTGGACACTTCCGGTGGAACCCATTTAAAGGGCATGAAAGTGCCAGTTGTGGCATAAAAGCACGTGTTACATTTGTCAGCCCGCTTCCTGCATTACCGCCATTTCACAGCGCCTTGGTGTAAAGCGCTCTATAAATAAATAAATCAATCAATCAATCAATCCTTTACAGAAACACATGCTAACTTGCTTTTTTGCGTTTAAAAAAGCCCCACATCAGCAAACATACCACTGCGCTTTCAAGTACAATAAAGATTACCCCTGCTATCTGCGCAGGGAGTATTAATTCTATTAAAGACTAGGAGGCGAGCATTATGCTTCAACTTCTTTAATTCACTACTCTTCAGCAGTCTCAACAAAACTTCAAAAACCATAACAAAACACTGAAACAGTCTGAACAGACTTTTCCTCTTTTCAGAACTACAATCCCCATAGTCTCTTGTAGTTCATCACACTCCAGGCCCAGTAATAACCACTTCCTGTCCCTGGGCTCCTCCTCTCTTTTACTCGCTCTGAAAGTCTCATTGCGAACATCCCGCTAAGCCGTGCAACTGGCAACGACTCGAAACACTTCAACCAACTATCGAACTCCTTTGATCCCAGACGACTCCCGTCGCTAACCTCCTATATCAGTTGTTCTTCTGCTCCTCTCCTAGACATAAAAGAAAGCAGAAAAATCAGGGTGGCGTCCATGTATTGACATTATCATAATATCATCACTTTACGTAACATCATAATCTCTTATACAATACATAGATTGGGTGGGAATTTAATGCTCGCCTCCTAGTCTTTAATAGAATTAATACTCCCTGCGCAGATAGCAGGGGTAATCTTTATTCCATGACAAGACTGGAGGCGAGCATTATGCTTGTTCAAAGCTTCCCAACACCGTAACTGCTAAATTCTCAGTTGGCTTAAAATAGAATTCTTTAAATGTTCGATCATTTGACCAGTCTGCCGTTAACATAATATCTCTAAGAGACACTCCTGTTTTAAAGGCTTTAGACGCCATCGCCCCTCGCACTGAATGCGCCCCATACTTCTCCACGTCTATACCTGCTGCAAGCATGATTTCCTTAACCCATCTGGCTATTGTGGCTGTGTATACCTCCTTGAAGGGCTTTCTGCGTGCTATCAGCAATTGCTTAGTACCTGCTGCTCTGAATTCCGCTGTCCTACTCTCGTATTCCTTCACGCAGCTTGCTACGCACCATTTAGCTCTGCTTGGGAAATATGGGTAGTGCACTGACGCCGTTCCCGTCTTAGTCCTACCTACAATAGAGAACGTCACCCCTTCTGGGCCAAATGACCTCCTGTCTATATCCAGTGCTCTGATGTCTGACACTCGTTTGCAAGACACTTAGCACAATAGCATCGCTAATTTTCCTGATAACTGTTTAAGCGATAAATACTTGTTGCTGGGCCAACTCTCTAACAGCTTAAGCACCGATAGTACATCCCAGATGGACTTATAACGAGGTTCAGGAGGCACTCTAAATTTTGCTCCTCGAATAAGCCGCACTACTGCTGGGTGCTCGCCCGCTGGAACCCCTTCGATAGGAAGGTGTCCCGCGGATATGGCGGACCTGTACACTCCTATGGTACGGAATGCCTTCCCGTCTTGCAATAAATGAGCTAAAAAGTTCAATACTGCCACCACAGGTGCAGAAACGGGATGAACACTTCTCCCTCTGCACCAGCTCATCCACTTGGCCCAAGCCGCGTCGTAGCTCCTCCTAGTGGATGGAGCCCAGGGTTCTGCGATGAGCTGTGCAACTTGAGACAAAATGCCTGGCAACGCCCAGCGTCTCCTGATATCCTGCACGCGACGAGCGGGAGAGCCCCCTTCACTCTTAGAGGGTGATATGACCCAGCTGGGTCCGTGAGCAGGTGCTCCCCTTCCAGGAGCATCCTCGGGTAATCTACTACTAGCTCCATGAGAGCTGGGAACCACACTTGCGACTTCCAACACGGCGCTACTAACAGCAATTCCGCCGTCTCCCTCCGACACTTTGCTAGAACTCTGCTCAGCATCATAAATGGGGGAAACGCATAGTGTGGTCCTCCGACCCATTCCTGCAGGAATGCATCCGTCCCTAGTGCTTCCGGGTCTAGCCTCCAGCTGAAGTACTCCGCTGTTTGCGCGTTCAATCGCGATGCAAAGAGGTCTGTGTGTACTGGTCCCCACCTCTCGGTCATCCTCCGAAACGCTGCTGGATCCAGCCTCCAATCGCTGGAATCCGTGAGGTACCGAGAGTTCCAGTCCGCTATGACGTTCAGCGTCCCGGGGAGATATTCCGCTGTGACAGACGTCACCGACTGCAGGCAGAAATACCAGAAGTCCTTCGCTAGTTCGGCTAGCATCCTGGATTTGGTGCCGCCCAGGTGGTTTATGTATCGCACTGCTGAAATGTTCTCCATTTTCAGCAGTACACACAATTTTATTCTCCCCTTCGTGAAGGCTTTGATCGCAAAGGATCCCGCTAGTAACTCCAGGCAGTTTATATGTAAGCGGAGCTCCTCCTCGCTCCATTTCCCTCCTGTCTGGAGGTCCCTGCACCTTGCGCCCCAGCCTAACCGGCTGGCGTCGGAATCTATGAATAGATCCGGTCTGTCCCCGAAAATGGCACGACAATTCCAGGCGTCCATATTCTGCAACCACCATTCCAGTTCCGATTGATGATATCTCAGGCCTTGCTGCAGATGCTTTATCTTTAGCCTTTGCAGTGCTCGATAATGCAGAGGACCTGGAAAAAGGGCCTGAATCAAGGCCGCTAACAGCCCCACGATCCTCGCAAGAGTTCGGAGAGACACTGTCTGGCTCCGCAGACATCCTCTGATCTCCCTTTTGATGTCGTGGATCTTTAGAGCCGGGAGCTCGAGTGTCGCTTTTCTGGTATCCAGGATGAAACCCAGAAAGTCGAGCCTCTGCGCTGGTACGATGTCTGATTTCTCCTTGTTCACTAAGAACCATAGGGATGCAAGCAGGTCCAGGACCCACTTTGTCTGATACCTCAGGGCTTCTTGCTCCTCGGGCAGAAGGAGGAGATTGTCTAGATAAATGATCATCCTTATTCCTTTCTCCCTTACAGCTGCAGCTACTGGCTTCATTACCTTGGTGAAGGCCCATGGCGCTGACGCAAGCCCGAAGGGCATAGTCTTGAATCGCCAGAGCTGTCCTTTCCAGCGAAAAGCTAGGAAAGTTCTGAACTCCTCCGCCATAAGGATAGTCAGGTAAGCATCCTTCAGGTCTAACCTTGTCAGCCAATTCTTTTCACTGAGCGAGTCTCAGAGCTGGTGGATGCCTTCCATCTTGAAATGACGGTATACTATCCACCCGTTCAACTCCTTTAGGTTTATAACTGGCCGCACTTTCTCCTTTCTGTGCACCAGGAACATGTTGCTGATTAATTCGGGTTCCTCCGGGCACCGTTCTATGGCGTTCTTCGCCGCTAGCAGCCGCAACTCCTGATCTAGAAGGCTCTGCTCTGCGTGCTCTAAACGCTGCTGATGGGGCCTGCGCTCCTGCACTGGTGTCTGAACGAACTCTAGACGCATGCCCCCAACAGCTTGCAGCACCCAGGCGTCGCTGGAAAGCTCGCGCCAGTTTCTCAAGAACATGCTCGTTCTCCCTCCCACTGGAGGGTATTACGCTGCTCTCACCTTGTGTGAATCCTTGTCCACGTCCGGCTCCTCTTCCTCTACGACCTCTTGGGAAGCGTCCTCTAGACGGGAAGAAGGAGTCCTGCTGCCTATTCTTCCAGTATTGGGCCCTGGGATTCTGAGGTCTTCGTCCTCCTTGGTTGCGACCAGCCGAGCGACCTCTGTGACGACTGGCCCCTCCAAAAACTCGATTGGGGAAGATCTTTCGAATAGAAGCTTGCGCCTTCTCCAGAGACGCATAGGTGCCCACGAAGCGCCCCATCTCCTTGCCGAAGGTCTCCCCGAAGTGGAGTTCTTGCGCTGCTTCTCCGGCTTCGTATGACACTAAATCACTTAGCTTAGTATCTATCTTCAGTAGGAGGCCTCTCCGGCGCTCTGATGCGATGGCGCAATTTGCGTTGCCTAGGAGGCATACTGCCCTCTGTGCCCAACCTGCTAGGGCATCGGGGTCCACCTCCTCTCCGGTATCTTTGGCTCTCTCGGCCAGGTCCATTATTTTCGCCAGAGGCCCCGCCAGGTCTAACACCTTCTCCTGGCAACTCCTCCAAGACCTATCGATGCCCTTCCAAGGGTCTTTGCTACATTTTGACATGTAGGTCAACATTTTAGGATCCAGTTCTGGCGTCTCGGCCACCTTCCCTGGGAGATCTGGTCTTGGGCACTCCGCTCGGAGCCTCTGTCGGACTTCTTTGTCCAGTGCTTTCCGCAATCTCTTTGTCATATATTGCGCCACTCTAGGTGAGGGCTGCCAGTCCGAGGATCTCGGGTTCCGGATGCTGTCCGGATCGAACATATCCTCCTCCACCTCCTCGAGGTGCTTCTCTTTGCGGCTCCTCTTTCCTCCACTAGGCTTGATCTCAATTTCCTCCTCTTCCTCTTGGGAGAGAGATTCGCCTTCCTCCAGCTCTTCCTCTGAGCCTGGGCCGTCTTCTCCATGTTCTTCATCCCCTGGAGAGGGGGTCGTGAGGTCTGGCACAGTCTGACACTGCAAAAATGCCTGCCGCAGCTTTGCGAAGGCATCGACTACCTCCGGGGCCTTTCTGCCCCATCTGAAGGGCCCTGGGGGTCAAGAGGGATTCTCCTCTTTCGGGCCTTAGTACTCCCCAAAGACCCTGCTTCTGAGGGTTCCGCGGGCGTGCTTCCACCCTGTCCGGTACTGTCTATGGGCTGATGAAACATCGCTTCCAGGGACTCCAGCCTGTCTTGTAGGGGTCTCACCCCCATAGCCACTGCATCTATAAGCGAGCTTCCTAGCACCTGCTTGAAGCTGTCAGCCAACTCTGACGACTGCTCCTCTTCGCTCCATTCGAAATCGGACATCTTGCGTGGGTGCTGTGTGCCTGATGTACCCCAAAAGGGTGTCACTGCATGCCCTCTCGCTATAGACGCTCTGGGGACGGTATGCGCACCCCCTTTTTTATATATATATTTATTTATTTTTTTCAAAATTATTCACTATATTCTTCTTCTTTTTTTTTTTTTTTTTTTGGTGTGTCTGTACCGGAAGGAGGGATAGTCTATGAAAAATAATAAAGCCTGGGATGGGCTGTATTCAGTAGACCTCTGCAAGAGGCACGATTCCGTGACTTTGCTCCGTCACTACCAGCTTTGTGAGGCTCCTCCCCAGCTGAAGCTGCTTCGTGTGAATCTCTCCTTGGTCGCGTGTTTATATGCCGCTTCTGCGACCGAACGTTGCTCTTCCAGAGGCAGGGCCTCGTCCTTGCTACTGCGGCTTATGACTGCCGTATCACCGCCGGGCCCGGCTCCTCGTGTGCACTTTGCTCCGCGTCGCATCTGAAAATGCGACCGCGGAAGCGAAAGCACTCGTCGACTCCGCCCCCGCAAAGGAGGGGGCCGAGAGGATTCAATCTCCTTGCGCGCCACTCGCGCTCCCCGAGGGAGGGGGCCGCTATCCTGCACGCGCTTCCCTCCCTGTAGGGAGCGGGAGATCCGGGCCGTATTACGTGCGATCCTCTGATCGCTCCGCTATTCCTTGTGGCGCGCGATCCTCTGATCGCCCACTCTTTTCCGTGTTCGCGAGCGACCCCCAAACATGCCGGTCATATGGCACGGGGAGCGCGAACCGCGGAAAGGCCGCCCAAACGCCCGGGCTCGCTAATCCCGAAGTAAAACTCTCGGATACACTAAATCATGCGCCGCTGCGCTAAAACATATATACTCCTGCCATAAAGCTCTCATAGAATCTATAGTCTCCCCCTCTCTGCAATATCTAACTCTACATGCGCTGTAAACACAACTTTTCCACATAAAGTAGGGAGAGAACCAAAATAGCACTTATCTGCTTGAAGAGCAGGAAAAGAAGAGGAGGAGCCCAGGGACAGGAAGTGGTTATTACTGGGCATGGAGTGTGATTGACTACAAGAGACTATGGGGATTGTAGTTCTGAAAAGAGGAAAAGTCTGTTCAGACTGTTTCAGTGTTTTGTTATGGTTTTTGAAGTTTTGTTGAAACTGCTGAAGAGTAGTGAATTAAAGAAGTTGAAGCATAATGCTCGCCTCCAGTCTTGTCATAGAATGTGACTCAAAGGTCTTTCACCTGTTATGTGTTGCAATGTAGCCATTGCCCAGGCTCTGTTTGACAAATAAACCTCCACTTGCTTCACTTCCGAAGAGTGTTGAGTAATGTGCAGTACTCATGAATATTATTTCTATCTGTTGCTTTCTTTCATTAGTTGCTTTAATTCCCCACCCCTTCCTCCAAGGTATCTGCTTTTCCCGCCTTCTTGTTGCAGAGCTCTCAGCTACAACTGGGGTGGCTCTAGAAAATGTGAACGAGTATGAAACCACAGACATACAAAGAGACAAAGAGGAGAGGGGGGGATGGGCTAGACTTACATACGATGTTTGTGTACAACCAGTTTATAAATCTATAAGACTCAGCCGTTAGTATTATCTGAAAAATAATAGATGGAGAATATACAATTGATTAATAATCAACTCATTCATGCGCTACATATAAACACTGCACAATGCTGCACACTTCGGACCTTTAGCGCCCGATTCATGGAGAAGTGCGCATTTCTCTGCATTTGCCACGCGCCGACAACGACACTGCGGGAGCCTGTGCGCAGATTCAAAAATGTGCGCTCTGCGTATTCATGAAATCCACAGTGCAAAGTTGCTGTATTCTCAAGTGACATCCGGAAGGCCCCCGATATGCCCCCACGCAAATCATAAACAGCCAGAACAGCTACCTTTGCGTGCTCCCAGGGAGCGAATACACGCGCCGTTCGAACAGTGCGTGGCGTCCCTCGCAAGTAGGCCTGCATCTCGGAGTTGCTTATGATATTTCATACCTCAAGTTGAACTCGGAAAATCTGTGTGCAAAACCCCCATAAACTGTACCTGCACCCTGCGACACTGCGTAAATTCACACTTAAGTTTGGTCGGAAACCCTGGTTGCATACATGCACCCCTAAATCCGAAATGCAAACCCACCCCCGCGCTGTGATTCCTTATGTGCAAGTGTCTTTACGCCTGCTTTCAGGTGTTGTAGCGATCGAGCGATTTGCATGGCCATTTCTATGCCGAGAGGAGGCATGGGGGGTTCCATGAATATGAGATGTTTGGCGCAATTGTGGGCGTGCGAGGCACTGCCTGCAGTCCATTCTTCAGAAAGCCCACTTTTCTGCATGTTCTTCTCCATTTTCTGTGTTCCGACCCCTTCCCAGCCCTCTGTGCAAGGCACGCACACGTTTCGCATGGTGTCTCGCGCAGGGGGCTCGATGGCTCGCAGAGACATGCCGAGCCTGCGCGAACTACACACAAGTCCTGGAAAAGTCCTGTGCCTTCGATTCCATGAATCAATGAATTTGGATTTTGCATGCAGTTCGGCACGCCAGTTCTCTATTCCCCGCGCAAATAATTCCATGAATCGGGCCCCAAGTCTTTTACTTGAAAAAGAAGTCGGTGCTGTAAGGGTTCAGAAGGAGGAGACAGACACACAGGTGGCATATTAAAACAATCAGTTTAATTTAAGCTTTAAAAAGAAAAGGAAAACCAACATGGTCCTAACTTTAAATTGGAGGACGGTGGGTTTGCCTGCTTCAAAGTAAATGTTAACGGTCTTGCCCGGAAGTTCAAAATCATAAAAGTCAATGTTGTGTGTGCACAAACCACACTCTATCCCTTATGTCTAATTCTTAAGTAAACTAACAAATAAAAGGTTGGGAGCGGGGGGTTGGTCTGGAAGAATGACTCCCTTCTTCTGAATGTTTTGTAGGGTCTTGGTTCTCATCAACCTGCATATACGACTCCCTTCAGCAGGTACAGACCTTGCTCTCTGGAGGTTCTCAATGTCCCAGAATGCCCAAGTCACTGTTCTAACTAACACCAAAGATGGTTTTTAACCCTTTCTGCGGGATTGCATGCTTTACCAAACAAAGTTCTCAATGGCAGGTGGAATGTCTCCCTTCCCCTAGTCTTTCTGGGGATCTCCAAAAAGGTGCAATACAAAGTTCTCAATGCCGGGGGAAATGTGGTTACGTGTGATTATAACGAATTCAATTACAAAGAATGCTTGGTTGGTTGCAGACGCAAAGCAAGACAAAACAAGTGATAGTTAGAAGCTTTGGAATTAATCATACCCATGTGCATTGATCTGGGTATCCCGCCAGACCCTCATTCTTCAGTCTGCCAAGCCATTGCAGAAAGGGGAAAGGCCCTGAATTGCTTTCCCTCACGTCAATGATGTCTTGTAAGTGTGCCAATTATATCTTATGCTCTAATGTATGTGTTGCTCTAAACCTCTGCCAATAAATACAATTTAAAAAATAAAAATAATAAAAGAAAGGAGAAAGGCCAAATGCGAATCAGGCTTGGTTCGCACCATAAAAGGGACCCTCCAGCCTGAACTGCTTGGTCACATCCCTTCTGTACGAGACCGCAAGCAACCCCAGACATGTTTCGGCCTCATTGTGCCTCATAAGTGAGAAGTAGCTTGGGTGTCTAGAACCTGCTAGCTCATTACCCACATCTTGGCATACCAGTACCACTCGGGGTGACTAAATGAAAGCGAAAGAAGTGATGTCGGACGTTTTTCAATTAATCATAAATGTTTGCAATCTGCTTGGTACTGCTTTTCTAGCTGAACAGTGTGAAAATTTCAGCTTCCACATGCCTTTGTGCAGCAAAGGTCAGTCACAATAATGATAATGGTAATGATGTGTTATTTATAAAGCGCCTTTATCCAAAGCGTTTTACAGAGCACATATTTACATACAATATCACCCAACCGAAATTGGTACTCAAGCAGTGGGAATCACAAATACTGCACCTCCCGCTTTACAAAGAGTCATCAAGCAATCCTGTGAAGGCCAGGAAATGGGTGCACTGGCGCGCAGTGGCAGAACTGCAGACTGGGCTGCTACTCTATCCCTGTGCACCCACTGGCTGTCTTTCCGTGCACCCAGCAAAACAGAAAGGTGATGGCTGGAAGGTTTTGAATTAATCATAACCACGGGCAAAGCTCTGGGCAACCCTCCAGACCATCGTTTTTCAGCCTGCCAAGCCATTACAGAAGGGGAAAAACCATATGCAAATCAGGCTTGGTCCTACCCCAAAAGGGGCAGTCCAGCCCGAACTGCTAGGTCACATCCCTTCTGCACGAGACCACAAGCATCCCCAGACATGTTTCAGCCTTTTTGGGCGTCATGAGTGAGGAGTAGCTTGGGTCTCTAGGCCCGGCAGACTCGGGACCCACGTCTGGGCATACCCGTCCCACTCGGGGTGACTTTAGCAAAACAGAAAGGTGATGGCTGGAAGGTTTTGAATTAATCAGAACCACAGGCAAAGCTCTGGGCAACCCTCCAGACCATCGTTTTTCAGCCTGCCAAGCCATTACAGAAGGGGAAAAACCCTATGCAAATCAGGCTTGGTCCTACCCCAAAAGGGGCAGTCCAGCTCGAACTGCTAGGTCACATCCCTTCTGCACGAGACCACAAGCATCCCCAGACATGTTTCAGCCATGTCTGGGGTTGCTTGGTTTTCTGTGCAGAGGGGACCTGGCCTAGCAGTTCGGGTTGGGCTGCTACCTTCGGTGGCGGCAGCTGCTGACTGATTTGCACATGGCTGGTCCCCTTTTGCAATGGCGCAGACGGGCTAAAACACGGTGGTGTGGAAGGTTGCCCAGAGCAATTGCCAGTGGTTTAGATTCATTCGAAACCTTCCACCCATCACTTTTGTGGTCAGTTTGTTTCTCCTTGTGAGAGAGGGTATGCCCAGACGTGGGTCCCTTGCTCGCTGCGCCACAGGGAACCAGGCTGCACCTCACTGAGGAGGTCCAACAAGGCCGAAACATGTCTGGGGTTGCTTGGTTTTCTGTGCAGAGGGGACCTGGCCTAGCAGTTCGGGTTGGGCTGCTACCTTCGGTGGCGGCAGCTGCTGACTGATTTGCACATGGCTGGTCCCCTTTTGCAATGGCGCAGACGGGCTAAAAAACGGTGGTGTGGAAGGTTGCCCAGAGCAATTGCCAGTGGTTTAGATTCATTCGAAACCTTCCACCCATCACTTTTGTGGTCAGTTTGTTTCTCCTTGTGAGAGAGGGTATGCCCAGACGTGGGTCCCTTGCTCGCTGCGCCAGAGGGAACCAGGCTGCACCTCACTGAGGAGGTCCAACAAGGCTAAAACATGTCTGGGGTTGCTTGGTTTTCTGTGCAGAGGGGACCTGGCCTAGCAGTTCGGGTTGGGCTGCTACCTTCGGTGGCGGCAGCTGCTGACTGATTTGCACATGGCTGGTCCCCTTTTGCAATGGCGCAGACGGGCTAAAAAACGGTGGTGTGGAAGGTTGCCCAGAGCAATTGCCAGTGGTTTAGATTCATTCGAAACCTTCCACCCATCACTTTTGTGGTCAGTTTGTTTCTCCTTGTGAGAGAGGGTATGCCCAGACGTGGGTCCCTTGCTCGCTGCGCCACAGGGAACCAGGCTGCACCTCACTGAGGAGGTCCAACAAGGCCGAAACATGTCTGGGGTTGCTTGGTTTTCTGTGCAGAGGGGACCTGGCCTAGCAGTTCGGGTTGGGCTGCTACCTTCGGTGGCGGCAGCTGCTGACTGATTTGCACATGGCTGGTCCCCTTTTGCAATGGCGCAGACGGGCTAAAAAACGGTGGTGTGGAAGGTTGCCCAGAGCAATTGCCAGTGGTTTAGATTCATTTGAAACCTTCCACCCATCACTTTTGTGGTCAGTTTGTTTCTCCTTGTGAGAGAGGGTATGCCCAGACGTGGGTCCCTTGCTCGCTGCGCCAGAGGGAACCAGGCTGCACCTCACTGAGGAGGTCCAACAAGGCTAAAACATGTCTGGGGTTGCTTGGTTTTCTGTGCAGAAGGGACCTGGCCTAGCAGTTCGGGTTGGGCTGCTACCTTCGATGGCGGCAGCTGCTGACTGATTTGCACATGGCTGGTCCCCTTTTGCAATGGCGCAGACGGGCTAAAAAACGGTGGTGTGGAAGGTTGCCCAGAGCAATTGCCAGTGGTTTAGATTCATTCGAAACCTTCCACCCATCACTTTTGTGGTCAGTTTGTTTCTCCTTGTGAGAGAGGGTATGCCCAGACGTGGGTCCCTTGCTCGCTGCGCCACAGGGAACCAGGCTGCACCTCACTGAGGAGGTCCAACAAGGCCGAAACATGTCTGGGGTTGCTTGGTTTTCTGTGCAGAGGGGACCTGGCCTAGCAGTTCGGGTTGGGCTGCTACCTTCGGTGGCGGCAGCTGCTGACTGATTTGCACATGGCTGGTCCCCTTTTGCAATGGCGCAGACGGGCTAAAAAACGGTGGTGTGGAAGGTTGCCCAGAGCAATTGCCAGTGGTTTAGATTCATTCGAAACCTTCCACCCATCACTTTTGTGGTCAGTTTGTTTCTCCTTGTGAGAGAGGGTATGCCCAGACGTGGGTCCTTTGCTTGCTGCGCCACAGGGAACCAGGCTGCACCTTACTGAGGAGGTCCAACAAGGCCGAAACATGTCTGGGGTTGCTTGGTTTTCTGTGCAGAGGGGACCTGGCCTAGCAGTTCGGGTTGGGCTGCTACCTTCGGTGGCGGCAGCTGCTGACTGATTTGCACATGGCTGGTCCCCTTTTGCAATGGCGCAGACAGGCTAAAAAACAGTGGTGTGGAAGATTGCCCAGAGCAATTGCCAGTGGTTTAGATTCATTCGAAACCTTCCACCCATCACTTTTGTGGTCAGTTTGTTTCTCCTTGTGAGAGAGGGTATGCCCAGACGTGGGTCCCTTGCTCGCTGCGCCACAGGGAACCAGGCTGCACCTCACTGAGGAGGTCCAACAAGGCTGAAACATGTCTGGGGTTGCTTGGTTTTCTGTGCAGAGGGGACCTGGCCTAGCAGTTCGGGTGGGCTGCTACCTTCGGTGGCGGCAGCTGCTGACTGATTTGCACATGGCTGGTCCCCTTTTGCAATGGCGCAGACGGGCTAAAAAACGGTGGTGTGGAAGGTTGCCCAGAGCAATTGCCAGTGGTTTAGATTCATTCGAAACCTTCCACCCATCACTTTTGTGGTCAGTTTGTTTCTCCTTGTGAGAGAGGGTATGCCCAGACGTGGGTCCCTTGCTCGCTGCGCCACAGGGAACCAGGCTGCACCTCACTGAGGAGGTCCAACAAGGCCGAAACATGTCTGGGGTTGCTTGGTTTTCTGTGCAGAGGGGACCTGGCCTAGCAGTTCGGGTTGGGCTGCTACCTTCGGTGGCGGCAGCTGCTGACTGATTTGCACATGGCTGGTCCCCTTTTGCAATGGCGCAGACGGGCTAAAAAACGGTGGTGTGGAAGGTTGCCCAGAGCAATTGCCAGTGGTTTAGATTCATTCGAAACCTTCCACCCATCACTTTTGTGGTCAGTTTGTTTCTCCTTGTGAGAGAGGGTATGCCCAGACGTGGGTCCTTTGCTCGCTGCGCCACAGGGAACCAGGCTGCACCTCACTGAGGAGGTCCAACAAGGCCGAAACATGTCTGGGGTTGCTTGGTTTTCTGTGCAGAGGGGACCTGGCCTAGCAGTTCGGGTTGGGCTGCTACCTTCGGTGGCGGCAGCTGCTGACTGATTTGCACATGGCTGGTCCCCTTTTGCAATGGCGCAGACAGGCTAAAAAACAGTGGTGTGGAAGGTTGCCCAGAGCAATTGCCAGTGGTTTAGATTCATTCGAAACCTTCCACCCATCACTTTTGTGGTCAGTTTGTTTCTCCTTGTGAGAGAGGGTATGCCCAGACGTGGGTCCCTTGCTCGCTGCGCCACAGGGAACCAGGCTGCACCTCACTGAGGAGGTCCAACAAGGCCGAAACATGTCTGGGGTTGCTTGGTTTTCTGTGCAGAGGGGACCTGGCCTAGCAGTTCGGGTTGGGCTGCTACCTTCGGTGGCGGCAGCTGCTGACTGATTTGCACATGGCTGGTCCCCTTTTGCAATGGCGCAGTCGGGTTAAAAAACGGTGGTGTGGAAGGTTGCCCAGAGCAATTGCCAGTGGTTTAGATTAATTCGAAACCTTCCACCCATCACTTTTGTGGTCAGTTTCCGTGCACCCACCCACACATCCCTGCTGTGGTCCGCCCAAATGACTTCTGGGACATTGTAGCCCGAAGGCGTGGTTGGTTGAGGAGATACTGTAGGTCTTCTAAAAGAAATATGCAGTATTGATATGAAGTGCTAGCTGAGTCTAGCTTTATATCAACAGTAGTCATTGGAATGTATTATTCAAATGTAAAGAAAGAGATATGTATGCACTGTGACACATCCATGGATGCTGTCTCTTCTCCCGTGGGGGAGGACCCTTCTGATGTGGCCACGGCTGTGCGGCCACAGTCCAATAGTCCCCCTGAGGATGGTACACCGTGGGAGGGTCACATGGGGAGGGGAATCCTCCATGGGACAAGGGAGGAACATCCACCAAGAACGCAGTATTCTACCATACCCAAACCCCACATCCTCACCTTGAGCAGGATAATACAGTTCACCAAAGTTCAATACGTTGGTAAGGGAGAATATGTGACTGCACCATTCTATTCTCAGACAGAGAAGAACAAGAACTGTATATGTGACTCCCATTTTCCCAACTGAAACGAAGAAGATTCTGAATATTATGAAGAAGTACAAAATTGGAAGTACTGCGATGAGGAGGAGGCGTGGAGGAATGAAGAGCCATGTGCAGAACCTAAACAAGCAGTCCAGTCAATTAGAAAAATATAGATGTATAACAACTGAGGAAGAACTTCAACTTACTTCGAGCCCCCCTCGAGGAACGGATTCTTTGAGACAGGGATAAGTGAAGAGAACGCTGACCAGGGAGTCAAGCAGGGAGAATGCGAGCAGAAGACAGGTCTTAGGAAAATGGACCACTGCATGGAAGAAGAAGGTGGTCCTGGCATCCATTGGTGGCAGTCAAGGGGTGGAGAGAGAAATCCGAATGCAAGAAGGAAAATGGTTTGTGGAGCCGCCGTGAACCCCAGCAGAGCGTAGAGTGAGAAAGAAACTATGAAGCAGGCCGGAGGAAACGCAGGAACCCTGAGAATACCGCTAACCACAGAAAAAGGCATGCAGGTGTAAGGGGAAGTGAAAATGGCCCACACCAGAAGTGAAATAAAGGGAAACCTGAAAGACTATAAGAGTTATGGGCCATGAAAACTAAAGCTAACCAATGAAGTCAAGAAGACATCCTGAGCCTCCCCTATAATCATCATTGTCGGACTACCTGAGAAGAGACAAACTAGGTCTGCCAGAAGAGCAAGAGCATCGCAGTCACTCTTCCTCTTCGCAGTACCTGGGAAGAAGCGAAACAGGTCTGCCAAAAGAGAAAACAATAAGAAATATGGGTCTGGGACCCACACCTACGAGAAGAAGGGAAACTATAGAGAAACTTCCTAAGGACTATATACTTGGCAGGGAAGTAAGCCAAGTTGGCCCAAGCAGAAACAGAGAGAAGCAGAGGTCTGGGATCTACAAGGGACTTTACAATTGGTAAGGAAAGCCAGGTGAAGAGTCATACCGCTTGGCGTTGTGAAAGGCCATGAGAAGCTTCAGAAAGACCAAGGGAAGGGAGGCATTCCCCAGTATCTAGTGATTTTAACAAATAAAAAAACAGAGAATAACTTTAATCAAGAAACAATAATAACGAAAAAATATCGAATTTCTTTTGTATATGGGGTGTGGGATAAGGGGTTAAAACGGGTGGAGAGTGGGTTGAGGTGGGTTTAATAGCATAGTGAAGAGGGGGAATTTCAGGTGGGGACCCCTCAAATTTCTTTTTAAAAATTAGATATTTGTTCATTATCAAAGTTTCGTTATTAAAGCATTTTCGTTAATATAATTTGTTATAATCACATGTAACCCATATGTTCCAAATAGGGCATAGAGTAATGCTAGGTGGGTGTTGTACATGAACAAAAGGGACACAGCCCCTTTAAGAAGAGCAACAGGGAAAGAGCGGGAGGAAAGCGGAAGGGGAGGGGGTTGGAGGAGGAGAGGGCAGAAAGTGTAAGGGAGTGAATAAACGAAGTTCACAGCAGCGCTGGCTCCGTCTCGTTCTTGCGTGTTCAGGCGTGATTGAGCAGAGCCCAACACTGGCGACAAAGCCGATGCGATTCCTCGCGTGGCGGCAGCAGTGGCAGGAGGGCGGTAAGCCCAGCAGTCGGGAAGGGCCCGTGTGCCCTGTTGGAGGGCCCGTGCGCCCGGCAGAGTTCGAGAGGGCCTGTGTGCCCATAAGCCCAGCAGTTGGGAAGGGCCCTTGTGCCCTGTTGGAGGTCCCGTGTGCCCAGCAGAGTTCGAGAGGGCCTGTGTGCCCGTAAGCCCAGCAGTCGGGAAGGGCCCGTGTGCCCTGTTGGAGGGCCTGTGCGCCCGGCAGAGATCGAGAGGGCCTGTGCGCCTGTAAGAGAGCAGCGGCCTGTCGGCCTTGCAGGAGGGCCCATGTGCCCAGCACCTAAAAGGGCCTGTGTGCCCTGCGACAGCAGCGGCCTGCGTGCCCTGCGACAGCAGCGGCCCGTCTGCCCTGCTGGAGGGCTCGTGTGCCCAGAGGAGATCGGGAGGGCCCGTGTGCCCCGCAAGTGCAGCGGCCTGTCAGCCCTGCAGGAGAGCTTGTGTGCCCAGCAGCATCCAGGAGGGCCCGTGGACCCATCGGCAACTTCGGAAGGCCGGCGCACCCATCATCGAGCCACGGCCCGTGTGCCCACCGGAGTTTGAAGCGCGAGCTACGCGGAAGCCCGGAGAGCCGGAAGAGGCCGGTACGTCGTCGCGAGGGTGAGGCCCGTAGGACCGAAGAACAGGAGAGTGTCAGCCGCGAGGAAGACCCGCAGGCCCGCGGTGCCAACAACAAGTAAGGTGCCGGGAAGGGATAACTGTAAAGAGGTGAACCCCGTGTCTCCCGCACATGACATTTCACAAAAACACACTTAAGGGTGAACCAAGTTACGGCAAAAAAAAAAAAAAAAAAAAGGGAACCCTGTGTCTCCCCACGTGACATTTATCATACGCCAGGAATGCCACGTTAAAGAGGGAAACCCTGTGTCTCCCACAAGTGACACTCAAAATATTAAGGAGCGCACGCCTCGGCACAAGGGAATCCCCGTGTCTCCCCACGTGACATTAATGAAATCATACGCCAGGAATGCCACGTCAAACAGGGAAACCCCGTGTCTCCCACAAGTGACACTCAAAATACTAAGGAGCGCACGCCACGGCACAAGGGAATCCCCGTGTCTCCCCACGTGACATTAACGAAATCATTCGCCAGGAAGGCCACGTTAAGGAGAGAAACCCCGTGTCTCCCACAAGTGACAACCAAAAATACTAAGGAGCGAGCAACATTGTGAGAGGGGGAAGGGAACCCTTTACCAGGCAAAAAAAACTCCACTGCAGAGCCTTGCACTACACCCGGACAGCAAGACCAACCTGGGCACACGTGCACAGGAAGACACAGCGCCAAGAGACAATCATGATCAACGCCCACGCGCCACCTGACCAACTAGAGCATACTAAGCAGCAACATCATGTCGGCCCAGGATACAGCAGATCCCAATGCCTAACCACCACCACCAGGGGCACCCTCCTCTTATGCAAGCCTAATGAGGAGACCGGCCCCATTCACATTAAACCCACACCACGACCAGGGCCAACGATGGGAAGAGTGGATAGAGGAATTCGAGGACTTTGTGGGTGCCATCGGCACACAAGAACCTCCCAACATACTAAGCATCTTTGCAAATGTCGCAGGGAGAGAAATTAAAAACATCATCCGTACGATTCCCCTACAGGACCGCACCACATATGCGAAACTCCGGCAAGCCATAAATGAAAAGATTGTCATCTCACCCAACCGTGACTATGAGAGATACACTTTCAACCAATGTGGTCAACTACCTCACGAATCAATAGGAGAATTCGTCATTCGCCTTCAAAGGAAAATATCGAAGTGCGATTTCGCCAACTTTAATGACGAAGAGGCCATCAGGCTACGCATCATAGAAGGTTGTGTATCCTCGATGTTCCGGAAATACCTACTAAAGAAACCCCTATCCCTAAAAGAAGTATTGGACCTAGCCAGAGTTTATGAGAGAGTGGACATCCAGGCAGCAGCCATTGAGAACCCCAAGAAAGGAGAAGTTATAGCAGCAATGCACCCCTACACCCGACACCCAGCTCCACAGACAAGGATAAACCCGAGGTACCCGACACAACGAACACAAAGCGACCGCCAATGCTATCGCTGTGGCTTCGAGTATCCGCACAGAGGTCCGTGCCCTGCCATCGGCCAACGCTGCATGAGATGTGGTATGGAAAACCATTTCCAAGTGATGTGCAAGGAACTACTACCGGAAGGGAGCTCGACACGCCGGCGACCTGCCACTCGCATGACGGAGACACACACGGAACAACATCGCCAGGCAGACAGAAATGCGCCATTCCCCACGAATACTTATCAACGCCCAAACACCGTAAGAGCCCTTGAGGGGCTTCAGATTGAACCAGATAGGAAAGATCATGAACTATATGACATCCACCAGAGCGACTTCATGCAAAGCCTGTAACACGAGACGACCTACAAGGCAGAAACCCCAAGCCCCTTTGAGCAAGGCAGAGACCCATATCTCGACTCCCCACCACAATATCAGCCGGGAGGGAATGAACAGGCCCGATACCTACAAGATGGCTACGAAAGAGAGTACGTATGCCTCCTCAGTACTGAAACTGAAGACACCTAAGCTCCCAGAGTAACAATACAGATGGGAAGTACCAGAAACAGATTTATCGTCGACACCGGAGCGACGATAAACGTCATGAATGAAGACATCTACCGGGAAATAGCCTCCTCATACCCATTACAAGAATCCAAGACACACATCTTTCAATGGGGAGCAGCACAGCCGATGACTTCCAAAGGAAAATTTCAATGTGACCTACGGGACAGGGACATCACAGTAACTGCCACGATACATGTCATAAAGAGTCCATCTGTTGGCCGCTGCCCCCTCAGCTACCGCACGGCCAACGCTCTCGCCTTGATTGACCTACCCTACGACCAGTCAGAAGTAATAGAGGGACTACCAGTGCCACACAAATCCGTCAGAGCAATGATCGGCAGACCCCTGGCAAAGGGAGACCTCAAGAGCCAATTCGCCAGGTTATTCGAAGGAATTGGAATGCTAAAAGGATCACGCATCAAACTACACATCGACAATACCATCAGGCCAGTACCACAACACCCACGCAAAGTGGGCTTCCACCTTCAGGAACAGGTATCAAAAGAAATCCAACTTCTCCTTCTCAACGACATCATAGAGAAAGCAGAAGGGCCAACACCATGGGTATCGCCAATAGTAATAGTTCCCAAGGACAATGGTCGTCTCCGCATATGCGTTGACATGCGCATCCCGAACACGGCCCTCCAGAGGGAAAGGCACCCAGGCCCGAGCCTGGAGGACATGTTGATCAGGTTAAACCAAGCGAGGTTCTTCTCAAAGCTTGACCTCAACCAGGGCTACCACCAGCTCGTCCTGGACCCAGAATCACGACCCATCACCACATTTGCAATGCACGACGGCCTATTTCACAAAAGGCTAAACTTCGGCATATCATCTGCCGCAGAGATCTTCCAAGAGACCATCAGACGCCTCATAGCATCGGAGATGAACGCACTAAACTATAGTGACGACATCTTAATATTTGGAAGAGATCAGGAGCAACATGACAGAGCCCTAAGAACCATCTGCTCCATCCTACAAGACGCGGGACTGACCCTCAACGAAGCCAAGTGTGACATCAACAAGACAAGCCTTAAATTCTTCGGCCACATATTCTCGAACAAAGGGATAACAGCCGACCCGGACAAGATTAAGGCCATTACCGATCTCCAGGCACCTACGACCACAGCAGAACTGCGCTCCCTGCTGGGCATGATGGGATACTGTGCGCGTTACCTCCCGAACTACGCCACAACAACTGACCCGCTCCGGGATGCACCCTGTCAGGAAGCGTTCATAACGATAAAAGAAGGTCTCACCAACAACCGGCAACTGGCGTAATTTCGTCCGGACTGGCACACCATCATTACGGTCGATGCAAGTCCAGTAGGACTAGGAGCCATCCTTTCCCAGACCGACACCGCAGACAACGCTCATCACACAATAGTTGCATACGCCAGCCGAGCCCTGTCACACACGGAAAAGGCCTACTCCCAGGCAGAAAGGGAAAGCCTAGCTGCAGTATGGGCATGCGAGAAATACCACCACTTTATCATTGGCCGGAGGTTCACTCTAGTAACAGACCACCAAGCCCTAATATCAATCTTCGGGAACCCCAAAATGAAAATGCCGCCTCGCATAGAGCGGTGGGGGATAAGACTGCAAGAGTACGATTATTCCATTGTCCACAAACCAGGAGGAGACGCCAACCCAGCAGACTATCTATCCAGACACCCTCTACTGGACAAAGACGGCACCCTAGCCCAGGAAGCCACAGAATACATCTCATACCTGTCATCAAATGCCATGCCACCGACCATCTCGACCGCAACGTTCGAAGAAAGGAGCAAAGCCGACCCAACACTCAGAGCTGCTGTCTCTCTCACTCGTTCCAACAAATGGAGGGAACGCCACACAAAAGGAACCGAAGGGGAGGTTGTAGATCAGAAGGAACTTGACCGGCTGGCCAAGATACACGACGAACTCGTAGCCACTGGCCAAGGACTCTTGCTACATGGGAGAAGGCTAGTAGCACCAAGGGACCTAAGGAAGACCCTAGCAACGCTGGCACATGAGGGCCACAGGGGAATCGACAACACAAAACGATTTCTCAGGAACTATGTCTGGTTCCCCTACATGGACGTGATAGTGGAGGACATGCTCAGACACTGCAGGCCCTGCCAACTGGCAGCGAAAGGACCGAACCCAAACCCTCTGCAACTAACCACACTCCCGACAAGACCCTGGCAAAATGTCGCAATGGACTTCTATGGACCTCTAGAAGAAGGGGGTTATCTATTAGTAGTAATAGATGAATATTCGAGATTCCCCTTTGTTAAGCAAACGCCTTCAACGTCGTTTGTGGAAACCGCACCCATAGTGGACGAACTATTCAGCGAGTGGGGGATCCCCAATGTCGTCAAGACCGACAACGGTTCTCCATTTCAAGGACGAGAATTCGCAAACTTCGCAAGCCACCTAGGATTCCACCACCAAAAGATTACACCTCTCTGGCCCTAAGCCAACGGGATGGTGGAAAGGTTTATGGCCACCATCAAGCTAACGAGACAAAAAGCAGTAGCGGAACAGACGCCTCACCCGAAGGCCATCTGCAGCATGCTTCGGAGCTACCGAAATACCCAACACGACGCAACGGGAAAGCCACCAGCTGAGCTCATGGTGAGGTACCAACCCAGGACACGCATTCCCCGATGGGAGGACTACACCCCTGAAGAAGACCTAGCCATCAGAGAACGAGATGGCGAAAAGAAGAGAAAGGCCAAGCAATGGGCCGACACCAAACGGAGAGCGAAAGAACAACAACTAGAGATGGGGCAAATGGTCCTGGTGCAACAAACACAACGCAAGAAAACGGACACCCGATACAGCCCCGAGCCGCGAATCATCACAGCCATCAAGGGACCCATGATCACAGCGACTGGAGAACTGGGAGACGTCACTCGCAACTCCTCCTTCTTCAAGAAGCTATATCTGGAGGAGCCCGAAACACAAGAGACACCCGACGAGAACCTCAGTGAAGAAGAAGAAGCAGAACCCCCAGTGGAGTCAACCGGCGAAAGCCGAGAATCCCCAGGGAGACCCCCTAGAACAGTAAAGATACCAGTGAGGCTCATCGAACAGATGTAACTGGGCTCTCATGTCAAGTACGGGGGAGGTGTTGTACATGAACAAAAGGGACACAGCCCCTTTAAGAAGAGCAACAGGGAAAGAGCGGGAGGAAAGCGGAAGGGGAGGGGGTTGGAGGAGGAGACGGCAGAAAGTGTAAGGGAGTGAATAAACGAAGTTCACAGCAGCGCTGGCTCCGTCTCGTTCTTGCGTGTTCAGGCGTGATTGAGCAGAGCCCAACAGTGGGCTGGATCAGTTACGCACTGCACCTAGCACATTATTGGGTCCTGCAATTCTATGCATCATTTAAGATTGAGGGCCCGATTCATGAAAATATTTGCGTGGAAAATAGGGTACTTGCAGGCCAAACTGCGTACGAAATCCTGTTAGTCCATTCATGGAATCGTGCGTGCCACAGGTGAAGGATTACAGGGGGATACGGTTTTGGCACCAACCAATGCCAGGTAAATAGCTTGTTGACTGTCATGATTTTTTCCTAATTGGCTCGGTGGTGACACCACCAAGATCTGCCTGCCTCTGTGATAGACAGACGCATATGTTTCTCGGCGTGGAGGCTGGAGGAATAACCCTTTGAGGCTTGTACCACTTCATTTCCATGGAAGTCCTTGGAATAGGGACTACAGAGAGAAAATAATACCAACAGAAATAAATGCAAAGTGGAGGCTAGGTGTAAGACTTCTATTTCTAAAATTGTGCACAGTCCCAGGTAAATGTTTTAGTCAGCCGATCCAAAATTAAAATGAAGGCAAGTGATGTGGCATTTTCTTTTGTGCATTTCTCTTCACTTTGGGAGAACATCCATGTGCTGTCTTTGTCCATGTCATGGAGGGGCATTTAAGATTGAATGGGATAGGAGGCTGGAGCTGTGCTGCCACTGGGCTTCACATTGTTGAGGACCGTGAAGGAGGCTCTGTCTGACTTCAGTCTGTTGCATGTCCCTGCACCTTTAAGGGAGAGACCAGGGTTAAGGCGGTAAGCGGGAGCGAGAGGGAGGAAAGGCAGGAGCCAAGGTGGGGAAGTTCTGTTCCATTTTGGAGAAGTAAGAGGAAGGAGGTAATAAAGGGAAGGTGGAATTTTTCCTCCGGTGTCACGTCCTTTATTGGGGTACGGACGCCAACAGCTGGCGACGAGGATAGTCCTCGCACATGGGACTCTACACCCTCCACTCCTGGAGCAGTGATCCCACAGCGTCCGTTCCATCCAGAGGTGATCCCGCCTAGACTCCCACGTCCTGGGGTGCCTGGCGATCCCACGCCCCCCTCGCTCGTGGGGTCATCCACCACTCCTCACAGCTTGGTGCTCCGCCGGTGGTCCATCTCCAGGGGCATGCAAACTGCTGAATCAGACAACGGCGATCCCAACGACTAGACACAGCAGAAACTGCAATCCCTCAAAAGCTGCCATCCACACGCAGCAGGTGCTGCTGTCCCTCAGCGGCTGCCGCACCAGTGCCCAACAAACGGTGATGCTGCCGATGATAAACAGCAACAGCTGCCACTATTTCATACCAGCTAAGGTGTGTCCCTCACAGCACAACCTCACGGCTCCACATTCAAGCACCAGCAACGGGGCCACCGTCAGGCGCACTTCCATTACAGTAGGGGCTGTGCAACGTGGTACCAAGTCTAGTCTCAAGGTGGACATCAGCAAAAGGGAATCAGAGGTCGGGACACCTGAAAACAGGGAGGTACGTCACTCATCAAGTCCACAACCCATTAAGTACCACGGCAAGTGTGCCTAAACCACAGTTTGTACAACCACTGACCAATCAGTCACCATGAGCAGCCCAGGCTCCCCTATCCACCCGGGGGTACAATTACCCACACCCCTACCCACATCCAAGGCAGCAATGCTAAGCAAACCACTTCCTTTCACACTAACATCCCAGTGTGACAAAGCACAAGATGGATTGAGTGGGTGGAGGACTTCAACCATTTTGTGGAAGCTGTGGGTGAAGACAAATCTCCCACTCTAAGTGACATGTTTAACCTGGTGGGAAGCGAAATCAAAACCATCATCAAAACAATTGCCCCAGAAGACAAGACAGACTTTACTTCACTGATCACCACTCTCAACAAAAAACATATCATTGATCCAAATAGAGACTATAAACGCTGCATATTTCACCAATGCACACAAAAACCCAAGGAGACCATTGAAGAGTTTATCACTCGCCTCCGGCTGAAGTGCCCTCACTGCCAGTTCCACCTATTTTCCACTGACAAAGCAATTACACTACGGGTAATCGAGGGTTGCCTGTCCCCCACCTTCAGGGAACAACTACTTTTAAAAAAACGTTCCAGTGCTGAAGTAAGCAAAATGGCCAGGACCTTTGAAAGGGTGGACGCACAAGTAGCCTCCATTGAAGGAAACCCAAATGCAAAACACGAGAACGGCAAGACTATCGCAGCCATTCAACCACAAGCTCAATGACCCACAGACCGTGGGGCTACACCCAGTAGGCCGAACAGCCAAACGGGTTTCAGGCCACACAGACAGTGCTACCATTGTGGCATGAACTTCCCGCATTCAGGAACCTGCCCAGCCCTATCCCAAAAATGCTAAAACTGTGGCAGGGAAGGACACTTTCAGTTGGTCTGCAGAGAAGGGAGACCATTCCCCACCCCCCAGATGCACACCCAACCGCAAAGCAGGACATACGGCCACCCTCCCCAGCCTCCAGTCTATCAGAACAGACCCAACATACCATATTACCAAGGCCAGAGAGGGTACGTCAGAGCACTAAAAGAGACCCATCTGCAAGCCACAGAGCAGGGTTATGACCCGTACACTCGCTTCAGAGATTAATACTATGAGCACCCAAACACATACCAATCCTATGGGGAGCATCAACACAATCTGCAATACCAATACGGCGATGAATATGACCAAAGTCAACTCAACAAATACGTCAACCTCATCTAAGATAATCATGAGGCGAAAGAGGCACCCAGAATTGCAGTCAACCTCGGAAACAGATTATTCGGCTTTCTAATTGACTCGGGTGCGACGGTAAACATCATTGGAGAGCAAGAATTCCAGCGGATACCAGAGAGACCCGAACTCTCGAAGGCCAACTCGAGAATCTTCCCATTGGGAGCAGCACTGCCCCTACACGCAATGGGACAGTTCAGGAGACGCCTGATGTACAACGAACTGGCACTTGACACCGCCATACATTTAATTCGAAGCCCAACCAAGGGTTGCTGCCTCATCAGCTACCACACAGCGTGCTACCATGGCCTCATTGACATCCGTTTCCAAGAAGGAGAAGTGATCCATTTGACCACATCAACCAACAACAACAGATAACTGGTGTGCACAGTCAATGCCACCCGAGAGAACTTAACCACATCACGAAAGACACAATCCTATCCAGGTTCCCAGATCTATGCAGGGGCCTAGGGAAGCTCAAGGGAGCACCTGTCAGATTATACATTGATGAATCCATCAGACCCATCCCTCAACACCCCAGAAGGGTAGGGTTTCACCTCCAGGATGCCGTCTCGAAGGAGCTCGATCTACTTCTCTGCAATGAAATTATCGAACCAGCCACAGGACACACCCCATGGGTCTCCCCGTTATTCATCATCCCAAAAGAAGGAGGACGCCTGCGACTATACGTCAATATTAGGATGGCCAATACCACCATACATCGAGAGCGACACCCAGGTCCATGCATCGAGGATATGATTGTACTGATAAATAACGCAACCACATTTTTTAAATTAGACCTCATACAAGAATACTATCAGCTCGAACTACATCCAGAGTCGAGAAGCATCACCACTTTCACCACGCACAAGGGACTTTTGCGCTATCGCCAACTAAACTTCATCATCTCCTCTGCCGCAGAAAGTTTCCAGGAGGCCACACAGCAAGTCATTCACCCAGTCAAAGGCGCGCTGAACTACAGTGATGCCATCCCTGTGTTTGGCACGTTTTAGGAGGAACACGACTCGGCACTAGTAGAGACGTGCAGGGCGCTGCACAATGCAGGCCTGGCGCTTAATCTGGAGAAGTGCAGGTTCAGTAAGAAAAACTGAAATTCTTTGGCCACATCTTCTCCGATGAAGGCATGAAACTGGACCCAGGTAAGGTCAGCACCATCACCAATTTACTGGAGCTGGTGCAAGTGGCGGATGTGCGGCTGTTCCTTGGCATGGCCGGATGCTGTCCCTGATACATCCCGCACTATGCATCCCTCACTGAACCACTGAGAAGACTCATACAGAAGGACTCCCCATTTTAATGGTAAATGGACTGCCTTTCAGCATTTGAAGGCATCAATAAGGCTTTAGCAGAGGCGCACCAGCTTGCGTACTTTGACCCTACGTGACACACAGAAATTACAGTGGACACCAGCCTGGTAGGACTGGGTGCCATCCTTGCACAAACAAGCAGGCCGACATACACCCCAGACACATTGTTGCCTATGCCAGCAGGGCCCTGTCAGCCAGGAAATCGCAATACTCGCAAGCCGAGAAAGAAAACTTAGCAGCAGTCTGCGCATGCAAACACTTTCACAATTTCGTCATTGTAACGAAATTCACTTTAATCAACGATCACCCGCCCCCATGCTTGCTATTTGGGAACCCTTGCATGAAAATGCCACCCAGAATTGAACGATGGGGCATTAGACTGCAAGAATAAGACTATGCCATCGTCCATAGGCCAGGAGGCGAAAAAAATCCGACATATTATATCTTGCGCCATCCATCAGAGGCACCGACTACATGAAAAGGAGATGGTGAATACATCAACTATGTTGCCACCAGCGCCCTACCACCCGGACTGTCCCTGGAAACTATTTCCTCCGCATCTGCGACCGACCCATCAATGGCTTAGCCATCAGCCTCACGACAACAAATGGAGAGACTACCGCCTCGCCATCCAGAGGGCATGAAAGGAAGTGTTAGAGAGGCTAGCGAGGGTGTACAATGAGCTAGCAGTCAAGGACCATTCCATTCTACTGCAGGAATGCTGATTAGGCATCCCTGCTCCACTCAGAGCCAAGGTAATCAAAACGGCACACGAAGGCCATTGAGGGGCTAACAATATGAAAAATCAGCTAAGGTGCCACGTATGGTTCCCATTCATGGACTCACTAGTGGACAGCTCGGTCAGGAACTGCCTGGCCTGCCAATGTACCGCACAGGCGGAAGCCCCCACTCCACTACAACCGACACACATACCAGAACGACCATGGGACCGAGTGGCTGTCAATTTCTATGGACCCATGTAGTGAGGAGATTACCTCTTAGTATTTATTGGTGAATACTTACGGTTCCCCTTTGTGAATAAGATGACAACAACTGCATACCCTCAGGTGGCTGCCATATTCAACAAAGGACTTAGCGAGTGGGGCATACCCCGCACCATTAAATTAGATAACGGACCCCCGATTAACGGCCATTCATTCTCAACATTTGCAAGACACATGGGTTTCACACATCAAAAGATTACACCCCGGTGGCCCCAAGCCAATGGAATGGTGGAACGCTTCATGGCGTCAATCAAAAAGACTGTCCCGAGAGCTTGCATCGAGCCCACAAATCCGCATCAAGGACTGTACAGGATGCTCAGGGACTATCGCAACACGCCCCATGAAGCCCCCGACAAATCACACACAGAAATAATGATGAGCTATCAGGTTCACACCAGGATTGTGAGAAACACTGATGAACAGGAGAGGGTGGATGAAGAAACTGTGAGGAGAGACACAGAGGGCAAGGAACGTGCAAAAATGTACATGCCACAAGAAGGAGAGCATGTCCAAGGAATTCCAGATGAAGAGATGAAGTCCTAGTAAGGCAGGCTATGAACAGAAAGACAGATGCGAGGTACTGCCCAAACACCATAAAAGTGGTTGCCTTCAAAGGATCCATGGTGACAGCTCAAAATGCGTCCCAGGAAATAACGAGAAACTGCTCGTAATTCAAGCACCTCATTAAAACCGAAGAGCTTGAGATGCTCCCACCAGAATCTGACCCTGAGCCCAGGAAACCCAGAGATGACATATGGATTCCTCCAGAAGAAGGGCGACATGGAATGGCAGACCCATCAAGAGACCCAGGAGCAGTAGGATGCAGTGGGTCGTGGGTGCGGCCACAGCGCACAACCAGGAGGCCTGCACATCTGGTGGAAGTATGTTAACCCCAATGACAGGACATTTGTCCAGCGGTGGTGATGCAGGTCTCTGCACCTTTAAGGGAGAGACCAGGGTTAAGGCTGAAAGCGGGAGCAAGAGAATGATCCAAGGCCGGTGAAGTTCATTTCCATGTTGGAGGAAGGAGGTAATAAAAGGAAGGTGGAATTTGTCCTCCAGTGTTGCGCCCTTTATTGGTGTACGGACCTCAACACAGTCAAGTTGACTTGGTAGATGTTTGCATTATGAAGGGATTATGTTTGAATGCACATTTTGGGGCTTATATGGCATGAAAGTAGGTGGGAAGCAACAGGGCGCTGTATGAGAAGGTGATACAGAAACAGGACAGGTTAGTGGGAACTCTGGAGGACCTGTGACAAAGCGCCCTGCCTGATCTTACTGGTGGATGGTGGGGTCACCAGGTGGGTCTTCAGCCAACCGCTGTATCAGAGGCATAGAGAGACTTTACTTTACTTTTATTGCTTTATTTCAACAAAATAGTCATAAAACCAGTTCACAGAAAAGTTAAAAAACACATTAGTTACATCATCACAATCGCTTAGCTCATAATTACTCCAATAAAATTACACAATCAGTGCTTTACCTTAAAACCAAATAAAAACAGGTCAACATTATACAGACACCAGCAGCTTGTACCGAAAGATGTCTTTACCCCATAGCACTACTCAGGAACTTAGCCTTCTTCAGATACATTTTTCTTGCCCAGCTCAGATAACTTGTCTGAGGCGTCCAAGCAAATTGCCATAGCACCAACTAGGGACCTACATCCACGGCTTAGGAGCAGGGACTTCAGGGAGCGCTTCCTGAGAGGTATTGTGGCCAGACATAGTAACAAATGGTGTTGTACCATCTCTTCCGACTTACCACAAAGGATAAATGACCGGAAACAGCAATATTCCATCAATGCCGAAATACAGCAGTTGGCAAAATTCCAATACGGAACTTTAGATATAATGCCCTTTCCCACCTGAGCGAGACATAGCCAAGGTATTCTTCGCAGCCCGCTCACATCTTTAATGAAAGATATCCGGCCAGCTGTTCAGAAGCCCTGGATCTTCCCCGGATTTCCTCATGCGCCTTTGTCCCTGCTGCACTCTTGATTGCTTCCTTTGCAACCGGTGTGATGATTGAGGGATTTGACCTGTAATCCTCCAAACCCAGCAAACCCAGATAACCTTTCACATGGGCAGCACACTTTAAGGAGCTGCCCCCCTGCTGGGAAAAAACCTCTGTAACTGCCTCTTTGTATTTAGGAAGGTGAGGATTGGACCAGAGGCGAGCCCAGTAAAGAGCCGGGCGTAACTTACAGATCATCTCAAACCCCTCAATTCCAGTTTCCAAAAGCACTGGGATGTTCTGGCCGCAGTGGGCGGCAACCCAAGGATATTCTTCAGAAATGTCTCAGCCACTGCAAGGGACTTGGTCTCCACGTGCCCCCAGAGTTCCGCTCCAAATAATGCTGCCTGGCGTCCTTGTGCTCTGTAGGCCTCCAGCCAGACCTGCACTGCCCCATTCCCATGTTCGTTGGTGAATCTAGTGAGGGCCCCGCTATATCTAAGTGAAGTGAAGTGATTGGCCACACACATTAAAAGACTGTGCCACACTTGATAGGTGAAAAATTATCCTTTTTAGTGTTTAGGGTCATGTTCAATAGAAAATAATGAATGAAAACAAACAGTGCCCTATCAGATTTCACGTGTTTCAACACATCAGTGTCTTTTTCAAATCAGGGCAAATTGAATATAATTTTCACAAATGAATTCAAATCCGAAGAGCAAAGTATTCACGGGAAAAATCCCTTCTCCAAAGTGTGCGTTCAGTCTCCACGCGTCTATTGAACATGACCCTAAAAACTAAAAAGGATCATTTTTCACCTATCAAGTGTGGCTCAGTCTTTTAATGTGTGTGACCAATCACATCACTTGGTTATGTTAAGAGGTTGGGGTCTTTGCCTCTTTCTTCCTCACACACATGCAACACCATTTTGAGAACTCAAGTAAGAACCAGGCGCATGGTTAAATCTGGGTTGGTGACAAAAACCCCAAAACCGTTTCAACCCCGCTATATCTAGCCACAGTGAGGTTGGCCTTCTTAACCTGCCTTTTCCAACTGCATGATGCCATAACTCTCAGAGTAACATGCAGGAGTTACATTAAGCAATAACCAGGCTGAAAGCTCAGGCCGGAGCACTTGCAAATAGAAGGGAATCTCAAGAAAGAGCTTGTTGTGGCTGGCAAAGAGTGCAGAAGGAGCTGAACTAGAGCAAGAGGCAGTTGGCCATAGCAGAGGATTTAGAAGGCTGGGGTGACAAGGAGATAGGAAGCTGGTGGTGAGAACCAGGTGACAGTTAAAAGAATGACTTAGGGCAGGCAGAATGGCAGCCTGAATGTCGGGCTCTGTACCAGCCCTGGCCAAAACCCAGGGAAACCAAGAAGCAAGCCCATGCTGTCGCCCCTGGTGAGGTCCTGAGATGAGGGCAGTTCCTGGGGTGGTTGGCGGTGCTTTCGTGGAGTGGGCAGCAGGGGTGTTGCTAGGTCTGGAAAAGATCAGGGGCTAAGCTAATGTTGGGACTGGCGGGATTCGGGGCTAGCTATGGCCTTTTGGTTGTAGTCCCTGAGCTTCTATCCGGGGCTGCAACCAAAAGACCCAGGGCTATAGCCCCCCTCAAGCCCCCCTATCGAACGCCTCTGGTGGGCGGTCTGTACCAGTGGTGTCGGCAGAGCCTACCGCCGCCCTGCCACACGTGCAAAGTGAAGTGAGTCCTGCAGCTGGGTGCCGGATCCCCCGCCTTCCTGCAGAGAAGATGCGGGCCGCTGACTGGTGTCAGTTCGCAGGCCCCTCTGGTGAAGCGAAGGGAGGAGTCAGCTTAACCCCTAGCGCCCCCCGCCCGGCAAGGCTGTGGTCCGCTACATAGATCTGATGTGAAGGATAAGTGCAGACAGCGAGCAGCAGCAGGCCCAGGGTGCGTGCCGGCGAGGAAAGCAGGCGGCGGCTAGCTCCTGGACCACGCTCCCGAGGCCCTGAGATAGGGCGGGGGCATGTGGGGAGAGTTGGAACCTGCAGGTGTGGTGGCAGTGCAGGGGTCTGACTGTGCCCCCCACCCTAGTGAGGAGCAGCCCCCTTCAGGGAAGCTGCTGAGACTGCAGGCCCCTGCTGAGGGGATTTGGCTGACCGGAAACTGTGGCATTGACTGTGGCGGCAGTACTTACACGAGTGCCCCCACCTCCCTTACATAGTCTGGTGTCTTTCTGAATCCTGGATCGCACCCCCGGAGCTCCAAGGCACAGAGGGGGTGTGTGTTGGAAGTTGGAACCCCTGGGTGTGGTGGCAGTGCGGGGCCTGACTGAGCCCCCCACTGAGTAGACGCAGCGTTGTAAGGAGAAGCCCCCTTCAATGTAGTTGTAAAGATTGGAAGCTGTCGTGTCCGGCGTGGACACAGTTAACCCAGCATCACGCCGATTACAGCAAATCAGGGTTGCGCAGACTCGCTGATGCGCAAAGGAAGTGTTGGGCAGAGAAAGTGTAATAAAGAAAAAGCATCACATTTCCGCAGCTATGTGTCCCTCATGTTGGCATACAGCGCGTTGGGAGCCTGGAAAGGTGCATACACCTTCTCATGGAGCAGGGGACAGGAAAGAAGCCCCTGTAGAGGGAACTCGACAGAACAGAGACTGGCGCATTGATTGCAGTGGGAGCAGGTGTACTTTGCTCCCCCTCACACCTTGCATAGTCTGGTGAGCTTCTGACTTCAATGCGGGGCGGGGAGCAGTGCTGAACAAGGCTGTATGGTGAGGGGTGCCTTGCTGGATCTCGCACAGGACGCACATACACCGCTGGGAACAGCAGTCGGCTGTGGAGGACGGGCCCTGGTCGAGGTGGGCTGCATATGTGGCCCCAGAGGGTGGTGCAGCTGCTGGATATGTTTAGGAAGGCTGCACCGGGGGCAGAAGGTCCCTTGGCCTCTGAAAAACAGCTGGTGGCAGTGCAGTGGTGTAGGTGATGGTCACCAAGACAAACTTTAACGCCTTGCTGGGTGAAATAAGGTCGATCAGGAGTGACATCCAGGCCTCAATACTATTCTTGAGGGGCATAGTGGAAAAGTTGGAGCAGAAGGTGGGGACTCTGGTCAATTACCAGCAGTCAGTGGCTCTCCTGGAAATGAGAATCCGCATGAGGGAACTGGAGGACAAGAAGTATGAGGTGTGTCTCAAGGTCAATGACTTGGAAAACAGGGAGAGGCATTGTAATATCAGAATCATGGGGTGAAGGCGGAAGGTGAAAGCATCTTGGGGCTGGAGCTGAAAGTAAACTCCATCATCAGAGCCCTCTTCAGGACATCAGCGTCGATAGGGTGCATAGAGCTGGTGGCCCTTCCGGGAGGCCAAGATCCATCCTGGCTAAATGCCATAATTACAAGGACACTGTGCTGGTTCTGGAGAAAGTCAGGATACACCCAGATATTACATATGAGGGGGCAAGAGTGTCCATGTACCAAGATCTCTCTGCTTTCACCCTGAATAGAAGAAGAGAGTGTCGACCCCTGACCCTGTGGCTCGGAGAGCACAGAATGCAATATTGTTGGGGCTTCCCCTTATCGCTCACCTTCGAAAAGGTAGTGAGGACATTTGAGTCACAACTAAGGAGGAAGCGGAGGGGGCATTGCGCTTCCTCCTCAGTTGTCACTTTTGGGACTGGAGTGGTGACCTGCCGGAAATGCAGAATGCGGTGCAGAAGCAACGCAGGTGCCAGGGTCCCAAAGGGTTGGGCAGGCAGAGAAGAGGCCAGGAAACCGAAAATACAGATGTCTGGACACTCCTTCGCCACCGACTTGAGGGGTTGCATGTGGTCATTAGGTTGCTGAATGGGGGATGATTAAGGCAGTGGTAATGGTGGTTGTTGTGATAGATTTGGGCCCGCTGTCTAGTGTTAATGGGGTTGACTGAGTTCTGTTCATTTTTGGAGTTTGCCAGGGCTTGTGGGGAAGCACTTTTGCTAACCTGGTGGCCCTTACAAGTGATTGCGGCATCTCAAGTTTGGGTAAAGGGTGTGGGTTTGGGAGGATGGTGGATCAGGGTGTTGTAGTGGGTAGGAGTCTAGAAGACTGGGGTCAGATATGCAGGCAGACAGGTTGGTGGGGCAGGCCCCGGGGTGGGGGCCGGGGGAATACTTTGCCTGTCTATGTAATGGCTGAAGCAGTGTAGGTTGAGCCTCTCAGGGGGGCAATGCTTGAAGGTGCGAATGCTCAATATCAAGGGCCTGAACTCCCCTACCAAGCGGGCACTGGTCGCTCGTGAGTTTCATAGGCAAAAGTTGGATATTTTGATGCTCCAGTAAACCTGTTATGTTAGAGGGCAGGAGAGGTCGGATCCCTTGTGCGCTGGTTGGGTCTTCGCACTGGGCTTCTGGTGAGACGAAGAGTGGCCGGAAGGGAACACTTATTCACCGGGACGTGAAACGATTGAGTCGGGGGAAAAGACCTTCCTGGGGGAGGATTCTGGTAGTTCTGGGGCAGATGAGAGGGCTCTCCTTTGATGGTGGCGACCGTATACTGCTCTAACCATGAGCACTTCTCCTTTAGCAAGGGGGCGTTGGGTCTGATAGTTGGTGAGGCAAGTGGGCACGTGATATTGGGGGGATTTTAATCAGTGGTCTAAATCACAGTCAGTCAGGCTGGCTACTAGGGTTGGGGATGGCAAGCGCCTGCCTCTGAGGGTGTGCACGCTCAGAAGACTGTTTGAGTATTTGAGCCTGGGTGATGTCTGGAAGGAGAAACATCCAACTGAGAGGCGGGGGGGGGGCACTTTCTTCTTGCAGCCTCACTGCACCCACACCAGAATGGATTATTTGTGTATGCCTCAGGAACGTCTGGCATAAGCGGCGGGACAGCATGTGGAGGTGCAAGGAAACTCTGTGGAGGGATGCTGTGTACGAGTTGGAGATGTGGTAGGTCATCGAGGATACTTTTTTTGCATAATGATACAGAGGAGGTGGGTCTCTGTACAGTTTGGAAGGCCGCAAAGGCCACATCGAGAGGCCTATTGATCGGGGAAGGGTCGCACAGGAAAAGGGGGAGCCATCTCTTGGACGACAAGTTGTAGGGTGAAATAGCACACCTGTAAGGATTGTTGTTAGGAGATACAGTGCGGCAGGGAGAAATTGCAGAAGAATTACAGGCTAAGCAACGGGAGCTCAAAGAGCTGGGGCTAGGGGATGTTGCATGTAAACTAGGGTATTTGAGGCAAAAGTTCTGTGAGTCCAGAGATAAAGCAGGCTTCATGCTGGCAGCGAGGTTGCAGGCGCAGAGGGCTGACAGATGGATGATGGAGGTCGACTAACCAGGAAGGGAGCTCTCTGCGGATCCTGAGAAGAAATTGCAGAGTTTTGCATCTTACTATGAGGCTCTTTACACATCTGAGGGGGAGTCGGTGGGGGAAAAGATGTCCGCCTACTAAATGCGGTCCATTTGACGGCCTTGGCAGCAGAAATGTCTGCTGGGTTAGATGCGCCGGACAAGCAGGAAGAAGTGCTCATAGTGATCCAAAGGCTCCCGCGGGGAAGGTTCCAGGGTAGAGTGGTTTTATTGCAGAGTTTTATAAATAATTTGCATCCCAGCTCTGCCCTTTCCTGGCAATATTGTACTCTGAGATCGTACATACAGAGAAGGCACCACGCACATTTGGGAAAGCAATGATTGTAGTTATCCCGAAGGAAGGGAAGGACAGAAAGCAGTGCTCATCGTATAGGCCGATCTCCCTTAACGCAGACGCCAGTATCTTTACAAGGGTATTGGCCACGCGGATTGAGGGGTTGCTGCCAAAATGTATACTTTTCTGACTGGGTGGGTTTTAAGACGCTCAATCTCCATGGGTGGCCCAAGGACACAAGGGTGGTGCCCCCTGTAAAAACTGGAGGGGGGGTCTGTACTTCTGCTCTACATATGGCAGAGGAGAGGCACAGAGGACGCCAGCCAAGAATCTCTATAGGGTAGCGCTGGTCGAGCAATCAAGGCCTAGCTTCTCAGGAGGTGATGCAGGCTGATTCTTAAGTACAGTGTAGTCCCCAAGCCCCCAAAAAGGAATGTCCACACACTGTATTAGGCAAAACACAGTCTTTATATAATTAAGTTCAAGGTTATGTACACAATCACAATAACTCACTTTGTGTTCAGTTAATCTACAATGGCAAATATATACAGTTCTAAGTGGTACCACAATTGTTATCAGATTTCATTAAAGTGCATCAACTGTACTCTGGTTAAATGTCACACAAATCACTTAATAAAGGTAACCAACAATAGAGATAGGAGGAAAGCAGTCGGTTAGAACAATTGGCAGAACACTGGCCCCTACCACTAGACACAGCTCTTGTGTGGAGATCCCCCCACCTGGGCAACCTGTAAAGTAAAGATATATCACAAGCCCAGTCCATATATTTTTGTATAAGCCTTATTTCCTTCTACAATGTTTGTACCACCCCAATGTACCTGGAATAGCAGAGTTCGACGACGGGTCATTGACGGATCCTTCTTGTGCAGCACCCTTTAAAGCAGGAGCCACGGATCATGGAGATCCCTCGAAGAAAGTGAAATCGGCATTGAGGCGGCAGCTTCGGTCCCCGCAGTGCTCGTTGACGGCGGCGCGTAGGCATCCTGCAAGGAAGAGATGTGCGGGGCACCTCGATGTCGATAGTTCAGGACTGCAAAGAGTTTGTGAAGAACTGTGGCCCAGCAAGGGTTTAAAGTCATCCGGCATCTCTACGGTCATTGGGTGGCGGGAAACCCACCGGCGGATGCTCCTCGGCGCGTCGATGGCTTGGCCTTCTCCGGCGGGATAAGGCGGGTGGCGGTGCGGACGAGCGCATCCGTGAATCAAAAGTCTGAGGCAAAGGAGTGTCCGGCTCCAGTCGTTGGTGGCACAGCGTCACGCGGTCCCCTCTTCCGGGCAACACAGCTTCGACGGGCCTCCAGCGGTTACAGCGAACTTGCGAAACCTGGTCGACGACGGTGGATGGAATGGCTGGTGCTGGTCTTCGTTCTCCTCGGCGGTCCTAGTCTCTGGTCGGCAGCCTTTCGAGGGTCTGACTTCCAGGGAGCTTCAGCGAAGGTTAGCAGTGCTCGATGGTCCCTCAGAGCACGGGAAGAGGGCGCCTAACCAGGTCCTCTCTTGGATCAGTCTCAACGGCTTTCGGTTTTCAGCGAAGGGAGACAGCAGTCAACCTTCTTCTTCAGGCTCGGCTTCGAGATTAAGCGTCAGTTTCAACTTCAGCTTCTGAACGATTTCTAGTAGTGAGAGGCCCCCAGATATACTAGTTGATCTCTCATTCTTTCTGCTGGGTCACACTGAGGCAACCAATCACTCAGAAGGGCAATCAGCAGTCAGTCAGCCAATCAGGCACACAGTGCATTCAGGCCATTATCCTCCCTCTCAGACACTCACAAAAAGGAATGTGTATTGGGGCAAGTACCCAGCCAGGGGGAAGGGACAGAGTCAGGGCTTCCCAGGACTTTGGGAAAACAAGGTAACAGGCAATAGAAAGCAAGAGGCCACAGGGGCTATCTTGTTTCCTATCAGGAATCAACTAATTCCAATGGCAGGGCCTGGGCATCCCAAAATGGAGGATACTCAGAGCACCTGTCAAATTCAGCGTGGAGCTGCCACCAGCCCATACCCTGCTCTGTGGGTCACACACAGGTGCCCAAAAACACACACTAGGGGCACAAGGTTGCACCCCCACCCATGGGTGCCATAAGGGTATCCCATGGGTCTGTACACCAAACCAAAAACAGGAAGAGCTGCACTGCCAGGAGTCCCACATGGACTCCTAGGCAGAAAACAATACAGAACACAAATGAAAAAGGACTACAGGACAAGGACAAGGAGGCCCTGTCCCTTCAATGCATTTCAAGCAACCCACACCCTCCATGCTGGCTCTGGATGCCGAAAAGGTGTTAAACAGAGTTGTCTGGGACTTCCTGTATGCAACGCTCTGGATGTTCGGTTTTGGGGAAGGGATCTTGAGCGGTATGTCTGCTTTTTACTGTGAGCCGAATTCAGGGGTTTTTGTGAATGGGAGGCTCTCAGACTCATTCCCGCTATCTTGGGGGAATAGACAGGGCTGCCCCCTCTCCCCAATGTTGTTTGCCCTTTCCCTGGAACCATTGGCGGAAACTCTCAGGAGGGAACAGTGAGTTGAAGGTATCCAGGTGGGGAATCAGAAGTACAAACTGATAATAATGACAGGCATGGTGATTATACCCCAAAACACTGAATATGGCATCAGCGACCAAAGGTGGCCTCATTAACACCTAGATAGGTGAGTTTCCCTCTTTAACCATAAGTCTTTACACATCAACAGTACAACATGTCACAGGATTACACATAGATTACTAACACATTTTAAATGAGGGATGAAATCAATGAAACTAACCCACATACATGTTAGCGTATTTACAGGTATTAAGTAGACTAAGATGATCATTTGAACAAATGGTATCTCATATTAAGTAGCAGAGAGGAAATGACACATTGAACATGTTAATGACTTCCAGATGAGAATAATAGAGGAACAAGTCCTATATATCTGACGCACATGTGAAATATTCAGAGAATATTTTATACATATGATGCTATGTTTTGAACACCATATTTTCTTTTTCTATGATTACTTATTATTTTCTTGTTCTTTTGTCTTTGTGTTTATTTGGCAACCCAACTTACCCTACCCTTGCCCAACCCTTCAATCTCTGTCTCTATTTTGATATGATACAATTCATATTTAATTTACAGTAATCATTGTGATGATTTATATGATGCCATTAATGTTAAGGTATATGGGGTTAACAATGTTGTAATTACTTGTAGTCCAGTTCTGAAGAAGGCCACAGGCCAAAACACGTGTCAATGTACCGGACACCTGCGATTTAATAAACATCTCAGATATGTTTATTGAGACCAGTCAATTAACCATTGTATGTAAACTGGCGCAAACAGCGTGGTGGCATCTTTTTTACTTATCTTGATGGTTGTGAAAACTGTCATAATCAATCATTTATCAGGAGTAAGAACCCTCTTTTCAGAGGAGACTTCAAGTCCAACAATGCCCAAAGTACTGGGATGAAGAAGAGGGATTCAGAGGCACTGGACTGCACGTTGAAGCCTAATAGTGCTAAGGGAAAGTATAAAAAGCCCCCTCAGGTGCAGGCCATCAGGAGAAGCAGGAGGTGGGAGTGATTGTCATAACTCCACGTTGCAGTGGCAGCAGAATAGGAAGGAAAGCAGAGAGGCCGGAGCCACCGCTATTTGCAGAGCAGATTCCATGTCTGAGAGGGTCTCTACCTTTGAAGAGTTTGTGCAGCGGGAGGCGTTATTTTGGAAAACATTGCCCATTGTAAATTGGGCTCCGGTGGCAGACGAGCATCAGAGTGTCCCTGGAGCGAGGAACGCTACTCTACTGACCGGCATGGGTCAAGGGAAATGAAAAGGAGCAGTCTGCCGTGTAGAAGGAAGCATAGGAAGCAGAAGTTACTGTGGCAACGAAATCAGTGGACACGTATGCTTAAACCGGTGAGTTCACTGATACTGCGTAACCCTGGAACGCTCTGTAATCGCCCACTAGCCATTAGTGATAACTTTGAATACCAAACTGATGTACAGAAGTTAAAGTGGCAGACGAAGAATACATTTGAATACTGAACTGATACAAAGGAGCTAAAGTGGCAGACTAAGAACTTTGGGAACAGACAAGAAGGGTACAATTATACTTATAACGATCGAAGCAAGTGCCAAAGCTAAAAGAGGGAAATATTAAAAGAAGTGAAAAAGAACCAATAGTGCCAAAGCCAAGTGAGGACAATACTAGAACCAGTTGATAAGAACCATCAGTGCCAAAGTCAAGAGCATTTCACTGCCCCCGCCCCCTTTACCCCTGCACTTTTCCGCTCTCTCCTCCCCTGCACTTGCACAATCTCAATGTCACCTGGCCTAGTGAGATCATTGTCTCTGTCTTACCTCTGTTCCCCCTCTTTTGCTCGTCGCGCCTTGAAACACTTGTGTATAGGCGCAATATAAATGCCATATCATATCATATCAAGAGAGGGCAATTCAGAGACAAGCTGAGTATAACAGATATTGCCAAAGAGAGAAGGAGACAAAAGTTGTAAAACACCCAAACAAGCATTGTCTAAGCCAAAGAGAAACAAGTGTAATAGGAAGCCATTATCAGCACTTGGTGGATGTAGGGGTGGAAAACAAGAGGCACAGGAGAGCAGCCCCGTGAGAGAAAGTATTCAGGGGAGGAGAGGAGCATAACCTGCATTGCATGTTGCAATCACAAGTGTGCAACAAAAAGCACCAATGTGTTGCATGTCTTCCCAGAAGAAGTAATTAATACTGATGTGGTTGAAAGTCAAAGAACGTTGCTAAATTGCTTGAAGCAAACTTTACCACAGAAGTACTTCTAGTAGTAGTAGAAGCTTTTGAGTCCTGGCAGGCAAGTACACCCAGGCAGGCACTTTGTAGTGGTAGTGCTGGCAGGTGAGTGGCCAGAAAGAAGTGATTGAAGTACTGTGTTGTGGTTAAAGACTGCAAAGAAGTGGCAAGACCACTAAAATACTTTGTGAACTATTGTGAAATCATCCTGACAAAACATTATTGTTGTTACAGAAGAAACTATGAAAGTGTTTTGTTCCCTAAAAAGAAGTGGCACAACCACTAAATTACTTTGTGAACTATTGTGGAATCATCCTGACAAAACATTGTTGTTGATACAGATGATTTGTGGAAGTATTGTATTCCCTAAGAAGACATTGTATTGAATTATTTGTGGAGAGATAAAGGGGGTCATTACGAGCTGGGCGGTAAGGGGTTAATGGCGCCGGTAATGGTGCTGGCGCCGTTAACCCCTTACTGCCCTATTACGAGTCTGCTTGTGGGACCCGCTAAGAGCACCTGGTAAAACCAGGTGCGCTTAGCGGGTCCCGCTAGCAAACCAGGGAGCTAACAACGGGCACCGTTATTAATGGGCCCGTTGTTAGCTCCCTCCCCATTCCCATTGAGCCCTATGGGGGCTCGAATGGGAATGGGGATGGACCGGGTCCGGGTTCCTCGAATGAGGAATTACCAGGTCCTCCAAGGTTGGAATGGCCCGGTAAGTCCTCATTTGAGGAACCCGGACCCGGTACCCGGTAAGGAGGTAACCATGCCGGACCCCCAAAGACTTTTCATCTATTTGGAAATGTTGGTCAAAGTCTAAGTGAGAGACTTTTGGAGAAAGAAGAACATTATCATTAAAACTTTGTTGCAAGATGGAATTTACTTATTTTGAACTGTTGATGGAAAATCCTGCTTTGATTCTGAGTGAGGGGATTTCACCCAGGTTACAAGGAGATGTAGTTATCAGGTTTATGTTGAACATAACTGTTATTTGTGTTACATTTGAATTGCCATATATTCCCTTCATAGGTTTGTTGTATGTATAAGTGTGAGGGACAGATTCCTTTTGTTAGAGTGTTTCCTTTAGTTTAATTTGAGAGGCACAGAAATCCTCTCCAGGGTAGGGATAGTGAGGCGTGTTTCAACCCCTTTTGAGTTAAAAAAAATGGCATCTTATGAAGAACCTTTACCAAGTTGTTTGCCTCACATTCCTGACCCCTCACAGCAGATATACCACTGGTTGGTGTTTATTATTATATCTTAGGCAGGCTTTGTATATTAGGAAACATTTACTGCCATTTTAATATCTCTATGTATGTATTAATTACATTTTGTAACATTTTTGCACTTTAATGATTATTCATTTGTATTTTTAATTTGTTTGTGCATGTTGATGAAATCGTCTGAATGTATTGTTTTATGGATTTTATCTTCGAAAATAAAAATTTATTGATTGAAAGTCCAGGCATTTCATAGATACATCCAGGCTGTCATGGAGTGGAAATAATTCTAATGGATGAGATCTTGTACTCTTGTAAGGTCCACTAACACAGATGGAGAGAATGATTTCTTGTGTTCACAAGTTCAACGAGAACTAAATGGCTCCTCAGATCAAGGTCCAACATGGTCAGGAAATCTACCCCATTGATGTAGCTCGGATTCCAAACCTACCATAAATGCTGCAGTTGGGACTGAAATTTCCAAGATTGGAGCTGTGGTTCAACAATGCCAGAGCGCTCATTCAGGAGAATGGACAGAGCCAGTAATGGCCTGCCAGCCAGGTTGGGCAAGAGCAAAGAGGGGTCCTTTTGTGGGGGTATGGGGCTGTTACAGGCCCTGTCAGCCACAGAACAATGTGGTGATAGGTGTTGGCACTCAACAGTATTTCCCCTACAATGCTAATAGTTTATCTTTTCAAGAAAATGTGTGGCTGTGACTTTTGTGCGTGCCCAATTCCCCTTAAAAAGAAGAACAAATTAAGATGGTTGCTATGGCAACCAGTAAAGGGAGTAATCCTTTTACTATTTCCATGATGGGCAAGCAAGATGGGTGGCAAAGAAGCAGTCCAGGAGCTGCGTTATGAGTAAGGGGCAGAGTTGCAGGTAGGGGTAGTGGGTAGAATACTGGCAGTTTAGTTGGAGTATGCAGGGGAATGCAGCAAGGGGGACTACTGTGTGCGCCGACAGAAAGACATTCATACCCTGGGGAGAGGCGGTGGAGGTGAGGCGTGGAGAATATGACCTGGTTACAATGGGATTCCACCCCATTAAAGGCCAACTGATTGACTAACTCCTCTCCCCTGGGTGCTAATAGGAATAGAAGCATATGCAAAGACCATAAACAGAGATGATACACCTGCGGACATCCAAATCATGTTGCCTTATCCTGTTACCAAATTCAATATCTATGAAGAAATATAACATTAAAAAACATCTCCAAGGGAGGGAACAAATAAGGCACATAAGGGACTGCTCGGGAGAAGGGAAGACATCTTTGGGGTTGTCAGCTCTGATCCTGTTCCAGATCCTCCTTCCCTTCCCCATAGTCAGACGTGGGGGGCAGAAAAGGAACAAAGTTAGGGGATCCACAAACCACTGTGGTTTCCATAGCACCACCTTCCATGTTCACTGAGGCAAAGGTCAAGACGCTCCAGGGCCCAGTAAGACCACGAGAGAGTGACATGCTTGTATCCCTGTCATTCAATAGCAGCACCTCCCACCCTCACTCAACTAGGAAATCTAACTAGAGAAGCAACCCCAACACCTCGCTATTTAAAGGCTTCCTCCCCAGGCTAGAACTACAAAGCCTACAAGACTGCTACCTCTTACCCCACGATGGCCCCAGCCAATCATAGCATTCTATCTCCCCCAGGCCGTTCATTGGGGCCAATCCAAAATGTAGCATGGAGATGCTCATGAAGGCAGTGAAGATGATGGCTGGAGGGGGAGGTGAAGAGTGACTTGGCGGGCTGAAAGCACAGAGACAGCTGGAAGTTGAGACAGAACTGAAAGGCTTGATGGAGCTGAACATATCAAAGGTCACACTGGGAAACCATCTTTTAGGACTTGAAGGGGCCCTATAGACGAGGGATGCCTGTACACCCTGTAAAGTGTGACCTGAAGGAGTTATGCAGAGGATTCCCCAAAGCCCCTCCATGTGTCCCTGGTTATCCTATCTCCAAATTTCAAGGGTCGGTGCTGCACCACTGAGATAGATCAGCCAGGGAGTAAGGAGTAGAGAGGCTGCCCTCCACTGTGCACATAGGTGCTCTCCTTTGATTATAGGCCTGTGTTGACCCACCTCCTGAACTATGTGACGGCATGACACCAGGTCTGATAGGCAGTAGTACTAGTGCTCCGAGAGAGATTACATTAAGGACAGAGAGAGACTATAGTTGAGTGACCACTGAAGGCACATACCACTCTTGTGAGCCAGAGCATCGCACCCCTGCTCTCCTCAAAGTCACCAATGGGAGGGGAACTCACTTGCAATCTTCAGACACATTCCACAACCTGCCTGAATCCACAGACTCTGGCTGCGAAGTCGCATGCAACAACAATTAATTCCTCTTGACTTCAAATTTGTGGTGGCAAATTTTCAGCTCTCAAAGTTCATAACTAGTGACAGTCATGCACAGGAGGAGAGGAGTCAACCACAATTGAACCACTGAAGGAATTAAGGAAAACACCTGGCAGGAAGCAGCTCGAAAGAGGGAACCCAATCACTGAGAGGAATAGGAGACAGAATGGCCAAAATCCCATTGCAAAGCAGACTCGGCAATCAGATGAATGCCTGTAAATTGTAGGCAATTGCATGGATGAGGCCGACATCTTGAAGGCCGAGGGGTGAGTGAAGGTGAGCCAGAAATAGAGTCAGACCCGGGGAAAGGAGAGAGTCCAGACGGAAAAGCTGGAGTGATAGTGCCAGGAACCTGCCAAGGGCTGTATCTCAGACACCAGCAGAGACCAGACAAAGAGGAGAGAAAGGTAAAGTCTACTGAATGCTATACCCCATACATTGTCAGAAACAAATACAGAAGAGGAGAGAAAGCGAAATGTCTGCTGATGGCTATAATGCCGACACCAGCAGAGACCAGACACAGAGGAGGAGAGAAAGGTAAGGTCTACTGAGTGCTATACCTCATACATTGTCAAAAACAAATACAGAAGAGGAGAGAAAGCTAAAGGTCTGCTGATGGCTATAATGCAAACACCAGCAGAGACCAGGCACAGAGGAGGAGAGAAAGGTAAGGTCTACTGAGTGCTATACCTCATACATTGTCAAAAACAAATACAGAAGAGGAGAGAAAGCTAAAAGTCTGCAGATGGCTATAATGCAGACACCAGCAGAGGCCAGGCACAGAGGAGGAGAGAAACGTAAAGTCTACTGAACGCTATACATCATACATTGTCAGAAACAAGTACAGAAGAGGAGAGAAAGCTAAAAGTCTGCTGATGGCTATAATGCAGACACCAGCAGACGCAGACACACAGAAGAACAAGCTAAAGGTCCACTGAGGACTATTTTACAGACACTGGCAGAAACCAGACACAGAGGAGCAGAGAAAGCTAAGGGTCTGCTTAGGGATATATTACAGAGATTGGCAGAGACCGGGCACAGAGGAAGAGAGAAAGCTAAAGGTTAGCTAAGGGCTAGATCTCAGACAATGTCAGAAATCAAAGAGGAGGAGATAAAGCTAAAAGTCAGCCGATGGTTACATTACAGACACTGGCAGAGACCAGCCAAGAGGAGGAGATAAAGCTACCATTCTGCTGAGGGCCATATGACAGACTGTGGCAGAGACCAGACACACAGGAGGAGGGAAAACTAAACACCTGCTGAGGGCTGGTTCTCAGACATTTTCAAAAACCATATACATAGGAAGAGAGAAAGCTAAACGCCTGCAAAGGGCTATATTACAGACACTGGCCTAGACTAGACACAGAGCAGGAGAGAATGCTAAAGGTCTGCTGAGGGTTAATTGAAAGACACTGGCAGAGAAAAGAACCAGTGAAGGAGAGAAAGCTCAAAGCTTGTCGAGGGCTAGCTATCGGACACTGTCTGAGACAAGACACAGAGGAAGAGAGAACGCTAAATGTCTGCTCAGAACTATATTACACACACTGGAAGAGCCCAGGCACAGAGGAGAGACAGCTAAATGTCTGCTCAGGGCTATATTACACACACTGGCAGAGACCAGACACAGAGGTGAAGAGAAAGCTAAAAGTCTGCTGAGTGCTATATTATTGACACTGGTAGAGTCCAGACACAGAGGAGGTGAAATATTGTTTATCAGGTGAACACAGATTTGATGCCAAACCTGCTGATGGGAGGAAGAGGAAAAGCCTTCCATGAAACAGCAAGACTGGACGTGAGGTCAGCGAGATGGCGGCAGTGTGTGAAGCAGTGGTGGCCACTGCGACTGCAGAGTTGCCAGCATGGTGGTGTGGAGCCGGTTGGACTAATGCAGCCGTGGGCGCAGCAGTTGCTGTAGTCCTGGATAAGACAAAGGCGTGGCCCAGTTTGCTTTGGTGTCCTTGCCTCAGCCTGGTGTGCAGGCCAGGTCTCCTTACTGCGAGTAGGGACACTGCTGTGAGTGCTGTGGCTGTGTGTTGGCTTGTCATTCTTCTTTGGCTGGTGGGGACCCCATGAAGGTCTTGGAGTTGTGGCCTTTGCCACCTGGAATCGGTCTGGGGCATGATGCAGTGACGCTTGGCATCAGATGTTGCGACAGCACCCGTCTGTGTAGCCGTATTAGACCATGGGTAGTGGATGTGAGTCTGGCCCCGCTGATGACAGTGCCCTAATGACTGGTGATGGTGCAGGTCTGCTTGGTGGAGTGGCCCTCGTTTCTCTGTCCTTGCATCTTACTGCTGTTCAGATTGACATTTTCCTAGCATCTGCAACTTGTCCCCACGGTTGCTATTATGATGCTGGTTCCAGCTTTGCCTTCCATGTCTCTCCTTTTTATTCATTGTAATTTAAATGTATTGTCTGGCAAAGTTTACTACATTCGCTGGGCACTCATATTTACAGCTGTTCTTTGTGGAGTTGGTTCAGAGTTGTTTCTGCAGTCTGCGTTGGGAGTCTGTTGTCCTGTTTCATTGCTGTGCCGACTTGGAGGAGGCAACATCAACAAAAACCCTAACAACTTGGGCAGTGGCCGCGGAGTGGTTTCAGAGTTGTTTCTGCAGTCTGCGCAGTCCACGCCGACCGAAAAGACAGAGAAGACTTGAACGATATAAGGTAGGAAGCACTGGGTTTCATCGAACTTTCTGTCATGTTGCTATTTTTACTAGACTACCAATCCTAACACCTTGAGTCATAGTGTGTTCATATTTGGCTGCTTGCCTAGTGCTGTTCTTTACAAGAGTGACTGCGGGCTCCCCTTGAAGCTCTCGTACATAGCAATTTATTGTGTTTCAGCATTCATCTAAGTTAAGAACTTGGAACTATCTTATTCAACTTTGCTGAGATTTCTCAAAGACAAAGGGGGACAAGAAAGTGTGCCTCTGACTCTGGGCTTTTCCTCCACATCCTCTGTGGTTGTCTGTTCAACTAAAACCATGGTCGGAACACTAAGGTCTGTGTGGAGGATACTAGCTGTTTTCAACCTGCGGTCCCTTCAGCTGGCATTATAGAAACTGCTGTTAATGCCGCATTGCTACCCCTGTCCCCACAATCTATGCTACAGATGGGCTGCTTGGGCGAATCTGAGGGGCATTCGTCATCGGTGCATAATGTGGAAGCCATTACTTATGCACAGGGTTTGGCATCAGAGTCTTTTTCAGCCTCTATGGTTCCATTGGCCAACACGTCTCTACTCCCCCCAAATATGGAAAACTAGACTTCCGAACAGGTGCCAGCTGTGCCCTTTGACCTTGCTCAACCTGATAGTAGGGATAGGCTCCCATTCTTGATGAATCCTTTTTGAGGTTATGTAATGACATGCGAAGAGGGATGGGCAAATTCACCCCCTCCTGCCCCTCCTATAAGGTGCATGATATGGAAGAAGGCCAGGAGATATTGTGAACACCCATACTATTTCGGGCCAATTTCTAGTGCTCTAATGATCGATAAGTATGTCGAAAGGGTACCCCCTCAACCAGCCATATAGGCCAGGTGTGGTACAAGTCTACCCCACAGTGGAGGAGGAACCCCAGGCTGCAACTAAAGAGACCTCACTAACAGTATTGACTCAAGCGCAGAGAAGCCATGTTACTGATGTCATTAGAGACACCATGACATAGCAGCGTTAGATAGAAAGCACACGTGCCATCCAAACATCGGGACACAAACACTCACTCGAATACATGAAGAACACGAGCATACAGTTCTATAGTTAGAGGACAGATACATATACATATTGCCATTGCTTTTATTATTTTGTCATTAGCTTGATGCAGCAACACAGCAACCACAAGCAGCAAGATATCCTGAGTAAAGCTTGCAGATGCTTATATGAAAATAACCTTATGGATCTGAAGGAGCACCCATGGGGCCTGATGGAGCCAAGTGTGACTATGATATGGAGAATATAGAATAGCATGGACACTCTAGGAACTGCAAAATGGTTTAGGAAAATTACAGCAGGCCACAAGCCGCTCAGCAAGAGCTGAGCTGAGCTGAAGTCAGCCTGCACAAGAGCAAACGTGTGAGACAGGGCCCGCTGCCAAGGCCACCAGATACGATCGACATTCCATTCCCTGAACAACAGTACACCAGCTGCAATAAATAAAAATAATTCCTCATAAATCAGAGCTGCAGGAGCTCCAAATCATGATCTCCGAAAACGTGCCCCCGGCTGACTCAGATGATGAATAGAAACCAGAGCTGGGAAATTAAGTCAATCTCATGCCACCAGACAGAAGCTTGCAACAAAGATGTTACAATGTGAGACAAGTGCTGCACGAGATGAACAAGCACTCTCATAGTCTAAGGTGGTACACACAAGTTACAATGCCGACACACAGTCATTCGTATTACTGTGAGAAGGTACACTGAGGGCTGAGAACCATTGCGGATCCCAGGTCTGGGAAGGTCAGCTCTAGCCAATCACAGTTCAGACTCCTCGCACGAACCAATGGTAAGACCCTCACACTGCAACATTGTATAGATATAGTAATTTGGGGGTGGACCAGGCTCAGCCTCCTGACATGCGAGAGCCAGTAGAATAACTCATATAGGGGATTATACAGGTTATTAGGTTCCTGATGACCAATTCAGTAGGTCAATAGGTTTTCTGGAGAGGGGCCCAGGTTGTGACGACATTCGGACATAATCTCAGGACAACACTGGCCTGCGAGCCAGGAGACATTGAGATGTCTGTGGATTTCTTCTATCCTTGTACTGATCCCTGTTGGTTTTTGCTGTAATAAACCGCAGTTTGAACTTGCAGTCTGGCTTGGTCTATGTTCCTTTTGGGGGAAGGTGTTGGGCCTTCCAAGAATCAGTAATCTCTTAGTAGCCCTCGAACCTATCTGGGAGTTTGTCCCCAACAAGATGGTAGCAGAGGATGTTGGCTGCACCAGCCTGGCGCGAGGTCGACTCAGTCGCCGCCGAACCTGACAGGCTGCGGGACCCTCGCATATTTCGAGAAAGACGGAAAAACGTACGCTCATTTAAAGGTCGTCAGGAGCCCCTTGGAAATGATCCTGCCCGGGATGGCGGGTTGTCCATGCAGACCAGAATGGGGAGTATGGCGCCTTCACGGGGAGCCAGAAGCCGAGCAGTGCAGGCACAGCACGGAACGTAAGTATTGATCCAGACCAACAGCATAGTATAGTGGAGTATTGTCGAGAATTGGTGAAGTTTTTTTTTTTCAATTTTTTTTTTTCATTTAGTTTATATAAACTTTTGAAAAAGAGTTTCCAGCTTACAGTTACTCGGTGTCAGAAAAGCAGAGATAAATTATGGTACATCTTAATATCAATGGCTTATGCAAAAATTTTAATGTCCTTTGTTGTTAGCCTTCCCGGTTCAATTTTCCAGTCCTTGTTTGGTTTATCAGTTTATGTTTCTTCAGATGTTATAATCCTCCAGGTTTTATTATTCTCCCTTATTCAGTCTCTGCTTCCATGACACATCTATGGCGTGTTTCTCCTCAGTGCTACTCACGTTAATATAAGTTTATAACACTGACTCCAAGTTTTGTAGAAAATTAGTCAACCCAAAAATGTCCTTTTCTCGCAGGTTGAACAACTTTCGCCACAGTTCTTCTCCACACAAGATAGGATATTGTTTTACTAAATTTCCTAAATGCACAGATCTCATATCTTTCAGGCTTTTGCAATACAATGTAAGATGTTTAAGCGTCTCCTGCTCTTTATTGCAGAAGCGGCAGCTTAATACTGCTACCACGTTCCGAGTTCTTATTGCATAGCTTACCCTTGTATTGAATAGATTCATTCGAAATTTCATGTACAGAAAACGATGTCTAGCACTTGGTTATTTCATCAGATATTGCAACATTATGTTCCGATCCTTGGCTTCAGTTGCGGCATCTTTCATCAGATTATGTCGATTTCGATCATCCACTGTTTTACACCAATCCAATTCCCATAACTTTTTCTTAACGAAGTCTGGATTGGTTTCCAAGGTTCTTTGATCAATGCCCAACTCCACTAGCTTATTTCTGCATCCAATTACCCATTTGCACAGAACTGATTCCGAGTTTCCCATAAGGGCATCCTGTAGTATTTTAAACTGGGGGGAGCAATCAGGTATGGTTATCTTCCTGTATATAGATAGCATGTTCCATAGTATTCGGGCTCGCATAGATATTAGATTGAGTTCATGTCTAATGCAGGCACTCGAGATTCCCTTTTGTAGATGTAATACTCGCCTCCAATATTGATTTTCCAGTTCTGGCCATTGGGTTGCAGATACTCCCAGTGCGCTTTCTACGCTATATATCAATGTTGGTAGCGCTTTCTGGTTGTAGTAGGCCAGAACAGGTAGAAGTGAGAATTTCCCAAATCTTTTATTTATAATCACTCCTTGACTTGATAGTTGTTTGCATTTCTGTTTTACATTCTCTACCCAAGGGGCATCGTTTATGTTGCTGTTGATCCACATTCCTAAATATTTTGCTTTTTTCACACATCTCAAGCTGTATTATGTAAACTCCATTTAGGTATTCAATTTTTGTTTTGTTTGTTGTTTCTTGTTAAGTCTTGCAGGATTATTATTTCTGACTTCGCAGAATTAATCTTTAGTTTGTTTTTCTCCACATAGCTTTCTAGAGCTCTCAATTTTCTTGTCAGACCAATTGGCGTTAGATCCAATATAACGATGTCATCAGCGTAGAGCATCCAGTTTATCTGTGATCCATTGATTTTTGGTGGATCGAAGATTGTAGACTCTAAGCTTTCTCCAATATCGGATAAGAATAGGGCGAACAACGTGGCTGCTAAAGGGCAGCCTTGTTTCACGCCCTGATTAGTTTGTATAGCCTTACTCAATGTTCCATTGGAGTCTAGTCTGACCTTAATTTGTGTGTCTGTGTGGAGTGCTTTTATGGGTTCGAGAAGATTTTCGGGACATTTCCATTTCTTCATCTTACTCCATAGTAACTCTCGATCAATTGTATCGAAGGCACTTGATAGATCCACAAACGCTACATAGATTTTTTTATTTTGGCGGATCGCTTCCATTTTTAAGAAATTCAGAATCGTCAAGTTCAGACCGCATCCAACCCCTTTAACAAATTCTGATTGAATTGGATCATATTGTTTGGAATCGTATATACAGTTTGTTAGTTGGATTTGAAGCTGCGAGGCAAAGATTTTCCCCACCACATCAAGGAGCGCTATGGGACGGTAATTGATTGTGTTAGTGCGCTCCCCCTTTTTAAAAATCGGTATGACTGTAGCGCTTTTCCAAGATATAGGAATCTTTCGATTCTTTAGAATGGCTGCAAACAACGTAAAACAAACCTCCGTCCATAACTCGGGCTGTTGTTTTAGCATCTTATTCGTTAACCCATCAGGTCCTGGGGCTCTTGATGTACTTAATCTCTTGATGTTTCTAGAATATCTTCTTTGGTTATTGTAATTGACCACTCGTTCTCTGATGTGGTGGTTTCTTTTATCTTAATTTCATTATTAAAAAATATTCTCGCATAATGCTGCACCCATAGTTCTTCTGGTATTGTGTTTTTTTATAATGGCACCTTGTGGAGTCGAGATGTTGTTCAGGTAGGACCAAAATTCACTTGTATTTCTATTAGCTAACGTTTTCATCATGCTTTCCGCATCGCGTTGCAGCATGATGTGTTTATGACTGAGAAGCCAGTTCTTGTAGGTTTGTTTCAGAGTTTTTGCTGTGCTTCCATTGCTCAGATCCGGTTTCTTTTTGAGCCGTCTTAGTTCTTTATTCAGTTTTTTTTCTTGTCATTGAGTTCTTCATCCCATACATGTTGGTTCCTGAAGTTTGATCTGGTTTTAGAGAAATTCTTCTCTCGATATTTCTCTAGAAAGTTTGTATATTCAATTTTCTCTACCACTGTTGTTTCGTCTAATGATTTTAGCAGTGAGTTCACTTTGGTCGCGTTTAGTCGTAAACGATTACAGCCCGGTTCAACCGCTAGATCATTTTTGGCAGTATCAGGGAGATTTCTTAGATGGTGAGTCTCCCAGTATATTTTTACTAGGCTGTGGTCACTATGTTTCATTTCAATGATTTTTAACTGTGCGACTTCACTTTTCAATCTTTCGTTTACAAACATGTAATCTATTGTGGAGCTTTGCTCATTTCTTCGCCAAGTTGGACGAGGCGGAATATCTCCCACCACTTCTCCATTCAACATCTGTAGGTTCCATGATTTCATTTTGTTTACCCACAGATCGGTCGCATAATCTCTGTCTGTTTCCTTCTCGTCTCGTCCACTTGGCAGGCAATTTATGTTGAGGTCTCCACATATTAAGATATTTATGTCCTCTTAATGTTGCTGATAATTTCCGAAACAGATTCGATGAATGCCTCAGCTTTGTTTGCGGCATGTTGCCAATAAATATTTATCAGCATAAGTAAATTCTCGTTTTTCGTTGCACTCGTCGGTATTTTGATCCTGGATATTTGTATGTACGATGAAACATTAGTTGTGGATAAGATAGGTATGCCACTTTTAATTTTTGCTAATGTCAACATTCCTGACATGGGACGTCCCTTGTTCTTTTTTATTGCCTGATTGAAAGCAATCTCAAAACCATCTGCAATAGGAATATCAGTTAGCCATGTCTCTTGTAGGCATAATAAATCAATATCTTTTAGTTCACTTGGGATTTGACTCAGCAAATGCATATAGCCTCTTGTATTCCATGATGCTATGCATATCTTTCCTGACTCGTATGACTTTTGGCATTAACTGATATCGTGGTTATTGATGGTTTTCGCAACCCATGTCCAGTCGAGGTCCTCAGTTCTCAAATCGAATTTCCTCGGACTTTGGACATCCGAGTATCTACCTCTTGTTCTAGTTGGCACAATCTTCAATTCTTTGTTCTCATCAATTTCCCTCTCAGGGGAGACATGTTTGTTTTTTGGGACATTTTCTTCTACCGGTTGCGGATCTTTTATGTTCCGCTTCTTTGTTGTCAGAGAAGGATCTTTTTCTCCTTGATAATTGTCTCTCCTTTAGGTCACCAATCTCATTTATGTCAAACCCTAGGGAGTTGAAGCTATCACTAGTCTGTAAGAGGGAATCTCGAATGAGTTTGGAGGCTATGTGGAGTATCACACGGTCATTATATTTTTCATCCTCAAATTCGAGCACTTGGATATCTTCAGAGGTCACTGTTCTAAGTTGCGGGATGTGATGTATTAGTCTCATCACATTTTTCCTATTTAATAAGAGACCATCTTTTTCTCTCACTATTCGCTCCACTCGTAGAAGATATTTCCCTGGTTTCGTGGGGTGCTGATTTTGAGGACGGGGCTCCTTCTTGGGGATTTTATTTATTTTTGCGTTGGTCTGGGTTTTCTCAGACATTGCTTGGCGTAAGTCAAAAGGTATCTGTTATTCCATCATCAGTCTCTGCGACTGTGGTGACGGAATTGACTCAGTTAAGTTAGCATCTTTATCTCTGGAGTGTATTTCCATAATAATCTTAGGGTCGATAAGTCCGGCATTCATTAGGGCCATCTTGGCTTCCAGAGCCTCAAATTCTTGTTCATACTTCCACAGATCCTGATTTCGGGATGGACGTTTTGAGGTGGAGTGTTCTCGGTTGTTGCTGCTGGCTATGGTTATCGCTCTTTTCTCCTCTAGCGTTATGCATGCTGCTGGAGCTTTCGCTGTAAATTTTCGAAGGGAACTATCTTGCTTTACTAGTTGCCTGATGACACATTTTTGCTAATGCTCATATTCATTCATTATCGCCTCACCGATTATACCAGTTGGAATATCTTGGGGGATATGGGGCTTCTTGCAATTTTTCTTGCCCTCTGATAATTTCTCTTCATGCGATGTTGATCTGAGGTCAATGCTAGTTACAGCTTCTACTGTTATAGACTCTTCATATGGGATTGAATTAGGAGTCTCAACCCAGCTATCACTTTCGCCCTGCTCGTATGTCAAGAGATCTAGTAGATTTTCTAGAGAATTTTCCTTCTCCGTCATTGTGCTTTTTTCACCTTCATGGCTCACCTGTTGCTCAGCAGGTGGATCTGGCTTTTGTGTGCTAGGGTGATCATTAGTGACGGCTCCAGAGAGTTGTTTAGTAATTGTTGTAATACTGAACCCTTTTATATTTCTTAGAAAAGAACGCACGCTGGATCGTTGTTGGTTTTTACGATTTCTCATGTTCTTTGTTTTTTTCGCGGCTATCATCGCCTCTGTGTTTTTTTTTTTTGGATCTCTGATTTTTTCGTCTCGAAGATTGGAAATGCAGCTTTAGCACTAGTTAAGGACTGTTTTTGTGGGGCTGCTTCAGTATCTTTCAAGTCGCTGCCTGGGGCTGGATTTAAGAGGTCTTGTTCCGTCAATATGGGCTGCTTTTGTAAGGCTGCTTCAGTATCTTTCAGGACACTGCCAGGAGCTGGATTGGGATGTACCTGATCCGGCGAGATAGCTTTAAAGTCTGGCAGTTTTATTGATGGCAGGTCTTTATTGGACTGGGTCAGATCTATTTCCTCGATGGGGCAATCCCTGACATGTTGCTCCAGTGAAGCTTCCTGCACTTTTTTCAAAGAGGCTGCCGGAGAATGGAATAGATCTGTATTATCAGTAGTGATAAATCCTTTCTCAATTTCTTTGGTTCTTTTTAATTTTTGTTTACATTTGGACGGAGGCTCATTCATGCATCCATTGGCCTGACGTCTCTTTTGTGTATTTAAGTTTGAGTCTTTATCAGTCTCAATTTCCACAGTTTGTTTGACCTCTTCTAGTATATTAAGTACAGATGTTATCTCCTCGCGCACGTCAGTACATTCGCCGTTCTGTTTCACTGTCTGCTCCATAAAAATGGGATTCGTTTTTTGCTGTTTGAGCAAGGCAATCGCTTCTCGTGCTACTTCTGCAAACAGTCTTTTATCAGTTGCGCTGTTCTTTGTATGTTCTAGTATAATCTTCACATTTGCCTCAGATTTTATATTTTCATTTGATAGCATTTGTTGGGTTCTCGTCAGGTCTTGCTCTACGGTTCGCATTTTGGTGTTCATCATGGCCAGGAGTGTTGTTTGGTCCTTCATACTGTCATTCAATTGTTCGTATAGCTTCTTGTATGGTGACATCGATATCGTATGCAGAGCCATTATTAATGTGTTTAATTTCTTTGGTAATTTCTCTAGTTAGGCATTCTGCCAAGTTTTGAATCTGAGGTTTCTTTTTTTTCCTTGCAGTCTTTGGTTTCTTACTGAGTGTTTTTGACTTTGGCTTCCAGAGATCGCTTCCTTTGGTAGAGATTTTATCTATATTAGGACCAGCTGTCAGGACTGATGTTAAATATGGCTCGTCCCCAAGTTCGTCTCGACCAGTTGGATGTCTTTCTTCAGTATGTCTCTTCTGGGCTACAAACAGTAGATCAGTTAGATCATCATTTGAAGAGTTGGATCTTGTTCTTTTCGTCATGGATTTTTCAACATCTTCCCATGTACTTGGTAACTGCTTTGGCAAATTCCTCGGTAAAGACATATTTGCCTCTACAACTCTCTCGGGCGCTGTTGGAAATCTCGTTGATGATGTTTTTACCTCATTATGAGAGGTTTGCTGGCTTGTCAATCTCGTGTTTATTTCGATTAAGTCTTTGAGTATTTTATCAGCTGTGGCTATCGAGCTTCGCCGGTTTGGGCTCCTTGCTTCCTTGTTAGTATTGTCAGTAGTACCTGATAATTCCTGTGTTTGTGTTTCAACTACCCTATTACCAATGTGGGTTTCAAGATCAGCTGCCATATTACTATTATCTTCTGCCAGATCGCTTTTCTCGGCTCGAGTTGGAGGGCTAGGATTATGCAAGTGTAGCTCATGGCTACTAAGTAACTGTCCTACAGTGCCAACATTTTCAGCTTGATTGCACTCCTTCGCTTTCGTATGATCTTTGTCCTGATCCCGCGTGCAGCTCCCTGTGACTGATAAAGATCTCGTCACCGTCTGCTCTACATCTTCATATGGGTGAACTTCTATTGTGGGAACCATTTGATGGATATTTGGGTCTATGTCACACTCCGTGACAGCGGAATCAAATTCTGAGAATGCTACTGGATAACCTCCGGATGCATCTCGGACACAGTTTGATTTATAGTCCTTACAGTATCTTCTGCTAGGATTGTGCCATAGGGAAAACAGGGGGTATGGACTGTCTTCGGTGTTCTAGTGATATCATGTGGGGCGAGTTGTTTACTTGGCAATCAAAGACATTTTCAGAACTGGATGATGAGATTGAGGTACATGTTCTTTTACGAGATCTGTAATGACTTACCAGGGATGTTGTGAGTAGTTCGACAGGCTCGATTCCTCCAGCGGCCAGAAAACGACACTGCCGTCTGGTGAGCGGATGTACTCCCCCATCTTCACTACTAGATTGACACTGAGTAGCGACTTCAGTCAATAAAAGCCCTGAGGGTCCCGGCTCCATCCTGGACACTTGGGGCCTAATGAGATCGATTGGGATCAAAGAGATAAACTCCGCAGTCTTCCAAACTATTTCGAGCCACCAGCACCTAACAGTCGCTCAACAGTCACTGGGCTTTACTCCTGACGGGCTTAACGCCACAAGGGTGGACTGGCCCTGTTCTTATGGGCAGAGAGCGTCTCGTGAGCAGTCACCTGACTGCCGCAATGCTCCGCCCCCTCCTGGAAGCGAGCGTTCAGTAGGCGCGAGTTCAGAGAAACTCCCAGCGCTGATTTAACACACAGCAGCAGCAGCAGGTAAAAGTGTTCATATCCTGAAATGAACTTCCCACTAGAATTGGTGAAGTATTGTCTAGTAGTGGTGAAGTGTTGATTAGTATTGTTGCAGTGAGAAGGGAGAGGAGCAGAGGTAGACATCCCTTTTCTAAGTTTGGGGCACATTCAGGATTAGAGGTAAAAGGTTCTGGTGAATTACCTAGACTATTGACTTCAGAGACCAGAGTTATGTAAATAAGGTATTACTATGGGTTGTGCATATTAGCTCAGGTCATAGATGATGGTATCCCCGTGAGGGTTAGCATGGGAGCTGGCCTAGATTGCGGAAGTTGAGTCAACTGGTTAAGTCTACTGCAGAAAGGTGTTTTACACGTTAGGCAATGCAACGGGTGCACTTTTGATCACAAGAGAATATTGGTATAATCTGCCTGGAGAGCAGGAAGACAGCTGTGGGGGTTTTGTGTGGGTTTGGGAGTTACAGACTATTACAGTGTGCGTGCGGTATTTGATTTACCTAAATTGTTTGGTAGCTTGGTAACATCACCCTTCGGTTTGCATAGAGGACACAGTGAGCTTGAGACAGTGACAAGCTAGTATTGAGACCTTGGGATTGGCAGGTGAGGTGAACCAGTGGTGGTGCGCGGAAGGCGCATGCACAGTACTGTGTTGCGTGCCTGAGGAGGCAGCGATTGTGAAGGAGTTGCGGTGTGCGGAGCATGACTGATAAGTTATTGAGCTGGAGGGGCTCGTAGAAACTGGAAAGTATTATCATTGCATTTTGACCTTTATCCCTGAACAGCAGATTATCAAAACCCTCGACCCGAGGTCAGGTAGAGGTATTGAAATGTATCAAGGTAACAGTGGGGGGCAGTTGTGTAAGACACTTCCACCTTATAAAGAGAAAATATGTAAATATAGCATAGAATAGTCCAAAGGTGCAGAAGGTAAATTAACAAAACCATGGCCACCGTATGGAAGTTTCTCCAAAGACGTGCAGAAATTGCTATTGTCACACATACCGGGTACCTGTCATGATGCCTACCCCCGGGGATCCGGACCAAGCCTATCAGCCCCGGGAGCAGGCATCCAGGTGCTTATTAAAAGCCCAGCAGCCCCGGCTAGGGGCTGTCTGGGTACAGTCCTGGCGCCATAGGCACCAGGCTCATAGAAGAAATCAGTCCTGGCGCTACAGGCGCCAGGCTCATATGCATTACTTACCTCATGCAGACCATACTCCACTGAATCCAAGCCAACGTGAGGCCTGAATAGGACTACTATACTTCAGGGACTATTTTTTACTCGGGTGTGGTTCTGGGGGAACTTCTTACCTGGGACTACTTTGAAGGCTATTAAAACCACGCCCGAACAGCAGCACACGCTTCGCGTTATTCTGCATCCAGCAGCGTAACGCTCACTGTGCCTGCAGTCAGCATCCAGTCTTCTGCCACGCCCGCATTGAATCCAGAGCTCCTAGAAAAAGAGGAAAGAAGAAGGAAAGGTTAGAACACGAACATTATTTTAATTCCTCACCTGATTCTGGATCCATCACGTCTTCGAACTTGGAAAGGACATTACTTCTGTATGCGTTGCATCGCCAGCTGCAGCGCCGCGCCATACTCACCAGTCCTCACAGCATCTTTCGATTCGGCGCTGCCTCCATCATTTTCTCCGTCGAACTCAAGCATCTAGGGGACAAAAGAAATAACAATGTGAGCCGAGAGAGCCAACAAATACAATCTCTAAAAACCACCATAGACTTACCTGATTTACCACTGGAGGCATTATTCTTTAACACGCCACATCTTCTTACACGCACCTGTAAGGAGAGAGAAAACAACAAGTTAAATACACGCATCTTTTACCGGACAGTGTTGGGTAATACAGACTCTTACCCGAACGCCATCAGGTGCCACAAGACAATCTTCTCTTGGACCCAGCTGCAACACAAGAAGGGAATGGGACAAGAGTGAATATCGGACATATTGGAGGTCATTACGACCCAGGCGTTAAGGGTTAACGCCGTCGTTAACCCTTAACGCCTGATTCCAATTTTAACGGCTGCTTTTAGCAGGCGTTAAAATCCATGGCGCTAAACCGCCTTGGTGCTAATTACGGCACCGTAATTTACGGTGCCGTAATTAGCGCCTTCCCCACTCCCATTATGCCCTATGGGGCAAAAATGGGAATGGGGAAGGGTAAAAGGGAAATGGGGATTTACCGCCCCACTCACCTTGGAATGGGGCGGTAAATCCGCCATCCACCATGGTGTAAACGTAGTTTACACCATGGTGGTAAAGTTGGTGTACTTACCGCCTGGATCGTAATGACCTCCATTGAACTCTTTGAACTTTATACTTACTGGTCCTCGCCAGGAACCTCAGAGTCAATATTCATCCGGAACTCTTCCAACGCCTTCAAACCAGTGAAGTAACTGGTATCTACGCGCCCCTGCATTCCACGCAGGATGGAGAGCTCATCATTAAAAAACATAAGGTGAGATTACTGAAAGGGAATATCGAGGTGATTAGTTGGGAGAACAGTGGGGTGCCATCACTAGAATCCACGCGTGGCTAAATCCCTTGCAGGAGAATACTTCTAAGGGTCAAGCAGACAAGATTAGGTGGGCCAGTCCAGTCTGTCATCTCTGCACTACGTGTCACGTTGGAGGAGACCGCAGCTGTCCAGGTCCGATCGACGCCCCTGTGGGAGCCAGGTGAGCGTAACAGAACGCAAAGCCTATCTACAAATCCCCACCCGGGCGTTATGGAAACCTCAGAAACCGACCAACTAGCCCAATTATTAGGGGAACTTAGGGCGGAAGTGCACTCCGCGCGACTAGAAACTAATGCCCTCAGGAGAGAACTGATTGTGTCAAAGGAGCGTACTGATGATCTTGCTAGACAACTGCTGCAAAACCAAGATGGGCAAACACCCCTTCCTGGACTCGGGGGGAACCCAACTCCTGTTTCATCGAGCAATCCTGTGCAAGTAATTCTACCAGGGACTATTCCTTTAGCTCCACCCGAACGCTTTGCTGGGGACCCAAAAAGGTTTGCCCTGTTTATGAACCAATGCCACTTGCACTTTTTATGCAGACCTGGAGCTTTCCCAAACGACCAAGCCAAAGTAGCCTTTGTACTATCATATCTTAGTGGCAGCGCAGCCGATTGGTCAATTCCACTACTCAACCAGGATGACCCTCTTCTTTCGGATTTTCTTGGTTTTCAAATGAGCATGGAAAGACTATTCGCCAGACATTCACAGGGAGAGGCCCTGGATAACAAACTTTTATCCCTACGACAGGATAACCAGGATCTGCTAACCTATATCGCAACCTTCAATAGGTTGGTGGTGGAAACCGGATGGCCTGAGGTAAAACGAATTACATTATTTCATTGTGGACTTTCGGGGAGAACTCAAAGATGTTTTGGCTCAAGTTATGAACCCACCTCAGGATTGCGCACAATATATAGACTTAGTGGTCCAGTTAGATCACCGACTTCAGAATAAAAAGGCTGATCGAGCTAAGTTCGAGAATCGGGTATTTGCTAAACCCAACATTACCCCCAAAGGAACAGATGCATCAGAACCTATGCAGATCGGGGAGGGGGATAAAGGACCCTTAACTCAAAAGGAAAGAGAAAAGAGACGGCAGATGCAATTGTGTCTGTACTGTGGAACCTCACGACTTTTTCTACGGGATTGCCCTATAAAACCCCCCAAGAAAGTGGTAGGAGTTGCTGACAAAAGCCAAATAGAGCCTGATTCGGGAAATGACCATGCCTGACAAGCGTAGAGGTCCGCTTGCCGAGCTTAAAGAAGGACACTCAGACCTCGCACCTAATCATACCAATGGTCCTTATTGATCCAAGGCAGCCATCACGTATGCACGCTGTAAGGGCATACATTGATAGTGGGGCCGTAGGAAGCTACATGGACCACGAATTGGCTTCAAGGATGAATCTACCTCTTTGCAAAAAGACCACTTTGGATGTCATCACCACAGTCAATGGAACTGAAATTACCTCTGGGCCTGTAACTCATTCCACTACAGAGATGAGACTGTTGGGTCAAGATGGGCATCGAGAAACTATTGTGTTTGATTTAATCAAAGCCCCGCAGTTCCAAATAATTCTGGGAATACCATGGTTGGAAACACATAATCCTTGTATTGAATGGCGAGAGAAGAGAGTGACCTTCCCGGATTGTGCACACACCTGTTACCCGGAAAAAACCTTGAACAAAGGCCTGGCCACAGTCACTAATCCAATTGTGCAGTTACCTCAGGAATATCAAGAATTTCATGATGTTTTTCAAAAAGAACAGGCAAACACCTTACCACCTCACAGATCATACGATTGTCAAATCGACCGCTTACCCGGTGCACAACCTCCATGCAGTAGGATCTACGTCCTTACAGAACCCGAAAAGCTTCACCTACGACAATACTTGGACCAATACCTTGCTAATGGCTTCATTCGTCCATCCAAGTCTCCTGCATCCTCAGCTTTATTCTTCGTGCCTAAAAAGGAAGGTGACCTTAGAACGTGCATAGACTACCGCGCAATAAATCAGAAAAACCGATACCCATTGCCTCTGATCCCCGAATCACTAGACCAAGTAAAGGATGCTTGTATCTACGCTAAGTTAGATCTCCGAGGGGCATATCATCTGGTACATGTAAAGAAAGGCGATGAATGGAAGACTGCCTTTCGCACCAAGTATGGATTATTCGAATATCAAGTGATGCCCTTCGGGTTGTGCAATGCACCAGCAGCCTTCCAGTATTTTATGAACGATGTCCTTCGTGAACTCATTGACGTCTGTATTGTTGTATACATAGACGATATTCTAGTGTACTCCTCCTCAGAATCAAACCATGTTAAGCACGTTTGTGCAGTCCTTGAGAAACTACGCCAGCACAAGTTATACGCAAAATTGGAGAAATGTGTTTTTCATTCTACAGAAGTTGAATTCCTTGGATTTATCCTGACTCCAAAAGGAGTTTGAATGGACTCTCGAAAGGATGACGCGATTCTCAAGTGGCCATCACCCAGTTCAGTTAAAGGGGTACAAAGCATGCTTGGATTTGCTAATTTCTATCGCAGATTTATTCCTGAATTCTTACATGTTGTACACCCCATCACAGCACTTTTGCGAAAAAACAAATGCTTCTTGTGGACCGAAGAGGCTAAAAGAGCCTTCCAAGAGCTAAAATTAAAATTCACGTCTGCACCTGTCTTAAAGCACCCACGCCCCAAGCTTCCATACATAGTTGAAACCGATGCATCCAGTTTAGCCATGGGAGCTGTCCTGTCCCAGAAGGATCCTGAAACCGGTCAACTTCATCCAGTAGCATTCTGGTCAAGAAAGTTCTCGGTACCCGAGTTAAGCTATGCGGTTACGATAAAGAGTTGTTAGCCATCAAATCTGCCTTCAAGGCTTGGTGGCATTACCTTCTCGGTGCCAGGCATACCATCACTGTAATCACCGATCACAAGAATTTGCAATATTTGAAAAAAGCCAAGGCCCAATCATCGCGTCAACTTCAATGGGCATTATACTTTGCCGAATTCGATTTCGTGATCACATATCGACCAGGTTGTAAAAACGGCAAGGCAGATGCCTTATCCCGAATAGGGATGGGAGAAGCATATTCGAACCCGGAACCTGTGCCTATAATTTCAGAACAAAGAATTCTTGGCATAACTACTCTACAGACTTTAGAAGATATTAATTTAAAAATCCAACAACTTTTCGATCCAGCAGCCCTGCAGGACTGGGTAAAGAAAGGCCAAGATTATTCAGTCATCAATGACCTACCTTATTATCAAGGGTGTCTATTTCTACTACACAAGGAACTACAAGAACTAGTTATCTCGAATTATCATGAAGCTCTGATGGAAGGACACCCAGGTATCGCAAAAACTGAAGCTAAAATTAAAAGACAATTCTGGTGGCCCACCTGGCGAAAAGACGTAAAGCCATTTGTGCTATCTTGTGGTATCTGCTCCCAAAACAAAAGTCAGAAGAAAAAACCAGCTGGTCTGTTACAACCTTTGGATATTCCACCTACACCACGGCACACTTTGTCTTTAGACTTTATTACTGATCTACCTCCATGTAATGGATTTAACACCATTCTAGTTATTGTGGATCTTTTTTCCAAGATGGCCCACTTTATTCCTTTAAAGGGATTACCTTCCGCTTCAATTTTGGCCAAGGAATTTCTCGAAAACATTGTTCGAATACATGGATTTCCTTCTGTATTGGTCTCTGACCGAGGTAGTCAATTCATTTCGCAATTTTGGAAGAAATGTTGTCAATTAGCGCAAATCGACATGAGGTTATCAACCAGTCACCATCCCTAAACCGATGGTCAGACAGAGAGGACCAACCAGACTCTTGAACAATACCTACGTTGCATGCTACACCAAACCGAAAGCAATTGGAAGGATATTTTATGGATTTCCGAATACGCATACAATAACTCTGTACATTCAGGAACCGGACAAAGCCCCTTTTATACCATATATGGACATAATCCTCGAACCTCAGAACTCGATTCGCCTCAACACTTAGAAATGCCCGCAGTGAATCATCTGCACTCTACTATTACACAAGCCTTTAAGGAGGCAATAGAACATTTGAAACAAGCGAAAGAGAAATACAAGAAAAATGCTGATCAACATAGAATTGATGCTCCACAATACCAGTTTGGGGATCAAGTTTGCCTGGCTACAAAACACATACCTCTAAAAGGGACTCTGACTTTTAATCCTAGATATTTGGGCCCTTACACTATTAAGGCCATTATCAACCTGGTGGCCGTCAAATTGGAAATACCCTCTAATATGCGGATTCATCCTGTCTTTCATGTTTCACTTCTAAAACCAGTTCAACCCGGGACAAGATTAGCCAAACCACCCGACCCCATCCTAATAGATGGGGAACCCGAATTGGAAGTTAAAAATATCCTGGACTCGTTAAATCAAGACTTTTTTATTTAGTCGACTGGAAGGGTTACGGACCACAAGAAAGGTCATGGGAGCCTAATGACCACGTTCATGCACCTCGGTTGGTGAAAAAATTCCATCGGAACTTCCCAGACAAACCAGGACCAAGCGGAAGAACAACTTTAGGATGGGCCTTGGGGGGGGAGTGCTGTCATGATGCCTACCCCCGGGCATCTGGACCAAGCCCATCAGACCCTGGAGCAGGCATCCAGGTGCTTATTAAAAGCCCAGCAGCCCCGGCTAGGGGCTGTCTGGGTACAGTCCTGGCGCCATAGGCACCAGGCTCATGGAAGAAATCAATCCTGGCGCCATAGGCGCCAGGCTCATATGCATTACTTACCTCGTGCAGACCATGGTGCACTGAATCCAAGCCAACGTGAGGCCTGAATGGGACTACTTTACTTCCGAGACTATTTTTTACTTGGGTGTGGTTCTGGTGAAACTTCTTACCTGGGACTACTTTGAAGGCTATTTAAACCACGCCCGAACAGCAGCACACGCTTCGCGCTATTCTGCATCCAGCAGCGTAACGCTCACTGTGCCTGCAGTCAGCATCCAGTCTTCTGCCACGCCCGCCTCGAATCCAGAGATCCTAGAAAAAGAGGAAAGAAAAAGGAAAGGTTAGAACACGAAACATTATTTTAATTCCTCACCTGATTCCGGATCCATCACGGCTTCGAACTTGGAAAGGACATTACTTCTGTACGCGTCGCATCGCCAGCTGCAGCGCCCCGCCATACTCACCAGTCCTCACAGCATCTTTCGATTCGGCGCTGCCTCCATCATTTTCTTCGCCGAACTCCAGCATCTAGGAGACAAAAGAAATAACAAGGTGAGCCGAGAGAGCCAACAAATACAATCTCTTTTTACCACCATAGACTTACCTGATTTACCACCGGAGGCATTATTCTTTAAGACGCCACATCTTCTTACACCTCACCTGTAAGGAGAGAGAAAACAACAAGTTAAATACACGCATCTTTTACCGGACACTGTTGGTAATACAGACTCTTACCCGAACGCCATCAGGTGCCATAAGACAATCTTCTCTTGGACCCAGCTGCAACACAAGAAAGGAATGGGACAAGAGTGAATATCGGACATATTGAACTCTTTGAACTTTATACTTACTGGTCCTCGCCAGGAACCTCGGAGTAAATATTCATCCAGAACTCTTCCAACGCCTTCGAACCAGTGGAGTAACTGGTATCTACATGCCCCTGCATTCTACGCAGGATGGAGAGCTCATCATTCAAAAACATAAGGTGAGATTACTGAAAGGGAATATTGGAGGTGATTAGTGGGGAGAACAGTGAGGTGCCATCACTAGAATCCACGGGTGGCTAAATCCCTTTCTCCACTTGCAGGAGAATACTTCTATGGGTCAAGCAGACGAGATTAGGTGGGCCAGTCCAGTCTGTCATCTCTGCACTACGCGTCACGTTGGAGGAGACCGCAGCTGTCCGGGTCCGATCGACGCCCCTGTGGGAGCCAGGTGAGCGTAACAGTACCTACAAGGGGAAGAAACTGACAAAACACATGGCACTATTCGAGTTGTGGTGCATGTTTCAGGAGGGAGAGGGGGATGCCGCGAGGCGTCAGTGGATGCTAAGCCAGCAGGAAGTGAAGGACCACTGGACCCATCCCTCTGCACCTCACCCTTCCCCAACGAGTGTAGTATCTGATGATACAGATGATGAACAGGGAATGTATCCAATGAGGGAACTAAGGGTTAGCAGAGGGTTATTTAAATCTGACATATAAGCCACCACCATACACTAAAGAAGATAAGCAGAAGAGTGCAGGACATCCACCTACTGATGTAGGGGTGAGTGATGAGGTGCAGCAGCGCACAAAGGAGGAGTTTGAGGGCATAAGCATGAATGAATGGATATCAGTGCAGGTACTCTTAAAGCTCCAAGGGAAGACTAATGGGGAGGCGGAAGGGGTGACTGAGGCGATAGAAGACCTGAGGAGGGACCGCGACACAACAGACTGTGCAGAACTAATGGAAGAGGAGGATAGGAGGGAGAAGGACAGGGAAGTGAGGTTAGCGTGCAAGGATAGAGAAAGAAGGAGAGAGGAGAAACTGGAGAGGGTAGACAGGGAACAAAGAAGGGAAGAAGAGAAGGAGCATTTGGAAATGGAACAGGAAGAAAGGATAGAGAGGGATCTAAAGGAGAGGAAGAGAGCAGAGAGGGAGATGAGGGCGAAAAGGGAGAGAGAACTGGAGAGGGCGGAGGGACGGCAAGAGATAGCAGAGCAAGAAAGACGCAGAGGGTAACAGAGGAAGTCGCAGTTGACAAGGCTGACAAGAGAACGATCGCACAGGGAGGAAGACGAATGAGCAATAAGGGCAGTGAGAAAACAGAATAGATGCGAGGAGGACAGACGGGCTGAGCCTGATAGCACAAACTCACGAGGTAGGAGTGCAACAGCAGGTTTAGGGACCTGGGTAGGAGGCAGCAAGTATGATTTAGTAGACATCGACCTTAGCATGAAACCCAACACAGACTTGACATCTAGGAGACTAAGTTTTGCTAATGATTTTTGTAGCAACATGGACACAGGATCTGACAATGACGAGAAACACAGCAGGGACGTGAGGGGGGAACAAAGACAGTCACAGTCCACGGGGGCATACAAGTGGGCACCATGGAAATTTACGACCCACAGACAAGGAGAAGGGGGGGTTGATTCTGAAGAGCAGCCACAAAAGGCGAACGACCTGTACACCACACACAACACATATGATAATAGACTAAGGGATCACCCAGGACAAAGGAGGGGGGAGACAGCCACAGCTTGCTCAAGGGGACGATTGTGTAGAGTTTATGATGATAACAGGAGAGTGCCCACCTGAGAACTAGTAGATATATGCACAGACATTGAGGACGAGAGAGTGCCTCGACAAATTAGACTGTACCGAAGGACACCGGAGGAGGGGTGGCATATTCACAGATGCCTCTATTAGAGAGAGGAGGGGTGAGACCTCAGTACATACCATGGAAGCACACAGACAAGGAGAATGTGAAGTGTAGATTACCATCATTGAATGCAGGAGTGGAGAAATGGATTTATGAGATGGTGAAGATGATGGCTGGTCACAGACTAGCAATGGGTGATGTAAAGGGACTATTAGTATCAATATTAGGAGATACAGATGAAGACGTATCGAAAAGGGCAGGGTTCCCAGGGGTGACTATGCAGAACACAGAGCACGATGGAGCGCCATTCGCAAACTGCAGGGCAGCACTATGGCAAGCATTACGAATACAATACCCAGACACGTCAGACATTGGGGTGATTACGTAATGCGAAATGAAGGATGACGAAGAACCTGTGGAGTACATTCAGGATATTCAAGAGCTTTGGTGCCTCAAAAGGCGAGAGCCTTGGCACAAAACCATAGCAATATTTTATCATATTTTAGTGCAGGGACTACCAGAGCCAGTATAGAAGAGTTTGCAGAAATTGGTGGGGATCTAAGCGAAGGGATGGCCAGAAAAACAGCTCACAATAGTACCCCATTATAGATTGTGGCAGGAGAAGGTTAAGCAAAAAGCGGAAGATAGGAAGGCAGATGAGGCGAAACTAGTGCAGCGAAAGCTATCAAAGTATGCAATGGAAGGAACGGTTATAACCAGCCCCACCCCACAGACACTGCAGCAGTACCAGAAGCCACAACAGTTTGCGCAGCCCATGGGAGGAGGGTACATGTTGTGGGGCAGCCCACCACATGGATTCCGAGGAAGAGGAGGTTTGCAAAGGGGTGTGGCTTCGGGCCACAAATGCATCACAACCAAGGGGGGTTTCCAGGAGGATTTCAGGGATACGGATTGCAGATGCAGCAGAACCCAGGGGACTTTTTATGGGGGTTTACAGGACAAGGGAGGGAGCTGCCACAGTTGCTGGATTTGCGGCCATTTAGGACATATTTCACGGGCATGTTGATTTAGAGGGACACAACAGAATTGGGGAGTGCAGGGCCAGCAGCATTATCATGGGGGACAAGAAGATTATTTAAGAAGAATTTACAAGCACCACAGCTCAGGGGGAGCACACAACAGCTAGCACAAATACAGGACGATGAGACGCCAGTACACATGGACACAGTGGCAACAGTACCAGTTTGACGACTGGGAGGAGTTACTATGGTGGGGCACAACCTCTTTATAGGAAATGGGTTACCCTCAATAGGACAGCCCAAAGACGAACTTGATGTGTCCCATCGTGTCGATCACACCCAACCCTGCAGAGGTACCTCGCATAGGGGTGGTGATAGGTGACAAAAAATGTTCCTTTCTTGTTGACAGTGGGGTGACTAGGTCATGTATTAGGGAAGGAACATTTATATTGTCAGGCGACGCCATGAACACTCAAGGATTCTCTGGGGTTCTTTTACTGATAACATCTCACTATCTATAGGAGATCACAATTTATCACTATCTTTACTTTACTCTCGACAGACACCTGTAAACATACTGGGAAGTGACATCATGAGCAGACTAAACATGACCATCTCATTCACAGGCAAGGGCGTAGTGTGCTGAACACCAGGCATATACATGCTAAATGTAAAACAGATTGTCCAATCATATTGTGGATGCACTGTACAGAGGGGGTACCAGTGGACCAAGAGATGTTTCAATATGGGACTGACATTGCCATTGCATGGATTCCAGGCATTGCAGGGAATGAATATCTGTTCAGGCCATGGACACCATTGGACGAGCCAGAGGGAACGATAGTATCCCTAGAGATAGAGGTGCTGTTGGCAAGAGAGGACTGGATTGCCGTACAAGCAACGGATGCCACAGGGAGGGCCTAGAGAGAAATAACTGCAGTTGCAGAAGGGTGCAGGCTGACAATGGTGACAGATGAGGAACTGTTTGGAGAAGAGAGACAGGAACTGGAGATGGTGTTCGAAATGAGTGGCGATAGACTTAATTGCGATCTGGTGGTCTTATGTTTCTTTTAGATGAAGGGACAAAAAATGGCAGCTCTCACTTACAAGTGGGGAAACATTAGAAGGACTGACTTCAATTCAATGTTTTCTTAGAAAAATAAAACTTTTTATTTTAATAAATGTGTCTTAATGCTACATGAGCAAAAGCAACAAAATACAAAAAAAAGGAGACAAAAAAGACGACAAAGGGAGGCTTGGAACTATTTCAAGTCAGCCCCAATCTTTTGGTCAGAATCCCTACACCAGATATACCACTCAATTTGTTACTAAGAACCGGAGTACTATTCCGTGTCTGTAATACTTTCTACTCTAATACCATTT